>NC_059343.1:40231146-40531720 GCF_018350155.1 Leopardus geoffroyi | reverse complement strand
ATGAAACAGGGGCCTATACAAGAGGACTAACACTTTATAATTCAACACTTACTGAGCAACTTTTACATGCGAGGCAGTGAGCTAGACGCTGTCACGAACCCAAATATGTGGGGGCACCTGGGTGACTCAGTCGGTTAAGCATCTGAGTCTTGATTTCAGTTCAAGTCCTCATCTCACGGTTCATGAGTTCGAGCCCCACGTCCGGCTCTGTGCTGGACAGTGCAGAGCCTGCTTGGGATTCTCCCTCTCTCTCCCTGTCCCTTCCCTGCTCTCTCTCTGAAAAATAAGTAAATAAACTTAAAAAAAAAACAACAACAACAACACAAAAATCCTCCTTCGTCATGAGGGGATGGGGCATGTGAGTCCACATGGGTTTTTTGGGGGGGCATCACAATGGAGACGAAGAAGAAATACGTATCACCATATGTTCAAAAGTTTTATTTCTTCCACAAGGGCTCTTAGAATGAGGCCTAGGCTAGAGCCACTTGGGCGAGTTGGGTTAATTTATTTCCCTCTGCCAGGAATGTCCCCGAGAGGGTATCTTGTCCCCTGGGAAGGAGCTGCCATCACGTTGCCTTGACAAACCCCGGGATCCATCATTTCATTTTCTCACTAGGTCCCTAACATGTTTTTCTTTTTCACTAGGTCCCTAACATGTTTTTTGTTTTTTGTTTTTTTTGGTCCACTATACAGGTGACCCCCGACCAACAGCTCTGAACCTTGCAGGGGCACATGAAGGGAAGCAGGTCACATTTCGTAAATACTCTGCTGTCGCTAGGTTAGCCATTTTTATATGCGGATTGTCTAAGGGGAGACAGGCTTCTGTCACCTAGCTCTCCCACCTAACAAATGGCAGAGCTTCTGTAGGGATCACGGTCTGACTCGCCCCCTCACGGTCTGAGGGGTGACTCACTTGGGAGTGACTCCTGGTTCTTGTTCTCCAGTATTTGGGTTATTTCCACCCTCTCATGTTCTTCCTCACACTTGCTTCTTAGTCATTGCTTTAATCTGACTCTCTCTCTCTCTCTCTCTCTCTTTTATTTATTTATTTATTTTTTGGTGCCTTTTATGTGGTCTTGTTTCCAGATTCCTCAGCTCGTTCCCTGGAGCTGTTGCTCGAACACAGACAGCTTTCTGTCCTAAGCATCTCAAGGTGATGGGTTTCTTATTTCCAGGTCTGATTCCAGCCTGGTTCTGCAGAGCATCCCCTTGGCTGACTTTCAGGCGTAACTGAATGCCCACATGCACGAGGTTCATTCAGTATTCGTTCGTTAATTTTTTGTTGTTCGCAAACATAGTTTCGTTGAGCGCCTATTGTGTGACAAACTCTAGAGATACAGCCAAGCACTAAGATAGGTGGCACATCTGGCCAGGGAGCCTGGAGCGCTGTTTTCAGAGGACTAACAGACATCTAGGCAGAGGGAATCCTTCTTCACCACTTCACCAGCAAGAAATGACTAATAGGGCCCAAGAGAGATGACAGAGAAGAAAGTTGTTAAAGAAAAATCACCAATACAGTAAAACCTCAGATTGCAAGTAACGTGTTCTGTGAGTGTTCCGCAACCTTTTAATGTTTATTTTTGAGAGAGAGAGACAGAGCAGGAACAGGGGAGGGGCAGAGAGAGAGGGGGACACAGAATCCAAAGCAGGCTCCAGGCTCCGAACTGTCCGCACAGAACCCGACGCGGGCTTGAACTCATGAAATGCAAGATCATGACCTGAGCCGAAGTCGGACGCCCAACCGACTGAGCCACCCAGGCGCCCCAAACATTTCTCATAAATTTTAACTTGATAAACGAGCGGTATCTTGCAATATGAGTCGTACGTGACGCCGAACGTCTCGTGATCACAACCGAACCAATGGTTCTTGAAATTCGCTTTGATATACCAACGGCTTTGGATTACAAGCACGTTTCCGGAATGAATTACACTCGCAAACCAAGGTTTTACTTGTCTGTCGCTTCCACATAGTGCTCGAGGGGGTATATAGGATGTGATAGTGTTTGTTGCTGATGCCCACAGCTCTCTATATTAGTTTTCTAGGGTGCGGTAACAAAGAACCACAAATTGGGTGGCTTAAGATATTAGGAATGTGTTGCTTCATAGTTCCAGAGGCTGGAAGTCCAAGATCAAGGAGTTGGTGGGGTTGCTTCCTTCTGAGGCTGTGAAGGAGCATCTGTTCCAAGCCTCTCTGCTAGCTTCTGGTGGTTTCCTGGTAGTCTGGGGTTCCTTCGCTTTTACATCGTGTCTTTCGCGGATTTCTTTATATCGTCTTCCCTCTGTGCGTGTCTGTCTCTGTGTCCAAATTTCCCCTTTTCATGGAGACATCAGTCACACTGGATGCGATGTTGACCTCACTTTAACTTGATTACCTCAGTGAAGGCTCTAATTGGCAAGTAAAGTCACACTCCAAGGTACCAGGGGCTGGGACTTCAACAAATCTTTTCTGGTGGACACAATTCAACCCATAACCCCCTCCCACCCCCCCCCCCACCGCTTTAAGGAAGATCTTGTTGACTTAGTTTTGGGAGCGTTGCTTACAAACAGTTTCCAGGGTGGCCTCAGCTGCAGAGCGCCACCTCGCCCAAGGCCATGCCCTTGATAGGATGACCCATACCCAGTAACTAACAGAGGCAGCCGTATAAAGGTCTGGCTCTCTTGTCTCCACTTGGAACAACTCTGAAGGGCCATTCTGACTTCAGGGTGCCCCCTAAGGTTGCCTGAGGCCTCTGCGGGGCTGGTGCTCCAGCCTGGACTTCTTTCTGTGCACAAGCCTGCTCCAGACCCCAACCTCCCGACCTCCCACAGATGGCGATCCCTCCTAAACATCCTGCCTCCTAAACCCTGCCTCAGGGTTTACTTCCAGGACGACCTAACCTGCAAAAGGTAGAAAGAAGAAACAGAGGTCCTTAGGGTGTAAGGTTCTTAGGCAAGAGGGAGAATGGAAGGAGATTACACCTTGGGGGGTAAGCAAGGGGCAGATCATGCACGATTTTGCAAGCCACGGAGAAGTTTGGGTTTTATCCTAGAGGCAAGAGATGGGAATCCACCGGCGAATTTTGAGCAGGGGATGAGGCTCAGTTTGCACTTTGACAAGATGACCCTGGCTACTGTTTGTGCCTCCTGGCCTCTGAGCCTGTTAACGGCCCCGCGAAATGTGATGCTTCCCTTGAGACATAGCAGTTGTTGGAGTCATAGGGGCCCTATGCTAAGACCACAGGGAGACGCCTCCAGCTTTGGCTGGACTTGAGCCTAGAAACGCCTCACTCCTGTCGGCCCCTCCTCTTCACCCTCTTAAGCTGCCTTGGGCTGAACAGAACTACCTTTGTTACAAGGAGTTCTATTGGCTAAGGTGTTTTATCGGCGTGGAATCCTTTTCCTCTTAGGGTAGACTGCCACTCAATTCTTTCAAAGTCAAGTCAAATCTTTTTTCTTAAAAAAAAAAATGGTTTTTTACATTTATTTATTCTTGGGGGGGGGAGGGGGAGGGGGAGGGGCAGAGACAGAAGGAGACACAGAATCCGAAACAGGCTCCAGGCTCTGAGCTGTCAGCACAGAGCCCGACGCGGGGCTCGAACCCATGAAACCATGAGATGGTGACTTGAGCCGAAGTCGAAGTCAGACGCTCAACCGAATGAGCCACCCAGGCATCCCGGGGTGGTGGTGGTTGTTGTTTTTGTACCTGATTTAAAATCTGCCTTCTGGCCTCCTTCCTCCATGCACAACGTCTGAGGAACACCGTCTTCCTGGGGAAGAAATCAGACTTGAGAAGGCACACACCATTCTAACCTGGGCGCGCAGGTACGCATCATGCCCTGACGCATCCTGGTGTGTATGCTCCTGGAACGATCTGAAACATCTCTGGGCATGTTCAGTGTATCATTCGAAAGGAATGAGACTCGGTACATGTCAAATTCTCTGCAAAGCTCACGTCCCACATGAACCACCTAGGGATTGCACCCGTGAATTTTTTTCCTTGGTAATCACTTCTAAGACAGAAACTTGGTTTCGAACCCAAGGAAGGGGATGTGAAGGACAGCGAAGGTATGAGGAGCTAGTAGAAAAGACGGAGAGGCTGCTGGTGAAACTGGGCCCCCCTCTCCCTCTGGATGATAAAGGGAACCACGCATTTTTCTCATTCCTCATGGGCAAGGTGGAAGGTTAGAGTCTTTTAACTTGTACCTGTGTGCGAGGCCAATTAATCAAGGTGTCTGTTACAGGACCAACACCCAAACGCATCTCATAAAATTCAACCCATCCCTGGCTGAACGAATGTTTCATCCGTCACGGCGTCAGTGACCTGTGCAGATTTATGTGTTTGCGCGCCTTTTCTTGCAAGAATGGTGATTGTTTGAAAAGTCATGGAAACATCGAGATTTTTTTTTTTTCTTCTTCTTCCATGCAAAACGATACACCGTCCGTGGTGTGAGTCCAGAACTTCCGGACTCAAAATCTTCGTTCTGCCACTTACAAATGTATGATCTTCAACAGGCGATTTGGCTTCTCCGTGTCTGTTTTCTCAGGATAATGACTATTTCACACGGTATTAAGAAATGAGATAAAGACTCCAAGGGCTTCGCTGGTAATACAACTTCCACCGGGAGGAAGAAATAGATTTTCTCCCCCTCTCCCTCTTTTAAAAATTTCTCACTCTATCCTGAGAAGCCACCTTTCTCAAATGTGTCCCTCAGAACACCTGCGCCAATAAATAGGCTTCCATACTAGCTTCCCTCTTACAGATTCATGATGCCTATTACCGTACTGAAGCCTCAGGAGTCATACGGTAGAGAAAACTGGTCGATTTTGTTTAATCTGGAATTCTCCAGTCTTATGTGACCAGACTGTTTCTTTTCTCCCATCACCTCTCGCCAGCCCTCTCCAGGACCCTGTGATGAAACACACGAAGAGGATGAGAGACTGTGTTCCAGAACACAGGATCGCCGAATGTAGGAGAAATCAGGAAGCCACCCTATCTCATCTGGAAAACCGGAGCTCCCGGGTTATCTACAGACATATGTACCTTGTACACAAAGTGGTAGTATGGCCGTCAAGTTTTTCATAAGTTCAAGTAATTATTGATTTTAACTTATCTCATTCTTTTCTGCTTGACATCTCTTAGTTTTCGTCAGCCTCCAGTATCGTTTTTTTGGCTTGCTACTTATCTTTTAGTTTTTCTGGTCAAGCGTCAACTTTTGGTTCACTCAGGGTGGAGTCTCCGTTCTTCCCAAAACCCTTCGGTAGGTGTCGAAACGTCTCTTAATCCTCTCTTATGTCTTTAGAAAACCGGTCTGAATCCAATCCCGTCTCCGTGAAACAGAGAAATTTGTGTGTCAGCACTTCACAGGTTGCCCAGAAAAATAAAGAAAGCGACTTCTGAAAATGTTAGCTATAAGAAAAGAGGATAATGGGACAAGAGTTCAAGTTAAGACGGGAAGAAAGATAAAGTTTCCCCTCGCCCCCTGTCTCCCCGCCCCCACGCCTCCCCCCCAAAAAGAAGAGGAAAACAAGAAACTTACGAACCCTGATTCTCATCCTCATAAAAAGGAGTGAAAAGAGGCAGAATAGAGAGTGCAGAAATAAACCCATGCATATATGGTCAATTAACTTACGACAAAGGAGGTAAGAATATACAATAGGTCGCCTTGAGAATTGGTAACAGAGATTCTGTAACATAAAAGAAATTGCAAAATTGTATAAATGTGTCTGAAAAGAGAAAACGATAGAGAAGAAGAAAATGGCTTTGACCCTCCCCCCACGAACAGATGGGAAAGAGAATCTGTCAGCTCCTGAAGCCAAAAGACAGACTCCTCCTGAATATTTCATTTTCTTCCCCTGAAATAAAATAGTTGTGCGCCGAAACCAGAATGGGCAACCCCTCCTGACAATAATAAAGGGAAAATAAATAAAGATATCTATTACAGCCCTGTCACGCCAGGAACTATACAATTCCAATCTGGAATGGAACTTTTCTTGTAAACATTATTAATTGATTTCCGCTTCCAGTAATGGCAGGCTGCGTTAGTTGGACCAATGTGCTTGCAGAAAAACAGCTACAGGTTATGAATCAAATGCAAAAATAAAATGTTTTTTAAAAAGCATCGAAAAGCTGACAAGATAGGGAGGAATTTCTAGGGCAAACTTGAAAGGAAAGCAAGAACCCAGATTGGTACGGGGAGCTCAGAGGCCCCTGAAGACCTTTGTCAACCTGGAAAAAATGAGAACTTTAGTTTTAACTGCCGGGGTGGCATGGCCCGCCGAAGGCGGACGGTCTAACAGGACACTGTCCTTATAAGAAGAAATTCCAAAGGGCTATACTATTAGGGCCAGGGTGAAGCACAAGTAAATTGGCCTTTGAATGTACTTTTTGGCTGAAATTAACATCTTAGGCAATGCCCAAGGGGGAAAAATATAAGGACAGAGCCCTCAAGCATTAATTCAGTTTGAAGAGATCTTGAACAGATAGTGTCTTCAGATATTTTGGTTTAAACAAACGCATATGTTCTTCTGTGTGTCTTTGCACCTTTCATATTACTCAAATTATTCCTGTAAATACATTTTCAAAGCTTTTTAACAGCGGGGATCCCTGGGTGGCCCGGTCGGTTGAGCGACCGACTTCGGCTCAGGTCACGATCTCGCGGTCTGTGAGTTCGAGCCCCGCGTCGGGCTCTGTGCTGACAGCTCGGAGCCTGGAGCCCGCTTCGGATTCTGTGTCTCCCTCTCTCTCTGCCCCTCCCCGACTCATGCTCTGTCTCTGTCTCAGAAATAAACATTAAAAAATTAAAAAAAAAAAAAATTTAACAGCAAAGTGTACCATTCACACAACAGAAAACATTCACATTGTGCATGAGAACAAGCAAAGTGAATATGAGAGAGATCCACTAAGACTCCACATACGGAATAATCAGTTAAGGCTTTTAAAACAACTATGTTTTCAATGTCTAAATAAATAAAAGGTGAACTGAAGATACCTTTGCAAGCAGAAAACCTGATAAAGTGATGTCATATTTGGAAAAGAACCAGTTAGAACTTCTAGAAATGAATATATGTACATAAATGAATAGACGGACATATGAATATGAGTACGGAGGGGCATATATGCATGTGTGTGTAGATATAGATAGATATATTGTGGATTAATGCACAAAACTAATAGACTACTCATGGGTAAAAAGATACTTGGTGAATTTGAAGATAAGTCAGAAAAAATGATCCAGAATGTGTCACAGAATAGAGGATAGAAAATACAAAAGACAGGTTAAGAAACATGGGAGATAGAGTGAAAGCATCTAATAATAATTTAATTAGCCAGCAGAGACTAGAAAGGGACAGTAGAGAGGGAATAAAGATATAACGGCTGTTAATTTTTAGAACTGATGAACTACATAACCCACAATTCTAGAAGTCTCCCAATTTCAAATGGGAGGAGTTAAATGAAATTCCCACCTACACCCATCAGAGTGAAAATGCAGAACAGCAAAGACAAAAGGAAAACAAAACAAAAAAAATAGGCCCAGGGTAAAAGACAGATATTTAAAGCAGAGGCATGCATTTAGACTAAGAGTTGACCCCTCGACTTCAACATATTGAATAATCTCATCGACATATTGAGAAACTCTTTTCCTAAGCTTATTTAAATTTATTTTGAGAGAAGGAGACTGCAAGTGGGGGAGGGTCAGAGAGAGAGGGAGAGAGAGAATCCCAAGAAGGCTCTGGAGCCAGACGTGGGGCTTGAACCCATGAACCCTGACATCATGACCTGAGGCAAAATCAAGACACTTAACCCACTGAGCCACCCAGGTGCTCTCTCTACATGTTGAAAGAAAGTAACTACTGATAAGAATTAAAGTATCATTGAAGAATGATGGCAAAATGGATGAATTTTTAAAATGAAGACTTCACTTCTTTAGAGCACTGCTAGGTTCATAGAAAACGTGGGCAGAAGGTGCAAAGATTTCTTGCGTGTCTCCTGCCCCTGCATATACATAACCTCCCATTTTATTAACATCCCACATCAAAGCGGCATACTGATTACAGTCGGTGAATCTACAACGACACATTGTCATCATTCGGAGTCCATAGTTTACATTAGACTTCGCTCTACGTGTTGTACATTCTATGGGTTTGGACAAATATGTAATGATGTGTATCCATCGTTATGATGTCACACAGAATGTTATCACTGCCCTAAAACGTTTCTATGCTCCACCCGTTCAACCCTGTTCCCTCCCCGCTGCAGCCCACCCAAACCTCCAATGTCTGGCGACTAGTGATCTTTTTACTGTCTTCATAGCTTTGCCTTTTCCAGAATACCGCGTAGTTGGAATCATATGGAATGCAGCCTTTTCAGAGAGGCAGACTCCGTGATGATGGCAGAGAGCCCGACCCCGGGGCTCGAACTCACGGACCGTGAGATCAGGACCTGAGCTGAAGTCGGACGCTTAACTGACTGAGCCACCCGGGCGCCCCCATTTGGTGGGGCATGTTAAAAGTCGTCACCATACTTAAAATCATCTAGGTTGGTTTTTTTTTTTTTTCCTATGCTATCCTTTAGTGGTATGAGCACCCGATTTTAATGGGGAAAGGTCGGGGGGGGGGCGGTTCCCCACACCACCAAGCAATGCTCCGGACACTAGTTGGGTGTCCTAACAATTCAACTTAATTCTGACTCTATTTACCTAGAGATAGCCTTGGATGCCACAGGTTAAAATCTCGGTCTTACAAGACTTCCCCCCTCCCCCTCCCCCCACTTTGGGTGCCATTTGCAAGCCTCAGTGGATTAGATGTGTTAGATTGGAGGTTCCCGTGACCGCCTCCTTGCATTCAATTAATTTGCTAGCGCTGCTCACAGAACTCAAAGAAACATCTTACTTCCTAGATCACTGGTTTATTATAAAAGGATTTAACTCGGGAAGGGCCTGGGGCAGGCCAAGAAGATCATGTAAATGGATGAAGCGATTGGGAAGGTGGCTGTGCCCCTCATCCTCTCCCAGGTGCTCGAGCTCTTCCTGGAGTCGCTGTTGAAGAAGGCCTGCCAGGTGACCCTGTCCTGACACGCCAAGACTGTGACCACGTCCCACCTGGAGCAGCGCATTGGGCTGGAGCAGCAGTGTGGAGTTCTGGAAGGACCTTGGTGGCCTCTGTGTCAGACTGCCCCCGGGGACCGGAAGCCAGGCAGCAGTGGCCGGAAGAATGGGGGGGGGGGACGGGAAGCAAAGGCAAGGACAAGAAGCTGTCAGGACGTGGAGCAGGAGGATGAGGCTGAGGACACAGACACTGATGGGGAAGAGGAGATGACGTTGCAGGATTTTCTACCACAATACCTGGGATTCGTTGCCTCGACGCTTGGAAGAATGAAGAGGTGGGCACAGAGAGAGCAGCAGAGAAAAGTCTATTCGAATAGAAGATTAGAAAGGAAGCAGAGTAGGAAAGCTGTCTTGGCAAAGAGGGTTCATTCGGAAGTGAATGCCCTCGATCATAGACAAGGGTCCTTGTGGTAGAAGGTTCTGGTCAGCCCTCCCCCTTCCCTCTAGCTCCTTCTCGGGTCCCACCCTTATTGGCTGGACAGCTCTAGGTGCCGGATTGTCCATTCCCGATTGGCTCGTTTCCATTGTGCGAGGGGTGGCCTATGGCCACACTTAGGTCTTTGGTCAAATTCTTGAGGGGAACCTGAGGGGCAGTAGGTGGGGTCTGTGACATTCTTAAGAGGGACCTTACGCCTGAGGGGGTTTGCTGTGGTCAAAGGCTCCTTAGAGTTCCCCCCCCCTACACCCTTCAAGCCCTTCACCTCAACTCTGCCTCTGCCCCTAGTCCCGCCCTGGTGTCTCAGCCCCTGATGCAGAGGATGAAAAGGCTTATGACTCTTAGCTCCCTCTTTCTTTCAGGCCACAGCCCCTCTTAGTTGGTTTTAGTTGCTCTGGAGGCAAGGGAGAAAATAAAGCTGTTTTTCCATTCACTAAAAAATTAACATCTCAGCAATTAAATTCGATTTGCTCCCCTCTCCTCTCCCTGGAGGTGGGGATGGAGTGGGGTGAGGCTGAATGTTCCAACTCTCCACTCTGGTCATTGGTTCTCCAGGCAACCAGCCCCCATCCTTAGGTGACCTAGCGGCTTTCGGAGAGAACAAAAGACACCTTGACCGTTCTTCTCACTGGAAACTCTGAGGAGCTGTGAGCCAGGAACTGCGGACAAAGACGAAACGTACGTGAGAAATACAGTCTGGTCATCCGAATGACCAAACATACATTTCTCACAAGTCACAATATCAGGTCTATTTTAGGACTTTTATAGTTTTGCGTTTTACATTTAGGCCTGTGATTCATTTTGAGTTAATGTTTGTGAAGGAGGTGAAGTCCGTGTAGATTCATTTGTTTGCCTGTGGCTATCCAGGTGTTGTAAGCACCATTTGCTGAAAAAGATGATTTTTGCTCCATTGTATGGCCTTTGCTCCTCTGTCAAAGGTCAGTTGACTAGACTTATGTGGGTTTATTTCCAGGCTGTCTATTCTGTTCCGTTGGTCTATCTGTCTATCTTTTGCCCATACCACAATGCCCTCATTATTGTAGTTTTTTTTTTTTTTTAATTTTTTTTTCAACGTTTATTTATTTTTGGGACAGAGAGAGACAGAGCATGAACGGGGGAGGGGCAGAGAGAGAGGGAGACACAGAATCGGAAACAGGCTCCAGGCTCTGAGCCATCAGCCCAGAGCCCGACGCGGGGCTCGAACTCACGGACCGCGAGATCGTGACCTGGCTGAAGTCGGACGCTTAACCGACTGCGCCACCCAGGCGCCCCTCATTATTGTAGTTTTACGGTAAGTCTTAAAGTCAGGTAAGCGTCTGTCTATATAAACCTTTGGATTAGTTCCTCAATATCCACAAAATAACTTGCTGGGGTTTTGATTGGGATTGAATTCAATCTCTAGATCAAGTTGAGAAGTAATGGCATCTGGACACTATTGAGTCTTCCCATCCATGAATATGGAATATCTCGCCATTGATTTAGCTCTTCTTTAATGTCGTTCATTAGATTTTTGTAGTTTTCCTCATATAGATCTTGTACACATTTTGTTTGATTTACACCTAAGCATTCACGTTTGGGGGGTACTAACGTAAATGATATTGCTGAAGGATTTGTCATCTCAATACCTGGGATTCGTTGTCCTGCCACTTTGAAGAACGAAGAGGTGGGCACAAAATAAATGGCAGGCAGAAGTTTATTAGAGGATAAGATCAGAAAGGAAGAATAATATGAAAGCTCTCTTTACAGAGAGGGGACATTTGAAAGTGGTTGCCCGTGTCTGTAGGCAAGGGTCCTCGTTTTATAAGGACCAGAGGGTCAGCAACCCCTTTCTTTCTTTCCCTCTCACTCCTCAGGTTCTACCCTTACTGGCTCATTTCCATTGTATGAGGGGTGGTCTATGGGCATACCGTTCCTGGTGGGTCATACGTTGGTCTCCTTCTTTTTAGTCAGGTCTTTTGTCAAATTCCTGAGGGGACCCTGAGTAGGTGGGGTCTGTTACATTCTTAAGAGGTACCTTATGCCCGAGGTGGTTTGCTGGGGTCAGAGACTCCAGCATTGTTCCAAAGCCTGTGTTTTTTCCCACCCTGGGACCTCAGGTCCTAATCTTTCCCTCTCTGCCTACCGAATCGTATCTTGTCCTATCAATATTACATCAATTTCAAATTCTACGTGTTCATTGCTGGCATATAGGAGAGGGATTTGCGTATTACCTTTGTATCCTACAACTTTGCTACATTTACTTACTGTCCCAGGAGGGGTTTTGGGGTTATTCCTTTGGTTTTTCTACATGGACAATTGTGTCCTCTGTGAAAAAAGACACTTTCGTTTTTTCCTCCCCATGGATACATTTAAAAATTTTTTTTAAATATTTATTTTTGAGACAGAGAGAGAGAGAGAGAGAGTGGGGGAAGTGCGGAGAGGGAGACACAGAACTCGAAGCAGGCTCCAGGCTCTGAGCTGTCAGCGCAGAGCCCAATGCGGGGCTTGAACTCACGGACCGCGGGATTGTGACCTGAGCCGAAGTCGGCCACCCAGGTGCCCCTCCGTGGATACATTGTTATATTAAGAAATTGAGAACGTTTTCCATTAGGAAAAAGTGTAAAGGATGAGATATGAAGGAAAGACTTCAAGCAGAAGGAGAAGGATCTCAGATGGAAAAAAAAAAACCAAAAATGAGGTGAAAAAGAAAGGAAGCGAAAATGGAACAAATATAGGGAAATCTAAAAGAAAGTTGAGTGTATAAAGTAATGTCTTACAAGGTTTTCAAAAAACAAGGAATTAGAATACATTATATAAGTCAAAGCTCCTGAAGTAGTCCACGAATTTACAAGATTTCAGGACACAAGTATGATATATAAAAAATATAGTGTATTTCCATATATTAACAATGAATTATTAATACTTCAATTTTTTTCTTTTTTGCCCCAGCCCCTTTACAAACTGCCTGCTCCTGGTGCCTCCCTGGTGTTTGAGTATAAGCCCCCAACAAACGCTGCCTGAATCTTTACCAAAGCAAGCAAACAAACAACCCAAAAACCCTCCAACTCAAAAACAAAACGTTTACTTATTTATTTTGATAGAGAGCAAGCAGGGGAGGGGCCGAGAGAGAGGGCGAGAGAGGATCCCAAGCGCGCCTCGAACTCACAAACCTCAAGATCGTGACCTGAGCCGAAATCAAGACTCAGACGCTTAAGAGTCAGATGCTTAACCGACTGAGCCACCCAGGCGCCCCCGACACTCCAATTTTTAAAAAGCACACCATTTAAAATAGCTGCCATAAAAATGCAATAGTTACCAATAAATCTATAAAATATATGTAGGATACGATGCTGAAAACTACAAAACAGCGATGAAAAGCTCAAGTAAGACCTCCATTCACGGAAAAATATACCACGGTCATGGGTCGGAAGACTCGCGATTGTTAAGATGTCCGTTTTCCCCCAAGCGATTTATAGATTTAACACGATCGCCGTCGAATTTTTGGCCAGAGTCTTTGTAGGCCTCTAAGACTGATTCTAAGATGGCTTTGCATTGTAAGGAAACTTGAATAGGTGAAACGATTTTGAAAAAGACCAATAAAGTTGGGGGACTCAAAGGCCTGATTTCAAGACTTACCATAAAGCTGTAGTAATCAAGGCAGCGTGGTATTAGCAAAACGACAGGTGCTTAGATTAATGGACAGAGTAGATATTCCAGAAAGAGACCCGTTCAAATCGGTTATTTGGTGCACAAACAATTCGACGTAGAAAGGATACTTTTGCCAGCAAATGGCACTAGAACAGCTGGCCACCATAGACGTAAAAATGAACCTCATCCTCTCCCTCATACCTGATACAAAAACTAACTAGTCATAGGAGTCGTAGATTTAAGAAGAACATTAAACTGTACAGCTTGTGGATGACACATGCGAAATCCTTGCGACCTGGTGTTAGGAGGTGAGTTCTTTTTTTTTTTTTTTTTTAATTTTAGGAAGTGAGTTCTTAGATGTGAACCCAAGTCATGATAAATAAAATAAAAATGTATAAATCAGACTTGGTGAAAATTCCAACTTGTGCTCTGTGAAGAGAATGACACGACGAGCTACGGACTGGAGCAAATATTTGCAAATCAGATACCTGACCAAGTATTTATTTTTTTATTTATTTGCTTTTTAAGTGTTCATTCATTTTTGAGAGAGAGAGAGAGAAAGCACGAGCAAAGGAAGAGCAGGGGGGACACAGGATCCAAAGCGGGCTCCGCAGTGATGGCAGTGAGCCCAATGTGAGGCTCAAACCCATGAACGGTGAAACCATGACCTGAGCTGAAGTCGGACGCTCAACCCACCGAGCCACCCAGACGCCCCCGATATCTGACCACGTGTTTATATCTCGAATACGCGATGACCTCACACAAGTCAACAATAAGAAAGCATACAACCCCTCCCAAGTGGGCACAAAGTTTGAAGAGACGCTTCACCGAAGAAACCGTGGCAGGAAAATGAACACATAAAGATACAATGATCACCATTAGTCACTAGGGAAATGCAAATTAAAACCACCTACACACCTGCTAAAATGGCTAAAATAAAAAATGCCGACAATATAAGGTATGGACGTAGGTATGGACCAGCTGGAGCCCACCTTCCTGATGGAAATGCAAAATGGTACAGTCACTCTAGAAAACGATGTAGCATTTTCTTATGAAGTTAAAAATACACTTGACTATGTGACCCAGTGATCCCTGCCCTAAGTATTTACTATGCACGCTAGAGAAATGTAAACTTATGTTCCCACACAAAACCTGTGTGGGGACATAAGATGTTTATAGCAGCTTTATTCACAATGGCACCAAACTAGAAACAACCCAAATGTCCTTCACTAGGCACAGGGATAAACGGACAGTGGTACCTCCGTAAACTGAAATCCCACTCAGCAATGAAAATGAGTAAACCAGAGATACGTGCAGCAACGTGGGCGTGTCTCAAATGCATTTCTCTAAGTGGAGGAAGCCAGACTCAAAAGGTCTCACATGGAGGTGGTGGGGGGAGGCCTGGGTGGCTCAGTCGGTTAACCGTCTGACTCTTGATCTCAGCTCCGGTCTTGATCTCGGGGTCGTGAGTTCAAGCCACGTATTGGGCTCCATGCTGGGCAGGAAGTTTCCTTAAACAAACAAACAAAAAAACCTATAGAATTGTACCCCTTAAAAAGGTGAGTATGACTGCATATAAATAACAAAATAAGCAAAGGCAATGCTTGTAAATGCCTCATGCATCACAGAAATAAGATTCCGCATGATCAGATATCAAGGTTAGAGTGGTGCGGTAGTCCATTCTTTAAACACATTAAATCTTTGCTTTAAAAAAAAAAAGGTAAGAATGTGCTGCATTCTTTGTTAATTTGAACCAGGAACAAATGAATCAGACGCATTCCTCAGATTGTCCTAAATATAAGTATTATGACCTGAATCGTAACTGTGAGGGAAATTCAATGGATTCTTCTACAGTATCTCTTGTATTTCATCAGAACAATCTAGAAGACTTCGGGGACTATAGCATTTAAAAGATAATGGCTCAAGTCAGCCCTTTTATTCAGTTTTATCAATTAAGAGGCCACTTGGAGAAAACGTTATGGTTTGTGCTAACATATACGTAGCTTAAAAACCCTTACGTTTGAGGTCTGTTGAATGTGCGCATAATACTACATTTTCTTCTCTCTTTTTTTTTTAACGTTTATTTATTTTTGAGACAGAGAGAGACAGAGCATGAGCAGGGAAGGGGCAGAGAGAGAGGGAGACACAGAATGTGAAGCAGGCTCCAGGCTCTCAGCTGTCAGCCCAGAACCCGACGCGGGGCTCAAACTCACGAACTGTGAGATCATGACCTGAGCCGAAGTCAGTCGCTTAACCGACGGAGCCACCCAGGCGCCCCTACATTTTCTTTTCAAAAGTATCAGGTTATCATTTAGTCTTGTGGCGATTCTCCAAGTCACTGTAGAACTCCCAATTATGACCGATATCCTCATGGAAGCTACACCCCGCACAGACACAGTCTCACCAACGTAGGTAGACACACGCATATGCACACACTCGTAGACACACATGCAGAAACAACGCACACAGGCACGTAGATGTGTGTTCACACACAGCATGCTAATGTGCGGGCACACCTCCCCCAACTCTGCGCCTACCTTTTTTTCCCCTCAAAAATGTAGACCGTCTCTCAGAATCCAGAGTATAAGAATTGCGTTTTGGGGCGCTTGGGTGGCTCAGTCGGTTGAGCATCCAACTTCAGTTCAGGTCATGATTTCACGATTCGTGGGTTCGAGCCCCGCATCAGGCTCTGTGCTGACAGCTCGGAGCCCGCAGCCTGCTTCTGATTCTGGGTCTCCTTCTCTCTCTGCCTCTCCCCAACTCACGCACGCACGCTCTCTCTCTTTCTCTCTCCGTCTCAAAAATAAATGAAGATTTCAAAATTTTTTTAAAAATTGTGTTTCAAGGTTATAGTGTCTACCGTAAATAAGGGGAGCTTCTGCCTTAAATTCTTTTTTTTTTTTTCTTTTTTGAAATAAGCTGGTTATAAACGAAACCCAGAGAAAGGATCAGGCGATACTTGGGATTTTCAGCTAAATTCTTTAGTAATAACCAAACACAACCCATTTAGGGTTGAGATGTTCACTCTTGGAACTCGGCCACTGTGCTGTGAGGAATCCAACAGCCCTACCTCCCTGCCACCCTCAGCCCTAGCTGAGCTCCCAGCTGGCATCCAGCCCTGACTTGTCATGTGTGAATGAGCCATCTTGGAAATGGATCATCCCGCCCCTAGTCAAGCTGCCCCAGCTGATGCCATGTAGGGCAGATACAAATGCCCCTGCCAAGGCCTGCCCACATTTCAGATTTGTGAGCAAAATAAATGGCTGGTATTATTTTCAACCATTAAGTGTTGGGGTGATTTGTAATACAGCAGTCAAAAACTTGTAAGTGCGGAATAAAAAGACATTGACATGATTTTATCTCCTCTCCCTTTGACACTCTCTTTCTCCATTCTGCCGGGCTGTACTCTTTCATATTTCACAATTCACCACACACACACACACACACACACACACACACACACAACCAGAATAGCATAAAGGGGAGGCAAGTGTTGGTAAAACTAGAAGGAGGGAGAAAGGGGGAGAGAGACAACTCGTGAGTATCATAACCCTGTATTGAGTAGTTAATGGAAGAAATCGCTTTCGATATTTGAGTCGATCATGAGTGGTGGTTTAGGGAAGGCGTGGCCGCAGGGTGATCTTCAGGGCAGAATTGGGGGAAATGTTTGCTGGGGGGTTTCAAGACTTTGTGGTACTGATTTGGAGGTGCCACTACCAAGAGATGGGCTTGTTTTGCCAAAGTTAACGATATTATGGGTAGATGTTGTGCGTCCAGGTAGTAGATGCAGTCATAGGACAGAGAACTTCTGGAATGAAAACAAATCTTCTACTCTAAAAATTTCCCAGAAGAGGGATTGGTTCTTGTAGGAAGGATCAAGGATTGACAGTGTTCATGTATCAGGGATATTCCCAAATGAGAAAATACGACAGAGTGAAAGAAACCATCTTGCAGCATTGACCAGGGGCAGGGGTTGGGGGTTAGAAGTCTCTGGGGCTGAAGGCATTGTCCTGTTTTCCCTTTCTCAAATGATAGTCCTTAAACTGCTGCCTTTAATACTTATTTCTATCAATATTTATTGAACACCTATTCTGTGTTAGGCACCGGAAGGAAACATGATGGTGAGTAGAACAAATATGGACCCTGGCCTCATGGAATTTATAAGTTAGTTGCGGGTGGTACATGAGCTAATTAAGTAGTGATAAACACATACAGTTGACCCTTGAACAACGCAGGGGTTAGAAGCACCAACCCCCCACATGGTTGAGAATCCATGGACAACTCTTGCTTCCCTAAAAGCCTAGCTACTCATAGCCTACCCTTGACTGGAAGCCTTATTGATAACAAACAATCGATTAACATGTATTTTGTATATTGTAGGGGCCCAGAGCAGGCTGCCCCAAGATGGGCCACTTTGGCATAATGATGATTTTGAGTTAAAAGTAACTAAAACCCAGCAGATGCGGGAAAAGCTCTCTCCCTGCTCTGAAACTGCCTAAATTTGCGTGGGAAAGGAGAGTCTGTACCAGGAAGAGAGCTATGAACAGAGACCCCCCCCCCTTTACCTAAGGAACTTAGCTGCATAATAGGCCAACCTTGTGTTTCCAAATATCTCTTTCCACCTTCTTGCTAATGGCCTTCGTCCCCTTCACATCCTCAGACCCCTATCCCTCTCTTTAGCTCATGTAAGCTTCATGTGGACTCACTGTCTTTGGAATTTAAGCCTGTGTGGATTCCCTGTGCGTACGCCTATTAAATTTGATTTTCTCCTGTTAATCTGTCTCATGTCAATTTGATTCTAAGTCCAGCTCAAGCAGAACCACAGGGCAGAGGAAGGTCTTCCTCCCTGGCAATGTTATATGTATCATATACTGTATCTTACCAAAAAGTAAGCTGGAGAAGAGAAAACGTTAATTAAGAAAATCAGAAGGGAGAGAAAATACATTTACAGGATTGTATTGTATCTACAAAAACACTCCATATATACACGGACCCTGCATAGTCGAAAGCCGTGTTATTTAAGGGTCAACTGTAATTACAAACGATGAGAAGTGTTAAGGGAAGCACCCCGGTCCTTTGGGAGGCAGAATCAGGAAGCCAAGCTCATAGCCTCTGCTTTCTGGGTGTTTCCAGTTTTTCTTCTCACCTCATCGGTTTCACACTTTCCAAGAAGACTTTGCCGGACTCTTAACCTCATTCCTCGGCTTTTTGAGTGCTTATGAATGATTTAGTTCGTTGATGGGAATATAGCTTTGAAAGGAGAGTTGAAGTAGGTGAAGAAGAAATATCCACATTCGAAGGTCTTTCAAGTCCACACGACAGTCAGTAATAAAGTTCCGTTTGGATTCTGTGCATGTGGGCAAGACAGAAGACTGAAATGTTATAACCTCTGCCTTCTAGGAACTCACATCTATCTGGTAAAGATGGTCCACATGACTCACAGTGCTTCCATAAGACATACCACACCATTGTAACATCCTAGATCACGGGGCACCCGGGTGGCTCAGTCGGTTAAGCGGCCGACTTCGGCTCAGGTCGTGATCTCGCAATTTGTGAGTTCAGGTAGGTCCCGCGTCGGGCTCTGTGCCGACAGCCTGGAGCCTGCTTCGGATTCTGTGTCTCCCTCTCCTCCTCATGCTCTGTCTCTCTCTCTCTCTCTCTCTCTCAAAAATAAATAAACGTTAAAAAAATGTTTTAAAAATCCTAGATTATGGTGAACTAGCCTTAAGTGCTGAAGACACTCAGAGAAGCTATGATGAACATGGCATCATCAAGAGGCTTAAGGAGGGGGTGCCGGGGTGGCTCAGCCGGTTGAGTGTCCATCTCTTGACGTTGGCTCAGGTCAGGATCCCAGGGTTGTGGGATCGAGCCCCATGTCAGGTTCCGCATTGAGCATGGAGCCTGCTCGGGATTCTCTCTCTGCCCCTCCCCTGCTTATGCTCTCTCTCTCCCTCTCTCAAAATAAATAAATAAACTTAAAAAAAGAGAGGCTATAAGAAGGACATAGGTTTGGACAAGGATGTGGTTGTAGTGAACAGAAGCAGATAAGTTCTCATTGCATCCAGGAGGCTTTATTTTACTCATCTTTAATGGCAGGGTTTTTTTTTTTAATTGTAACGTGTTTATTTATTTTTGAGAGAGAGAGAGAGACAGAGACAGAGTGTGAGTGGGGGGAGGAACAGAGAGAGAGGGAGACACAGAACCCAAAGCGGGCTCCAGGCTCCAAGCCGTCAGCAAAGAGCCCGATGCGGGGTTCGAACTCGTGATTCGCGAGATCATGACCTGAGCCGAAGTTGGACGCTTGACTGACTGAGCCACCCAGGTGCCCCAATAGCAGGGTTTTTAATGACTATAGCCAAAATGGGGTGCGTGGGAGGTGAAACTATTTGCTAGGTAATTCTAGAATGTGCAAATATTTAAATATGACCATATGCCCGATGCTGTTTCCTTGCCCTTTTATTCTACCATTAGGTGGACAGTATGAAATTGCTAATATTCAATCGTTTAGCCTACCCAAATGTCAATGTCATACGCTTCAACCTAATAGATCATCAAACAACATTTGTATTTGTTGACCCCACCCATCTCCAGGCAGTTCTGCACTCTTTGGAAGCTGGAAATCTAGAAACTATCAAAGATATTTTGCCATTCTAGTTGGTGGATGCTCCCCACCACCTATGGCCAACCTCTGAGAGCATGGCTGATAGGCAGCCCTCAGCTCTTGGCCGCCTTCAATGATTGCCTCAGATGCAGCAGCTACCTTGACCCAAGTCACGCCCCCTTCCCAGGGCAAGCCACACCTAATGACTTATTCAAGAAGGGGTACAAAGTTTTGATCATCTAACTTCAACTCATAACAAGTTCAAGGCATTACCCAAGCTTTAGAGCTGTGGCGGCAGCCGAGACCTCTACTGACTTCACAACACTGCTTAAATTCTCCTGCCTCCCAAACATTTTGTCCTACACCCCAAAGCCCTCTCTGCCAATCTTATTGCACCCTAAGCTCTGTCCGGGAGTCTGCGTCCCAGGATGCCTGACTTACAAGAGTTAGTGCTAGATCTGAGGCAGTTAGGAACTAGAGAACCTGCCCCCACCGTGGAGGCTGCTTTTAGGCAAACGGGCTTGAGCAATGGAATGTAGAAAGGGCTACAGTGACCACCCGGCTGAATACAGACAGACCAATCAGGCGACCCACCCTGAAATATCCATAGGCGACCCACCCTGAAATATCCATAGGCCCTAACTGACCAATGGGCTATGTACAACCGGGCCCGGTTACCAAAAACAGGGAGAATTCCATAGGTGGCCATACCTCCTCATCATCCCCCTTTAAAAACAGCCCCTGCCCACTGCCTCGTGGTAGACAGTCTCTCCTGTGCTGTCCTGCCCACTGCTCCCTTGTGGTGTTTTCCAACAAACTTCTATCTCCTTTGTTCGGCCTCAGGCGAGTTCTTGCGCCTGCCGAGCCACTGGCTTTCACCCGATTGTCGCCCCCCCTGCCCAATTTGGGGGCCCCATTTCGGCACCACACCGCTCCATTGGCAACGAGAATGCCATCACCGGTGACAGGTGGAACATAGGGAGCCTTCGGGCACAAGGGAGTACTACTATCATTAAACTTTTCACCGTGGGTGACATGGGATGGTATATGGTGCAAACGAACGTACTCGCTGATGCTAAGATTCACACATTGGAGACATACGAGGGGGAGAAGTAACTATAAGTGTGACCAGGGCAGAGTGGTGCAAGAGGACTGGCTCCGGGGGTCCCAAACAGACCCGGTTCAGCCGCTCACCGCTGACAAAACCCAAAGGCAGAGACCAGTGGTGGTGAGACCAGAGAATTTATTTCAGGAGGCCAACCCCGGGAAGCCAGTGGACTAGCATCTCAAAGGCTGTCTCCGAAGTGCTGAAAATACTCTTAGGTTTATATGAAGAAAATGTGGGGCAAAGGTCGGTGGGTGCTGTAGGTGGGCAGCAAAGGTCAGGACAATCCGTGTCTTGGGGTCGATCACTGGAAGTCTTGCCGGCTCAGGGCGGTTTTTATTGCTTGAGGGGGTACTTTCTGTTCCCGTCCTGAGATGCTTTGTGCACAGGCTCTTTAGCCCGAGTTAAGAGATAAGCTGGAAAGAACTTAGTCAATTAGAAAGTACCAAATGGAGGTAGTTGAAGTCCTCTTTCATTTTTTTTCTTATTTAATTTTTTTTTAAGATTATTTATTTATTTCGAAAGCGTGAGAGCAGGGGAGGGGCAGAGAGAGAGGGAGAGAGAGAGAGAGAGAGAGAATCCCAAGCAGGCCCTGCACTGTCAGTGCAGAGTCCAACGCGGGGCTCGAACTCACGAACCACGAGATCATGAGCTGAGCTGAAACCAAGAGTCGGACGCTTAACTGACTGAGCCACCCGGGCATCCTGGAGTCCTCTTTCATAAGGACAGTAGAATGGGTAGAAACTGAAGAACAGGCCCAGGACTTAATTTTAAGAGTAACAGAGGTCCAAAGAAGATGAACTTTAAAAGCAAGATCTGTCATGTCAAGTTCAGGATCCTTGATGGAAAAGGATTCTGACACATAGGATAAAGATAAGTGAGTTGAGACGCTCCACATCTTAAATCCCCAGATTCTCTGAAAGCCCCAGGCTCTCTTCCCTAGAGTTAACACTCCCTACTTGCTTGAAGATGTCGCAGAGGCTTCTACCTCATGAGGCAACATGTGACCACCCAACTCCCTTGCCCCTAGGATCTGTGCTCACTCAACCCCTTCTGGTCGTGAGGTCAGTAACTAGGGTTAAGACACATCATGGCTTGGCCAAGGAAATGCTGGCCTGATAAGGTGGTGAAGGGCAGCACATTTTGCCATCCCAAGATATGCTTCTGGCATATTGATTAAAAAAATTTTTTTAATGTTTATTTATTTTTGAGAGAGAGAGAGAGAGAGAGAGAATGGGGGATCGGTGGAGAGAGAGGGAGACACAGAATCTGAAAGAGGCTCCAGGCTCTGAACTGTCAGCACAGAGCCTGACGTGGGGCTTGAACTCACGAGCAATGAGATCATGACCTGAGCGGAAGTCGGGCGCTCAACCGACTGAGCCACCCAGGCACCCCCGGAAGCCTGTATTTATTGAGAGGACTAAGAGAACATGCCATTTACCATCACATTTGCCACCAATACAATACCCTGATATATCAGAAATCCAGGTGGCAATGCTCTAACCATCAGTAGCCAGGTTGATACAATTATAATAATAAGCAGCAAGTCTGGAACAAAAGCCAAGGGACCCTGACCTTCAAAGAGTAATGGAGATGTTTAACAGAACAGGGCATTACTAGGGGAAAGATCGAAGGCAGCTACTCAATTCATAGAATCAAGGGAACTCAAGGACAGATGATCAGGTGGCTGGGGACAGTCATTCCAGTAAAGTCCCCTGTTTCTTGCCCAGTTCCTGGCCTTGAGTCAGTTTTTGGGAACCTGCACCTACCGACTGAAAGAGAGGCAAGGCATTAGAAGGAAGGAAGGACCTGCAACACCATGGTAAGTATGCCAGTAATGATTATTCCAGGCTATCCCCCAGCTATTTACTCAAGTAACTGCACTGAAGAGCGGGTGGTCTCCAAACATTTTGAGAACGGTTGGGCACAGAATCCAAGTTGACCTTGATATCCAAAGGCGTGAAGCATCATTATGAACTCCCTATTTGAGGGAGAGGACGTGAGAGCCAGGTAGTATATGGAGTTGTGGGTCAGGTCTGGATCACAGTGGTTTCACTGGGTCCACAGACCACCAAGGGGTCATTTCCTTGGCCCTAAAATGTATAATTAAAAATGGACACCCTTAGTAGCTGTTAGAAGTGCCAAGATGAGAGCCATCATCATGGCCAAAGCCACGTGGAAGCCTCTAAAATTGCCCCCCCCCAACAAAAATAGGCACCAAAAACTAATATTTAATCTTAGGGGAACTGGCAGAGATTAATGCCACCCTAAAGAATGCAGGGATGAGGGGCATCTGGGTGGCTCAGTTGGTGAAGCATCTGACTCTTGATTTCAGCTCCGATCATGATCTCAAGGTTTCTTGAATTCAAGCCCTGCCTCAGGCCCCGGGATCCAGTGCAGATCCTGCTTGGGATTCTCCCTCGCTCTCTCTCTCTGCCCCCTCCGCTGTTTGTTCTCTCTCTCAAAAGAAAGAAATAAACATTAAATATATATGAATATATATATTTCATATATATTATATATATAATATATAATCATAATATTATATATATATATAATATATATTTTATATAAATATTATATATAATTATATATTATATATTATTTATATTATATTATATATAATATTATATATATTATATATTATATAATATATATCATATATATATATATATTTATATATTATATATTTTATATATATATATTATATATATTATATATTATATATTATATATTATATATTATATATATTATATTATTATATATTATATATAATACATAATATATATTATATATTATATATTATATATTATATATTATATATATTATATATTATATATTATATATATTATATATTATTTATATTATATTATATATATATTATATATATTATATCTATATTATATATATATAATATATATTATATTATATATATTATATATTATATATATTATTATATTATATATTAAATATATATATATTATATATTATTATTTTATATATTTATATATAATATATATAATATATATAATATATATTATATTTATATATATTACATATATATTATATATTATATATATTATATATTATATATATATTATATATATTATACATTATATATTTTATATATAATATATTATATATTATATATATTATATATAATATATTATATATTATATATATTATTATATATATAATATATATATTATATATTATATATATTATATAATTATATTTATATATTATATATTATATTACATATTATATATATTATTATATATTATATATTATATATTATATATATTATACATTATATATATGATATATTATATTATATATAATATATAATATATATCATATATTAATATATATATTATATATATTTTATATTATATATAAATATATAATATATCATATATATAATATATATATTATATATATATTATATATTATATCATATATATTATTATTATATATATTTACATATATTACATATATATATATATATTATAATTATAATATATATTATATATTATATATTATATATTATATTATTATATATATTATTATATATATATTTATATAGTATATATTTTATATATTATATATTATATATTAATATATTATATAATTATATATTATATATTATATATAATATATATAATATATATTATATATATTATATATATTATAATATATATAATATATATTATATATATAATATATATATTTTATATATTATATATTATATTACATATTATATATATATATTATATATATATTATATATAATATATTATATATATAATATATATTATATATATATTTAATACATATTATATATATTTTTTATATATTTATTATATTATATATATATTTATATATATTATATATAATATATATATTTTATATATATTATATATATTATATATTATATGATATATATAATATATATATATATAATTATATATATTATATATATATTTAATATAATATATATTTCATATATATTATATTAAAGAATGCAAGGGTGACAGTCTTTATCATATCTTCATCTGAGTAACCAGTCTGGTCCTTGTCAAACCTGGTCAAACCGAGGAAGATAAAAGTGGGGTGCTGCGAACCCAACATCAGCCCCAACTTCAGCTGCTTGCGCCTGGGAGAGTATCTTTGCTACATCAACTGAGCATGACCCCAGGTACGTGCTATGTGGCTGTTGATCTGGAGATGGCATTCTTTTTTAATTTTTGATCAGAAATAGCTTTTGTTTCCTGGGAACGGAGAACAGAATACATTTATAGTCTTGCCCCAGGGATACGCTAATTCTCCTGCCCTCTGGATCAGCTACACGCCCCGCAGAGCATCATAATGGTCCATTCTGTTGATAACAGCATGCTGATCCAGCTGGTTAAGAGAAAGAAAAACAACACGCCTGCAACATTTGCCAGTGCTAAGACACGCTCCAGAAAGTGGGAGATAAACCCTCTGAGAGTTCAAGGGACGGCCACGAAATTCACCAAAATCTTAGGACTTCAGGGGGTCCAGGACGTGGTCCGGTACGCCCCTCAACGGTAAAGAGGTTTGCGGTTTTCTCCTCTCACCACCAAGGGGCACATCACCGCACAAGTCTCTTTGGGTTTTGGAGGTACCGGAAAGGTGCTCACATCTTCGCATAGTGCTGTGACCCACATACTGGGCGACCCATATACTGGGCGACACAGAGTGGGCAAAAGAAAGCTCTGTAGCAGGGTCCAGACTGTGAGGCAAGCAGCTCTGTTGTTGTGAACCATATGACCTAGAAGACCTTATGGTACCAGAGGTATCATAGAGGTACTAGTGGGAAAACTTGGGTGGAGTTTGAGAGTTATCCCCCATCGGCGAAGCCCACACAGGACCTCTGGCTTTCTGGAGAGAAAGGCCATGTCGTATACACCTTTCAGGCCTCCCCTCCTGACCAAGATGGCGCCCCTGTCCCTGATCATTGGGATATGAAGTCATCATGAGGCTTGACTAATTCATTTAGAATACTACCTTTCTATTCCCATTTTCTTTAATGTTTCTTTTTTGAGAGAGAGAGAGAGAGAGAGGAAAAGAGAGAGCACAAATGCAGGGAGGGGCAGAGAGAGGGAGACAGAGAATCAGAAGCAGGCTCTGTGCTACCAGAGCAGAGCCTGACATGGGGCCCAAACCGTGAGCCATGAGACTATGACCTGAGGCCAAATTGGACGCTTAACCCACTGAGCCACCCCGGTGTCCCCTCTTCCATTTTTTTTTTTTTTAATTTTGCAAAGCACTTTCAGAGACACCTTAGTTACCCGCTCGATGAGATGTTTTGTATCTATCCTTCTAGTACCCCTTAGGTCTAGAATTCCAACCTAATGTGCTATATCTGCAGTGATTTGCAGCATTTGTTTATTTCCATGGTAATAATACTCCCCCGTGGCTGATTTTAAGCTACCGGGTTAATGTGATGTGACTGAATGCCGAGATGGGAAGAGATACCTGGTAGCCGCCATTATATAGTGCTTCCGTCACACAGGTCCGATAGCTGTTAACAGCTTCGGAAAATAGATAATAGAAACATGACGTGAAAAAAAATTCGGAAGTGATGAGTTTCAAGTGTTCGTTTCCTTCATATGTAATTTAAATGTATATTTATACCATTTAAGTTTTAAAAACATCTTTCACAGTGATCTCACCAAATTCCTGAGGGGTGCCTAGATGGCTTAGTCGGTAAAGGGTTCAACTCTTGGTTTCCGCTCAGGTCATGATCTCACGGTTCATGAGTTCGAGCCTCGCATCTGGCGCTGCATTGACAGAGGGGACCCTGCTTGGGAAGCTCTCTCTCTCTCTCTCTCTCTCTCTCTCTTTCCCTCTGCCCCTCTCCTGCTCTCACGTGCTCTCTTTCTGTCTCTGTCTCTCAAAAATAAATAAAGAAATCTTTACAAAAATTCCTGAAAATTTAAAAGTTGGTGTTTGCAGCTGGGTATGAGTTAGTTCTAGTGTCCCTGTGAAAGATCCTCACCCTGTGAGAGTTTCACTAGGTGTGGAAGGTCTTATAAGTAAATGCAATTTTTAGTCATTTTTGGCCTAAGATTTTTGATGCTTCAGTGATGATGGTCGTTTACTCTCTTAATTTTTCCTAATTAGTATTTCAATGAACTGATTCTTGTTTCTTTGGGACCCTTCCAAACTAAATTATAAGACTTTTTTTAGGGAAACAAACAGATTTTTGTTTGTTTGCTTGACTTTTTTTTTTTTTTTTTTGCATGTCGTGGGATCACAATATGTATTCATTAATTTGAACACATTTTACATTCCAAACCTGAAAGCCAGGATCTATAGATTCCAAATTAATCTAATATACTGCTCAGATGCACCATTTTTCATTTTTAATAACACTAGAGTTATTTTCTAAGGGTGATAGGAAATGGGCATCAGAAATAGACCTAATATCATTTCTAAAAGTGTATTATTCTCATTTCTAATGTTTCTCCAATCTGCTACTTAATACATTGGAAGTTCCAAAAACATGGTTACAACTTAAAAATTCTCTTTAGCCTTAGGATATTGAAAAACACTACTGAATCATTTAAAAAAATTTTTTTATGTTTATTTTTTGAGAGAAAGAGAGAGGCAGAGCGTGAGCGAGGGAGGGGCAGAGAGAGAGGGAGACATAGGATGCGAAGTGGGCTCCAGGCTCCCGAGCTGTCAGCACAGAGCCCGACATGGGGCTCGAACCCACAAATCGGGAGATCATGGCCTGAGCCGAAGTCGGACGCTCAACCCACTGAACCACCCAGACGTTCCTCCACTGAATCATTTTAAGTGGGTACCTCACAAGGCATAGTTAACTTTTTCATCCTCTGACTAATTTCATACATTGACATTCTCCACTGAATTTTATCCCTGGAAACACATCACTGAAATGATAAGTAACTTTCAAGAAGAACTTAACTGTACACATTAGAGAAAAACATGAGCGTACTGATAGTGTCTCAGAACATTCAAGAAACCGTTGAGCTGAATTTAACCGAGTTCTAGGTTAATCAGAGTAAACTTTGAGTAGCCAGAGTCTCATCTGTACGTTAGAGTAAATGCCACCTCCAATGGCGATGTCCTACATTTCTTCCAACGAAACTGTTGAATGACTATTTCCAGGAAATATGAGTCAGTTCCGTCAAAAGTACATGATTGTAACTAGCTACATTTGCGTAAGCGGGGGAGAAAAGGAGAGATAGGAACAGTGACATACGTATTTTGGTCATGGAGTAAATGTACTGAGATTTTTTTGGTCCATATTCTTACAGTTTTCTTTTTCTGATAGGCCTCAAATATTGACAAACTTTCCCAATAATTAATGACTATACAGAGAGATTAGCATTAGCTTATAATAAAGGAAGCCCCAGGTCCTCTAGTGGCTTAAAGCATTGTCAGGGATTATTATATTTCTTTCAGTTGAAGATTCTTCTAATTACCTCATTTCTTCTTAATTGGTGCCTTATAAAAATAAATTAGGTACAATAATTATTAATATTCATTTTTGACGTCTCCAGATATTGGTCTGAATTAAACAAATATTACAGTGTGCATACAAGTGTCATTTCAAGTATCTATTTTCAGACTTGAATTCACTTATAGCTGTACCATATTTATCACATAAGTAAAAATATTGTCCAGATATAGGCTGCTTGCAAAAGAATAACCTGTCAAGTTAGTACAAAAGTATCCATGTGGTGTGTTATTCATGGACTTAATACTATTTTCTTTTAATTTTTTTGATGTTTATTTATTTTCGAAGGAGAGAGAGAGAGACGGAGCGTGAGTGGGGGAAGGGCAGAGAGAGAGGGAGACACAGAATCGGAAGCAGGCTCCAGGCTCTGAGCTGTCAGCACAGAGCCCGACGCGGGGCTCGAACTCACGGACCGTGAGATCATGACCTGAGATGAAGTTGGCCGCTTAACTGACTGAGTCACCCAGGCGCCCCAGACTTAATACTATCTTTAATAATATTCCAGAAAAGAAGACAATAGAGAAAGAAACAAAAATTGTCTTGTTTTTACTTTTAAATGTTTATTTATTTGTTTTGAGGGAGAGAGAGAGCAAGAGAGAGAGAGAGAATCTGAAGTAGGCTCCATGGTCAGCAAGGAGCCTGAAGTGGGAATCTATCTCATGACCGTGAGATCGTGACCTGAGCCAAAGCCAGACACTCAACCGGCTGAGCCACTCAGGCGCCCCGCAGGTACACTTAAAATTCCTAACATCCACTTAAAATGGCTTATATTTTAACATGGGTTTTCTGTTTTGTTGTTGGTAGTGCACATCTCATTCATTTTCTCTCCTAAACACCACTCTCTCATAATCTATGAGGCATAGATTAAATTAGTTATCTCTCTAAATACCTTCTTAGCAGTAATGATACAGCCTTTCATCTGTGTTGATGATGCTATTGATAGGGCGTCGGTGGAGTGTGGTTGGAAACAATCAACACTCTCTTGTCTATGTTTCCTCATCTCCAGAGGCCTCTGCTCCTGACAGAATGTTGCAATGGGCCTTGCTGTGGATTCGGTCCCCGTATGAGCAGTTTTGGTACGGAGTTCTACGTGGAACTCTGGTGTAGGATCAGACTGTGAATAGAAAATTAGATCATTAGTAAGAGGGATATAAATTAAAATGAAAGTATCATTTCCGACCCATTAGTCTGTCAAAGCTCAACAATAGTGCTGCAGGTGAGAGCCGGGAAACTCACACTCTCTCGTATACATTGCTAGCAAGAGGATAACTAGTAAAACCTCTGCAAATGGAAATTTGAGAATATGCAACAAAATCACCCAACACATAACCAACGATTACCTTCTAAGCCTTTATCTGACAGGCACACCAAACAGGCAAAATGATATACAAAAAACCTTGGATTGCGAGTAACTTGTTCCGCGAATGTTTTGCGAGACGAGCAAACATGTCTAGTAGATTTTAACTTGATAAGCGAGTGACGTCTTGCAATACGAGTAGTACGTGGTGCCAAGCGTCACATGATCACAGTGGAGCCAATGGCTCTTGAAATTTTCTTTGATCTATGAGTGCTTTGGATTACAAGCATGTTTCTGGAACGAATTATGCTTGCAAACCAAAGCTTCACTGTACGTTCAAAGATACTCATCATAGCTTTATTTGTGTTAGCGAAAGGTTGGAAACGATTTAAATATCCATCAATAGGGAATTGGTCAAAGAAAGTACGCTACATCCGTATCATAGAATATTATGCTACCATTAAAAAGAATGTTTCAAACATATGCTTTCGTTGAGGGAGACCAAGCGGCGGGGAGAGGGGCAGAGGGAGAGAATATCTTAAGCAGACTCCCTGCTCAGTGTGGAGCCCAAAGTGGGGCTTGATCCCATGACCCTGGGATCATGGCCTGGGCCAAAATCAAGAGTTGGGCGCTGAACCAACTGAGCCACCCAGGCGCCCCCAGCATAAAATGTTTTATCTTCTGAAAAATAAATTAGAATGCTTTTAGCATGCAGTGATTTATATCTCGTGAAGCAACATTTCTTGATTTTAACAGGAAGATAATAGTGACTGCCTTCCACTTGCCATAAACGTCATCTTAGCGTAAGCTTTTCTTTGAGTTTTCTTGAGAGTAGTGATATCTAGGGGGGCACCTGGGTGGCTCACTTGGTTAAGCGTCTGGGTCTTGATTTGGACTCAGGTCATGATCTCACGGTTTGTGAGTTCAGGCCCCGCATTGGGTTCTGCACTGGCAGTGCGGAGCCTGCTTGGAATTCTCTCTCTCTCCCTCTCTGTCTGCCCCTCCCCACTCCCTTTCAGAATAAATAAACTTTAAAAAAGGGTAGAAATATCCAGTAGCTGTTAATATTTTGATGCTTCTGATTTCTTATGGCACCAAATCATTCTGAAGGTAAAATTTTGGAGATTGCATACCCAGCCACAAAGCAGGTGGTAGAAAAATCCCCATACTTAGTGTGTGTACAGCTTACTTCACATCCAGAATCTTCTCCTTATTCATCTAAGGTCTCTGGGTCTCGATCCCGTTCATTCCCAAGAGTGAGAATAAGCACAAGCCAGAACGATTACTATACCAAGTTGAGACTAATTTCACCAGTTGAATAGCTGTAACACACTCATCTTCAAAGAAACCGCTCAGAGAAGCTTGTCTCTGGTAATGACACAAAACTATGGAGTTTTTCACGGTATTTTCCTTTAATAAGATTTTACCATTGGAAAAGTATTTTATGAGAGAACTCAAAAAGGAGTTCTCATAAGACAGCTGACAATTCAACTATAGATGCAACATACAGCTGTTTCCACGTGCAAACATGCTTTCCCTAGTTTCTCCATAGATAAATCTCAGTTTAATGTGGTGTTTTCCGGATCCACATTATTTTTGCCTTTCAAGATCAGGAGGGAAAGTGAGAAAGGGAAAGTCTCCAGGGGTGCCTGGGTAGCTCAGTCTGCTAAGCGTCCAGCTCCAGATTTCCAGTCGTGTCATGATCTCATGGTTCGTGAGATCGAGACCCACGTCAGGCTCTGCACTGACAGTGTGGGGTCTGCTTGGGATTCTCTCCCCCTCTCTCTCTGCCCCTCCTCTGCTCATACTCTCTTTCTCTTTCAAAACAAACAAACAAACAAACAAACAAACATTGAAAGAAAGAATAAGCACAACATTCACCTTCGATGTGGGGCTTGATCTCATGAACCGTGAGATCATGGCCTAATCCAAAATCAAGAGTGGGCTGCTTAACCGACTGAGCCACCAAGACGTCCCTAATGTCAGCATTCTTTAAAAGTCATACATCTAATTACCATAGGTAGTAGGCTAAATTATTCTCTTTCCCTTTTATTCTGCCCTGGGTGGTGAAAGTAACTTCAATTTTACGATAGACTTTTTAGCACCCACTGATCTGGTTCTTTCTGACATTCACATATCATTAAAAAAAATCCCTTTTACTAACTGTGTGTGTGTGCGCGTGTGTGTGCGTGTGCGTGTGTGTGTGTGTGTGTGTGTGTGTGACATCAAACGAACTACTACAGTTTTGCTGATAAACTTTGGGAACAAGGATGTGCCGTTAAGTCTTGAAACTTAAGCACAAATGCATGAGCTTAATTTATTTAATCTAGCAACCAATTATTTAGAGATTTAAGCAATTTGGCAGCTGGGTGTGCAGAAGGGGATGTGGGTGGGACCAACGTGTTTTTGCCAAGGCTGAATTTTTGCCTGGCGCTTTTGGAATTTCAAGAATCTAATTAAGACTTTTGGTAAACTGGCTTTAAAGCACCATAGAATTAATAAACCAGAGGCATTACAGTGTCTGTCGGCTCTGATTTAATTTAGATGCTCAGTCCTTTCAAACCAGATCAAGACTTCAGAGAAATGCCAAATAGGTGACACTTTTCAAACAGCCTGCAGGTATCTGCTGACACCCATGTTGCCACCATAGCTGCCTGGCCAAGCAGGGACAGCTGGCTTGCTGCATCCCTCACCCGTGTTGCTGAGGGACCCATCGCACCCCTCCCGCTACCCATAGCAGATCTGGGGACACCTTTGTCTCCATCGCCCAGCTACGGAAGTCTTCAGCTCCTTGCTGCCACGGGGCCTGCATTATCCAGACCCTCCTCTTTCATACGTGGCTACTCTCCGGGTTCAGGTCTCCAGGAAGTTGAAGCTCAGCCGAGCCGAGATGAGTTTAGGCTCAAGGACTGGGATGTACACATATCGGGGGGAATTTGGAACTAACGGCAAGACATGTTCCTATTGCTGCTACATTGTGGGTTAAATAAAGCTTTTGTAGGCTACTCTAAACACGACACTACTTTGTCTAACCTTTTTTTCTTCCGGGGAGAATGATACTCCAATTCCCCAAAATTTTTAACTGATCTTGCAGAACCCACTTGAGGTTGCGTATGATTCTTCCGCACCCTCTTTTCCTCTTCTCTCTTTCCCTTTTATATGAATTTGTGCTTTCATCCCGACCTTGTTCCAAACTTTTAGCTCTTTGCTAAGGGTCACTGGCAAGTTGGGGACTCCTACCATTGAGTCCTAATTACTGAAACATCACCATCATAATGCTTTTCGATCTTATTCCCTCATTAGACCAACACATTGATCGTCATTTCTAGAACTGCGATATCCAACGTGTTAGCTTGAGACAGCTGCTTATGCTTTTATTCAAACAGTAAAAAGGTAATTTGAAACACAGCCTGACAGCAACACATCTACGGGGGTGTCGTGGTTGGCCTGGAGCTGACACTTACATATGGTAGCTTGTGCAATAAGGCAGCCCACCCAAAGTTCACGATTGGCCTACGTTCCGGCAATTCAATGGCCAACAACTCCGGAGCTCTGTGCAGAATTGGAGGCTTGCAGATCTACAGACATAGCTGAAGAAATGGGGACAGGAGTGATCAATGGGATTCCTAAGGCACATTTCTTCATGAGAAGGAAAAATCACCACGGGTGAGGACACAGTTGAAGAAGGTTCGGTCGATTGAGCACAAAGCTCTCAGTGCTCCAGGCGGCCGTGGCTTCGGGAATGATGCAAGGATGAACTTGAGAACCAGCGGACCCCACCTCCCACTCCTTCCTTGTCTGCCACCTCGCTCCTTCTGGAGCAACCGTTGTTCTGGGACAGAGAAGGAAAGGTTCCAAGAAAAGCCCTAACATTTCCTAAGCAGGGCCCCCAAAAGGGCTGCCCATGAAGGGAAAAAAGTGACAAAATGAACTACCTCACAATGAAGAACTTCTGTATATCGAAAGCTGTCATGAAGGCAACAAAAGGCAAACCACAGCCCGGGAGGTGCTATTTATGACACATATATCCAACAAGAGGCTCCTACTCAGATTGTATAGAGAAATCCTATATATACATCTCTAATAGAGAGACAGACAACACAACAGCAAAATGGGCAAAAGACTTGAACACTTTTTATTGTTTTAAATATGTATGTATGTATGTATGTATTTATTGCGAGAGGCACAAGAGGGGGCAGAGGGAGAGGGAGAATCCCAAGCAGGCTCCACGCTCAGCGGGGAGCCCCATGCGGGGTCTGATGCCACGACCCTGGGATCATGACCTGAGTGCAAATCAAGAGTTGGACGCTCAGCCGACTGAGCCACCCAGGCTCCCCTTGAACACTTATTTAAAAAAAGGGTAACGAAAGGGCCGATAGACATCAAAACTTACTCAACTTCTTTATCAGGGACATAGATACACATTGAGGCTTCAATGCTCTATAGATGCTCGTCAGAACGATGGAAATGAAAGACACAAAAAAATGCCAAGTGGTATTGTATGTGACGCAACCAGAACTCTCGTATGCTGCTGAGGGGAGTGTAGATTTACACATCCACTTTGGAGGACGCTTTGGCTTTATTCACTGAAGTTGAATATATACCTATACTATGACACAGTGATTTCACTCCTGCCCAACAAAAGCGTATACATATATTCACCCGAAGACATATCCAAGAAGGCTCATAGCGGCATACTCATACTAAACCAAACTAGAAAATACCTGTAATGGTTCATTTGATGTGTCGACTTGAGTGGGCCACGAAGTACCCAGATATGTAGTCAAACATTGTTCTGGGTGTTTCTGTGAGCACGTTTTTGGATGAGGTTGACATTTACATCAGTAGGCTGAGTAGAGCAAATTATTCTCCCCAATGTGGGTGGGCCTCGTCCAATCAGTTGAAGGCTTAAGTAGAACCAAAAAAGCTGGCCTGCCCCCAGGTAACAATGAATTCTTCCTGCACGACAGTCTTAAAACTGGGACATTGGCTTTTTTTTCCTGTCTCCAGATTCAAGCGGAAACATTGGCTTTTCCTGGGTCTTAAGGCTGCCAGCCTTTGGACTGGAACTACACTGTTGGCTTTCCTGGGTCTCCAGCTTGCTGACTTACTCTGCAGATTTTGGAATCTTCCAGCCTCCATAATCATGTCAGCCAATTCCTTATAATAAATCTCTTTACACACACACACACACACACACACACACACACACGTGCGTGCGTGCACACAAGCACACACACCTTATTGGGTCTGTTTCTCTGGACAATCCTGACTAATACAACACCCAAATGTCCATCAAGAGTAGACCGGGTGAATTAATTGCGGCGTTTTTACAAAATATAATACTGTGCAGCAATGAGAATGAACAAATTACAACTACTCACAATGGAACAGATGGATCTCATGAACATAGTGTAGAACAAAAATACCGAGAGGCAGAAGAGAATAGAGAAAACTAGTCTATACTATTAAGAGACACTTTGCTGGTTACCCTAGGGACGGTAGTCACTGGAAGCTAATGTAACAATGGAGGCCTTTGAAGATGTTGGTCATGTTCTATTTCTTAACCTAGGTGCTAATTACATACATGGTCTCAGTTTGTGAAAATTCACTGATGATTTGTGTGTCTGCTTTTCTGCATGCATACCATACTTCAATTAAAAAAGAACATTTGAAAGTCTTTGTTGAGGAATACCCTCTAAAATTGATTAACAAGGAAATTTCACTGAGGGACAACCGATTACCATGACCTTTCCAGGCCATATAAATTGGTAGGGGACCAAGAAACATTTGAGATTCAATTCCAATACATTGACAACCAAAAGTCCCTGGACATAACACAACAAACAAGTATAGGCAAACTGTCAAAGGTGGAAAGGATATGCCTAGATACCTCACGATTTAAGAAACAACACAGAGGTGAGATCCCTGGGTTTCCTTATTGCCTTCCATATATCCTAGGTAGGGCGTTGCGGAAGCCTCTAAGCCAGAACTCAGACAAATAAGCACCAAGAAAAGCCTGGCCTCTCTATCCAAAGGACTTGGAAGTGAGTGGTCTAACAACAGAAAACCTTTTAAGAGACGCCTATCCCATTCGGGAAGCCGACATTCTGCCTCACCCGACGTTCCAACATGGCAGAAGCACAGAGCACATTCTGACTACCTTGTTGGATGGTGTTGACTAGCGGAGCAAAGAGCTGGTCTTCCCTCCCTTACCCAGCAGAAGTGGGTAACAGTGATCCAATCCCCTTCCATCCTAGAGCCAGGGGGTGTTGGATCTCCCAGTTGGGGTGGTGTGAGTAGAGCCCAGTGGTGGGTTGCAGCCCAGCTTCCGTGAGGCAGAATGAGGCGGTGGGAAGTTTTAGCTGAGAGTTCTCTTCCCACCCTTCCTTTCTGGGCGTCAACAAGGCCCGGTAAACGGCTGAGCTTACATCTCTGCTTGGAGACAATGAAGAAGTGTGATTCAACATTCTGTTTTCACAGGGAAGAAGTCTGCAGGACCGAGAGCAGAGCTGAACTTTCACTTCACCCGTCCGTGGTAAGTCAGCATTTCATCTTAAAGGGACCTAGTGGGAACCAGTGGCAGGTTAAACATACATGCCCACCAGGTTTTCCTGCTACATGTCAACAGGAGAACTGCCTGCTTAAAAAAAAAAAAAGATTAAATAGGCTCCAAAGTCTTATAATGTCCTAAATACGAAGTAGGTTTGATACAATGAAATAATAGCCTTCATACCAAGAATCAGGAAAATCACGAAATGAATAAAAAAAAAAAAAAAAAGACAACTAACAGACCCCAGAACCAAGATGAATCAGACGTGGGAGTTTTCTGACAAGGGTTTAAAAGCTGTCATTGTAAAAATGCCTCCACAGTCAACAGTTTCAAGAATTCTCTTGAAACTAATGCAAAATAGAATATCTCAGTAAGGAAATAGAAACTATAAAAGAAAGCCAAGTGGAGATTAGAGAACTGAAAAATACAATAACCAAAATAGAAACTTGGCAGATGGGATTAATAGTAGAGTGGAGACGACCAAGGATAGAATCAGTGAACTTAAGAGCAAATGAACAGAATTGACATAATCTGAATAATAGAGAGGAAATGGAATGAAATAAAATGAACAGAATATCAGGAAGGAGAGCCAAAAAGGGGACATTTCTAATATTAGAATCCCAGAAGGGGAGGAGAAACAGAGTAAGATTAAAAAAGAATCTGAGATATAATGGCTGAAAACTCCAAATTTGGCATAAGACAAACCTACAGACTCAAGAAACAGAGTCAACTCCATATAGGGTGAATCCCTTAAAAAAATAAAACATGCTAAGACATGTCATAATTAAACTTCTGAAAATACGGCAAAGAAAAAAATCTTGAAAACAATCAGAGAGAAACAATGCAGTATTTGTCATCTGAAACCATGGAGGTCAAAATTATGTGAAATGACACTTTTCAAGTGCGGAAGGAAAAAAAAAAAAACCCTTCAACTATGAATTCTACGTCGGGAATGAAGGAGAAATATATTCTCAGGTAAAACAAAACTAAGAAAATTTGTCATTAGCAAATATACCCTTAAAAATGGCTGGAAGACATTTTTCTAAAGAGGAAGAAATGATAACGTAAGAATCAGAACGTGAAGAAAAGAAGAACGTTGGGGGCGCCTGGCTGGTTCAGTTGGTAGCGAGTGACTCTTGATCTTGGGGTGATGAGTTCCTGCCCCACATTGGGTATAGAGGAGACAAATGAAAGAAAGAAACAACGACAACAACAAAAAAACCACATTGGAGTGGGTAAAAAAGAAATAAGGGGGAAGTATAATAGGTTATCTTCATGAGATTCTTTAATCATATTTGAGGGTTGAAGCACAAATTATAACATTATTGGACATAAGATTCAATGTGTGTGCAAGAAATGGTTCAGGCAGTTATATTTACGATAGGCAGAGAGTGAAGGAACTTAAGTGGAACTCAGTTTTCTACGTGTAACTCAGAGTGGTAAAGGTTGGTACCAAACTACGATCAGTTACGTATGTCTTTTGCAATTCCTGGAAAACACACTAAGAAAATTATACAAAATAATATACCAAGAAAAGTTATATAAACAAATTAAGACGGAATATTGAAGAATGTTCAAATAGCCTCCAGGAAGTCCAAAAAGGGAAACAACAAAATAAGAAATGGGGAAAACACACAGAAAACAAATAATAAAATGACGACTTAAATCTTAATATATCAATAATTGCCTTAGATGTAACTGGTCTAAACACGATAATTAAAAGACAGAGATTGGGGGCACGTGGGTGGCTCAGTCAGGTAAGCATCTGACTCTTGATTTCTGCTCAGGCCATGATCTCATGGTTCTTGAGTTCGAGCCCTGCATCAGGCTCTGCGCTGGCAGCATGGAGCCTGCTTGGGATTGTCTCTCTCTCTCCCGCTCTCCCTGACCCTCCCCCACTCACGCTCTCTATCTCTCTCTCAAAATAAATAAATAAATAAACATTTTTAGAAAGACAGAGATTGGTAAATAAAAAAAAAATGATCCAGCTATATGCTCTCTATAAAAAACTCACTTCAAAGACAACAACAGATGTAGGTGTTATGGGTCGAACTGTTTCTCTCCAAAAAAGATACGTTGAAGTCCTAACCCCCAGTACCATAAGATGTGACCTGATTTGGAAATAGGGTATTTTGAGATTCCTGGACCCAAACACCAAGCAATTCTCGGATACAAGCAGGTTATCCAAGATTTCAACTCAATTTTGACACTATGTCCCTGCAGAGAGCATCAGATCCCACAAGTCAAGAGTTCAGTCCTACAAGATTGACCCTCATCCCTTACTTCGGACATCAGTTGCAAGCCTCCTGACCATTACTTGTGCTTCCGACTGAAGCTAGAGAGGCTTACAGAACTCAGGAAAACATTTACTTATATTGGTCAGTTTATTAAAGGATATGATAAAGAATATGAATCGACAACCAGATGAAGAGATACCTAGGGCAAGGTCTCAAAGCATTCTGGTTCCTCAAGCATAGAAAGTCTTCAAAAAGGACCAAAAAGCTGTCCTTTTAGGTTTTAATGGAAGCTTCATTACATAGTCATGGTTGACTAGGTCACTGGCCATTGGCTGATTCAACTTCCACCCCCCCTCCTCCTTCGCAGAGGTCAGTACATGGGGCTGAAAGTTCCAACCCTGTAATCACATAGTTGGGCCTTCTGGTAACCGGCCCCCACTTGGGTAGGGTGCAAAAGTCACCTTTATTATTATTATTATTATTAATTTCTTTTTATGTTTATTCTTTTTTGAGAGAGAGAGAGAGAGAGCAAGCGAGAGAGCCAGGGCGTGAGCAGGGGAGGGGGCAGAGAGAGAGGGAGACACAGAATCCGAAGCAGGTTCCGGGCTCCGAGCCATCAGCACCGAGCCCGATGTGGGGCTGGAACCCACAAACCGTGAGATCGTGACCTGAGCCGAAGTCAGATGCTCAACCGACTGAGCCACCCAGATGCCCCTAAAAGTCACCTTGTTTTACCTATATGGCTCTGATGCATTTTCAAGAATTATGGATGAAGACCATATATATCTGAGAAATATATTTTGGTTATCTGAAGGATCAAATACGTATCTCTTCTAAATTATTACGTTGCATAAGGTCATTGCAGAAGTAAGTTAAGATGATGGCATACTGCAGTACGGTGGTCCCCTAATCTAATAGCCAAAAGTTAGCAGAAGGAAGGAAATAACAAAGATAAGAGCTTAAATAAATAAAACAGAGACTACAGAAAAGTTGAGAAAATCGATGAAACTAAGAGTTGATTTTTTTACAAAGATAAACAAAATTGACAAAATTCAGCAAGACTAAGAAAAATAGGAAGAAAACTCAAAAAAAGAAAATTATGAATGAAAGAAGGGACATTACAACTGATACCGCAGAAATGTAAAGGATCATAAGAGATTACTACAAACATTTACATGCCAACAAACTGAAAACCCTAGAATAAATGGATACATTCCTAGAAACACACAAACTACCAAGATTGAATCATGAAGAAACAGAAAATCTGAACAGACCAATAATGAGTAAGGAGATTGAAACAGTAATCAAAAGCTCAGCAACATGGAAAAGCCCAACCTGAGATGGTTTCAGTGGTGAATTCTAACCAACATTTACAGAAGAATTAATACCAATCCTTCTCAAAATATTTCAAAAAATTGTGGGGCATCTGAGTGGCTCAGTTGGTTAAGCGTCCGACTTCAGCTCAGGTCATGATCTCGCGGTTAGAGGGTTTGAGCCCTGCGTCGGGCTCTGTGCTGACAGCTCAGAGCCTGGAGCCTGATTTGGATTCTGTGTCTCCCTCTCTCTGGCCCTCCCCCACTCACACTCTGTCTCTCTCAAAAATAAAATTAAAAACTTTTTCAAAAAATTGAAAAAGAGGGAAAACTTCCAAATTCATTTTACAAGCCCAGCATTGCCCTGATACCAAAGGCAGTCATGAACACTATAAGAGAAGAAAATTATAGGTCAATATCCCAGATGAACACAGATGCAAAAATCCTCAACAAAATATTAGCGAACTGAATTCAAAAGCACATTATAAAGGGGTGCCTGGGTGGCTCAGTCTGTTGAACAACCAACTTCAACCGTGAGCTCGAGCCCCATGTCGGGCTCTGTGCTGACAGCTCAGAGCCTGGAGCCTGTTTTGGATTCTGTGTCTCCCTCTCTCTCTCTCTGCCCCTCCCCTGCTCATGCTCTGTCTCTCTCTGTCTCTCAAAAATAAATAAACATAATTTTTTTTTAAAAAAGCACATTATAAAGATCGTATGCCATGATCAAGTTGGATTTACACTTGAGAAGTAAGGATAGTTTAACTTATGCAAATCAATAAGTGGGATATGAAGGATAAAAAGCATACGGTGGTATCATTGGGTGCAGAAAAAGCATTTCACCAAATTCAACTCACTTTCATGATAAAAACTCCCTACACATTAGGTGCAGAAGGAATGCACCTCAACATGATAAAGACGGCATTTGAAAAACCCATAGCTAACATCATACTTAACAGTGAAAACCTGAAAGCTTTTCCTCCAAGATGAGAAACAAGCCAAAGGTGCCCACTCTCACCACGTCTATTCAATATAGTATTGGAAGTCTTAGAGCAGTTTGGCAAGAAAAACATTTTTAAGGCTTCCGAATTAGAAAGGAAGAAGTAAAATTGTCTCTCTTTGCAGATGACATAATTTTATATACGGAAAACTGTAAAGACTCCACCAGAAAAATGTTAAAAACTAAAAAAAGAATTCAGTCAAGTTGGGGGATACAGCATCAACATACAAAAATCAGTGGTATTTCTAGATGCTAAAAACAAACTGGAAAACAAAATTAGAAACCAATCCCCCTGACAATAATATAAAAAATACTTAAGAAGTAATTTAACCAAGGAGGTGAGAGTTCTGCACGCTGAAATCTATAAAACATTAATGAACGAAATTGAAGACGCCACAAATAAATGGAAATACATGGGTTGGAAGAATTAATGTTGTTAAAATGTCCATACTCCAAATTTAATACAATCCCTATCAAAATTCCAATGGCATTTTTTCCCCCACAGAAATAGGAAAACAACCCTAAAATTCATATGGAATTACAAAAAGACCTTGAATGGCCAAAGCCATCTTGAGCAAAAAGAACAAGGCTGGGGGCATCACACTACCTCATTTCAAAGTGTATTACAAAGTTATATGACTCAAAACAGCGTGGTACTAGCATAAAAACAGAAACATAGTCCAATGGAAAAGGATAGAGAGCCCAGAAGTCAATCCATGCACTTATGTTCAATTGATTCGACAAAGGTGTAAAGAGTGCCTAATGGGAAAACGACAGTCACTTGTATAAATGGTGCTGGGAAAAATGGATATCCAAATGCAGAAGAAGGAAATTGGACCCTTATCTTATACCATACACAAAAATCATCTCCAAGTGAATTGAAGACTTAAGCCCAAGACCTATAACTATAAAACTACTAGAAGAACACAGAGGGAAAAGCTTCTCCATATTGGTCTGAGTAATAATTTTTTGAATATGGCGCCAAAAGCACAGTCAACAAAACCAAACATGGCATTGCATCAAACTAAAAAGTTTCGGGGTGCCTGGGTGGCTCAATCGGTTGAGCATCCGACTTTGACTCAGGTCATGATCTCACGATCTGTGGGTTCGAGCCCCACATTGGGCTCTGTGCTGACAGCTTGCTCAGAGCCTGGAGCCCGCTTCACATTCTGTGTCTCCTTCTCTCTCTGCTTCTCCCCCCGCTCACACTCTGTCTCTCAAGAATAAATAAATGTATAAAACATATTTTTTAAAAAGATTTTTTTAACGTTTATTTATTTTTGAGACAGAGAGAGACAGAGCATGAACGGGGTAGGGTCAGAGAGAGGGACACACAGAATCTGAAACAGGCTCCAGGCTCTGAGCTGTCAGCACAGAGCCTGATGCGAGGCTCGAACTCACGGACCGCGAGATCATGACCTGAGCCGAAGTCGGCCACCCAACCGACTGAGCCACCCAGGCGCCCCCAAAAATACTTTTTAATAAAAATAAAAAACATTTCTTCACAGCAAAGGAAACAATCAACAAAATGAAAAGGCAACCTACAGAATGGGAGAAAATATTTGCAAAGCATATATCCAGTATGGGATGAGTATCCAAAACACATCAGGAACTCAAAGAACTCAATAGGAAGAAAACAAATAACCCAATGTAAAAATGGGCAAAGGAGCTTACTAGACAATCCTAGAAGGTATATAAGTGATCAACAGGTACATGAAAAAACGCTCAGTATCACTAATCGTCATGAAATTGCAAGTCAAAATCGTAATGAGATATCACCTCACGCCTGTTAGAATGTCTTTTATGAAAAAGACAAAATATAACGAGCATTGGTGAAGATGTGAAGGCAAGGGATACCTTGTGCACTGTTGGTGGGAATGCAAATTGGTAGTCATGATTGAAAACAGCATGGAGGGGCCTCAAAAAATTACAAATAGAACTACCATAGGATCCAGCAATCCCACTTCTGGGCTTATATCTAAAGGACGTAGAGTCAGTATCTTGAAGATATCTGCACTCCCCTGTTCACTGCAGCATTCGTCACACATGATGTCCCTTCTCACTGCTCTTATTCAGATAACAGCGGAAGCCGTAGACACTAAAATAAGACAAGAAAAAGAAATAGAAGGAATAGCGATTGAACAGGAAGAAAAAAACTGTCCCATTTGCAGATTAAATGATTATCCTCACAGAAAGTCCCAAGGAATCTAAAAAAGCCCACTAGAATTAATAAGTGAGTTTAGCAAGGTCACAGGGTACCAGGTGAAACCACAGAAATCAAGCTTATATCTATAAGTTAACAGTGAACATGGAGAAACGAAAATTAGAATGCAATACCATTTACAACTATTCCAAATACAATGAAGTGCTTAGGCCTAAACCTGAGAAAGAATGTACAAGATCTCTACTCTGAAAATTACAAAATGCTGATGCAAGAAATCAGAGGAGAAGTGAATACATGGAGAGATAGATTGTGTTCATAAATCAGAAAGGAAAAACATAGTACATATGTCAATTCTTCCTACACTGATCTGTAGATTTGATGCAACTTTTACCAAAATACTAGCAAAGGTTTTGTAGACATAAACCAGCTTATTCTAAAATTTGAGTGGAAGCCACAGGCTAAGGAAGCCTAGTGTAGCTAAATTAATTTTAAAGACTAAAGTGGGAGCGAGCGCTCTACCTTATTTTAAGGCTTACTATATAGGTTACAGTAATCAAGGCAGTACGGTAGTGGAGGGATAGATATGTAGCTCAATGGAGAATAGAGAACCCAGAAAGAGGCCCACACAAAATATGTCAAACCGATTTTTGGCACAAGGGCAAAAGCAAGTCAACAAATGTGGTAAAACAACTCAAGGTGGATGACAGACCTAAAAGTTAAATGTAAAACTACAGAATTTTGGAAGGGAAACAAGGACAAGTTTCTAGAATTTATACAGAACTGTTAAAAAAAAAAAAGAGAGAGAGAGAAACAATCATATTAGGAAATGGGGAAGACACGGACAGACGTTTTGATGACAGGAATATCCAGATCCTAATAAGCACATGAAAAAAAAAAAACATTCAACATCATTCTCCACTAGAGACATGTACAGTAAAACATGAGCTATCGGGGACCTGGGTGGCTCAGTCCGTTAAGCATCTATCTGCCTCTTGATTTCGGCTCAGGTCATGATCTCGCGGTCTGTGAGTTCGAGCCCCGCGTTGGGCTCTGTGCTGACAGCTCGGAGCCTGGAGCCCGCTTCGGATTCTGTGTCTCCCTCTCTCTCTGCTCCTCCCTGGCTCATGCTCTGTCTCTCTCTCTCCTGCTTGAGATTCTCCCTCTCCCCTCCGGCCCTCTCCCCCACTTGCACTCTCTCTCTAAAATAAATAAATAAATAAATAAATAAATACATAAATAAATAAATTTAAAACATGAGCTAGCACTGCATACCCATCATAATGGTTAAAACTAAAAATGATGACAACACCAAATCCTGACAAGGAAGCAGAGAAAGGGGATGACTCCCGCTTTGCCGGGGTGGGGGGAGGGGATGGAAGATGATTCAGCCATTCTGGAAAACAGCTTAACACTTGTACGCACTCTTGGGCACTTGGTTTCTCTTGGGCACTTACCCCAGAGAAACAACGACGTATGTTCACACAAAAGCCGGCACGTCAGTCTTCACAGCGACTTTATTCGTAACAACCAAACATGGGAAACAACTCAAATGCCTTCCAAAGGGTGCATAGATAAACTGTAGATCCGTGCACTGGAATAGTGCCCAGCAATAAAAAGGAATGAGATATCGGTGGGTGCCACAAAATGGATGGTCTCCAGGGAATTATGCTGAGGGGAAATGTCCAATGGTTACATGTTGTAGGATTCCCTTTAAAACCACTCATAACCTCCCTGAACTGAAAAAATATAGAATTGAAAATAGATTAATGGGTGCCGGGAGTCAAGGATGGGAGACAGGAGGCAACGGGGAGGAGGAAAGTCGGCATGACTCTAAAAAGACCACACAGGGATATCCTTGTGCTGATGGAACTGTTCTGTATCTTGACTGTATCAATATCATCGATTGGGTTCGGATATGGAACCACAGTTTTGGAAGATGTTACCATTGAGGGAAATTGGGGAAAGGACACATGAGATCTCTTCCTATTCTTTTTTCTTTTTTCTTTTTTTTTAACGTTTATTGATTTTTGAGAGGCAGAGAGAGACAGAGAGTGAGCGGGAGAGGGGCGGAGAGAGAGAGGGAGACACGGAATCCCAAGCGGGCTCCAGGCTCCGAACCGTCAGCACAGAGCCCAACGCGGGGCTCGAACTCGCAAACCGTGAGACCTGAGCCAAAGTCGGACGCTTAACCGACTGAGCCACCCAGGCGCCCCGCCTCCGGTTATTTCTTATAACTACATGGGAATCTACAGTATCGAAATAAAAAGCTGAATCAAAAAATCTATACCGTACCACCTGAATATATGTGGCAAACCTTTATACGTATGTAAAATACACATATATTTAATTACCTGGTGGACATTCAGCCCATCCTTTCTTCTAGATCGGTGGTTCTCAGAAAGTGCTCTACAGAGACCTTTTCAGATGCTTCACAAGGACAGTTCTATTTGCATATTGATACTAAGGCTAATTATTCTAGATGGGTACTGCTCTATAATGACACTAATTAATACCAAGATTACGAATGCCCTTTTCACTGTTTGACATTTGCATGATTGGTACAAATGCAACGGGAACCTGCCAGCGCCTTCGCACGAATCAAAGCAGGGGCGTCGACCATGCTAGCAGTGGTCGTCTTCCTCTTCTTCACTGCCATACCCTCACAGTTAAAAACAAAACTAAACTAAACTAAACTAAAAGAAACACAGGCAAGCAAAAACAATAAGAGAGTGTTGTTTAAGAATCCACTCGATGCCGGGCGCTTGGGTGGCTCGGTCGGTTACGCATCTGACTTGGGCTCAGGTCATGATCCCACGGTTGAGGAGTTCGAGCCCCTCATCAGACAGTCATCGGACTGTCCGCGCGAGCCCGCTTCAAATCCTCTGTCCCCCCACCCCCCTCTCTTCCCTACCCTGCCCTCACTCTGCCTATCTCAAAAATACATAATAAAAAATATTTTGTTAAAAATGTACTTGATGCTGTTGTAAGAGTTACTAATTTTATTCGGTCTCAACCTTTGGATACGCAGAATAACACTCTGTGTGATGAAATGGAAAAGAAGGAATAAGGCCATTCCACTGCACACAGAACCAGGATGGTTTTCTACGGGAAAAGCACTTGTGCAATTGAATTGTGAGCAAAACTGGTCTCTCTTTTCCTCAAACACCTTTTTTACTTGAAAGAACAACTAATTGTCAAGCTATGGTTATTAAGAGTTAGGTATTTGGCAGACACTTTCTTCAAAATGAAGGAGTCTGTGCTCATCCCAAAAGGTGCCCTCCCCAATACCCATCACCCACCCACCCCTCCCTCCCACCCCCCATCAACCCTCAGTTTGTTCTCAGTTTTTTGGAGGGCACCTTTTGGGATGAGCACTGGGTGTTGTATGGAAACCAATTTGACAATAAATTTCATATATTGAAGAAAAAAAAAAACCAAAATGAAGGAGTCTGTCCCTTCAGGGGAAACAACTGATAGTATTTGTTGCCAATGATAAAGTCTGAGCTTCAACTGAAAATGAGAGATTTGGAAAACTTGTATCTGCTACGGTGAGCTTGACAGCTTCCTGACGCTTAAAATTTTGTTATGTTTTTATTTTATTTTTTAGAGAGAGCCAGAGCATGAGCAGGGGAGGGGCAGAGAGCGAGGGAGAGACACAGAATCCGAAGCAGGCTCCAGGCTCCGAGCTGTCAGCACAGAGCCTGACACGGGGCTCGAACTCATGAACCCTGAGATCGAGACCTGACCAAAGTCGGACGCTTAACTGACTAAGCCACCCAGGCGCCCTTACAGCTTCCTAACACTTAAAGACTTTATAATGAAATTGGTGGTGATATTAATGAATGTGGGTTTTTTTTTTTTTTTTACAAATGTGAATTTTTTAAAAATTTTCTTTAACATTTATTTATTTTGAGACAGAGAGACAGCATGAACAGGGGAGGGTCAGAGAAAGAGGGAGACACAGAATCTGAAACAGGCTCCAGGCTCTGAGCTGTCAGCACAGAGCCCGACGCGGGGCTCGAACCCACGGACCGCGAGATCATGACCTGAGCCGAAGTCGGACGCTCAACCGACTGAGCCACCCAGGCGCCCCTACAAATGTGAATTTTTGATATCGTATAATGAAATGTGTCACCATTTAGAAGATCTACAGTGAACCAGTGTTTTCCAAATGACCAACGCATGATGCTACAAAATCGTGCATGGATAGAAGATCCATTCAAAGGACAAGCTAAGGGAGCCTGGGTGGCTCAGTCGGTTAGGCGTCAGACTTCAGCTCAGATCATAATCTCCCGGTCCATGGATTCGAGCCCCGTGACCGGCTCTGTGCTGACAGCTCGGAGCCTGGAGCCTGCTTCGGATTCTGTGTCTCTGTCTCTCTCTTCCCCCCACCCTGCTCGTGTTCTCTTTCTCTCTCTCTCTCTCTCTTTCGCTCTCTCAAAAATAAATAAACATTAAAAAAATTGTTCAAAGTACAAGCTAGAACGGGGCACCGGGGTGGCTAAGTCAGTTAAGCATCCAACTCTTGACGTCGGCTCAGGTCGTGACCTCGTGGTTCATGAGATTGAGCCCCACGTTGGGCTCTGCGCTGACGGTGCAGAGCCTGCTTGGGTTTCTCTCCCTCCCTCTCTCTCTGCTCCTCCCTGGCTCGCTCTCTCTTTCTGTCTCAAAATAAATAAATAAACGTTTAAACAAAACAAAAACCAGGTACAGGCTAGAGCAGTAGATTGCCACCTAGCACCATACGAGAAGCTCACTGATACGCTTTCAGATTCCGCATTGCAACTAACTTGTTAGCAATAGCCACTTGTCAAAGTGCGTTGTGGTCTCAGAGAAGATTGTCCACAAGTATCAGAAAAAGGTCTTAAAATACTCTGCCCTTTTTCAATGATACACCCATGTAATGGCAGCTTTTCTTCATATACTTCAAACAAAATGTGTTCTTGTTGAACAAAATTATTATTTGAATTCCAGTTAGTTAACACACGGTGTCGTATTGGTTTCCCGTGCTCATCACCAACCAAAATGTGTCTTTGACAGAATGCCGAAGCAAATACGAGAAGCCAGCTGTCTTCGATGAAACCAGACATTAAATATAAAATGTAAACTTAGATGCCGAAACGTAAAACAATTCTACTCTTCACGCTCAATTTTTTCGCTTTGGGAAACGTGTTATCATGCCCACGCGTAGTGGGTTTACTTCTAAATGAACTGATAAATTTCCATTTCCCAAAGTTGTCATTTTAACGACAACATTGAATGAGTAAATGTCAATAGACATAACCCACGCCACACAAACAAAGGTTCTTTGGGGTCCTCAAGGATTGTTAAGAGTGTCAAGCGGTCCTGAGACCAACAAGTTTGAGAAATGCGCCCAGCCAGACGAACAAAAAGTTTTCACCTGCATCAATTTGCCGTCATCGCCGTTCGCGATGATCTCAATGGACGTTCGTGGACACCGTGCTGGTCGGGTTTTCCCTTTTACTTTGGCTGCTGAGAAGCTCAGAACCAAGAGTGCAGGCAATCTTCAGATAGCTGTACGGCCTTTGTGTCTAGTCTCACTTCAGAGTCCCCCAGATCCTTATTCCCTGATGTTCCTTCCTCTTTTTTGTCTCCTGTATGGTTGCCAAGTTTGACGGTGTGCATTCAGCAACCCCCTTTACGTGTTTTGGTAAAACAGAGGAGGGGGCGGGTGGGAGGCAAAGGAAATCTGCACTATCACCCATAAAGAAACATGTGGAAGCTTCTCTGCTCATCTGAACGGCCTGGAGAGTCAATCTCCTCCGATTCGCCGGGGGTGCAGACCAGGAGCGTTCAGCCAGGAAATCAGAAAGAACCATGGCAACAGGTTTTGTTTTTTTCTTTTCTCTTTTTTTTCCTGGGGAGGAGAGAGAGAGAAATGATCCTTTCTCCCCCTAATGAATCACTTTCCTAAGAGAAGTTTATAAGCCTTTTCTGTTATGCCAAGGATGAGAAGGGGAAATCAGTGAATTGAAGGAGCCCCTTTGGAACTGTGTGTAAGTCTTCTCTGGGTCACGGACAAGATCTAGAAGGCAGGCACCGAATATGACCGAGATCCCAATGATTAGGAAGCCCTCCGGGGTTGCCGGACAGAAAACCCAGGTTCTAGTCCTCATTCTGTCCCTCACAAGCTATGTGACTTTAGGGAACCCCTTTCGAATCTCGGGCCTCTCTTTCATCTACAGAAAAAGGGATCGTCATGTTTACCCTACCTAAAAGTTAAGGATCAAGGGAGACCACAGATGTGAATATAATCTTGAAAAGAGCAGACGATATTGAAATTTGCCATTCTATGCCTCAGATGATTTCACGGAGCACATACCCAATATGCACTGTGTCATTGCTGTGGCCTTTTGGACCTTTTTAATTCACTGGACTAGTTCAACTGGAAAATATAGTTACCCTCCAAAGAATGCAACAGCTAGGATATTTATCAGCCTGGTTAACCGAGTTGTGTTTAATGGAGCCCTATGTTTGTGCAGCGTGTTACAGGGCGTAAGCACCCAGTGCAGCGTTGACATAGCTCACACCCTTATCTAGAGCCAACAGTAGATCCCCACCCCTGTCGTCTGTCACAGACATCACTTCAGAAACTCGCCCCTCTCTCCTGCGTGATTTTTTTTTTTTTTTTTAACTCTGGGCTGCATTAGTCCCCATCAGCATATAAGCGTGCGATGGCGTCCATTAACTGGATTTGTGGTTAACTATCCGCCCCCTCCCCCAATCTGTTCTCTCTGTAGCCCTCCCACACCTCACAAACTGCAACTCCAGTCTTCTGGCTGTTCGGAATCCCAGGGTCATCTCGCGCACACAGTCGGCAAATCCTGGTGGCCCCGACCTCGAATCAAATCCAAAAATCTGACCTTTGTTCCCCATATAGTCCCGCCTGCCAGAGGAAGCCCTCTCGACCATAATCAGGTCACGTCTATTCCCTGCTCTTTTCCACCAGATGACTTGCACTAACATAACCTAACATAAAAGCCGGGTTGTGTCCATGGGTTTTTTTTTTTTTTTTTTGTAAGTTAATTTATTTTGAGAGGGAGAGAGAGAGATAAGCAGGAGGGGCAGAGAGTGAGGGAGAGAGAGAGAATCCCAAGCAGGCTCTGCGCTGTCCCCGCAGAGCCCGATGTGGGGCGCGAACCCGTGAACGGCGAGATCACGACCTGAGCCGAAACCGAGGGCCCGTCGTTTAACGGACTGAGCCACCCGGGCGCCCCTCTGTCCTTGGGTTTTTAACATTTGTGCATTTTTTTTGAGAGTGAGAGAGACAGATCGTGAGCGGGGGAGGGGCAGAGAGGGAGGGAGACACAGAATCTGAAGCGGGCTCCAGGCTCTGAGCTGTCAGCCCAGAGCCCGGGGTTTTGTTTTGTTTTGTTTCGTTTTTCAACGTTTATTTATTTTTGGGACAGAGAGAGACAGAGCATGAACGGGGGAGGGGCAGAGAGAGAGGGAGACACAGAGTCGGAAACAGGCTCCAGGCTCTGAGCCATCAGCCCAGAGCCCGACGCGGGGCTCGAACTCACGGACCGCGAGATCGTGACCTGGCTGAAGTCGGACACTCAACCGACTGCGCCACCCAGGCGCCCCGAGCCCGGGGTTTTTAAGGCCCTACAACATCCGATCTCTTTGCCACCTCTTCTACATCACTTCCCACTAGCCTCTTCATCACTTGGTGTCCTCCATCCATATTGGCTCTTTGCTGATCCTTGAGCATGCCAAACGGGGTCCCGTCCCCTTGTGTCTACAGCCTGCTTCCTTACTTCCTTCGGGCTTTGCCAACAGGCCCTTGCTGGCCGCCCTGGTTTAAATAGTAACCCCGATCTATCTTTGTTTGCTCACGTTGGCCCGTCTCCCTTTATTCGATCTCTTCACATAACGTGATGTATATTTACGCACCTCTATATTGTCCGTCTCCCATGCGCAGTGGAGAGTCTCTGAAGGGAGAGATCCGGCCTACTTTATTTTCTGTTATAGCTCTTGCACCCCAGGCCCATGATTCATATTCAATAAGTATTTGGGGGAGGAATGCATAAATAAATGTATCGAACATCAGACAAATGCACATTCTTCTACATACCTTTACGGGCACTGTATTATATGCATATATTGTAGCAAGTATCATTTCCCTCAATTTATGATTGATCTGATGATTTTTTTTCTTGTATGGAGTCCCTGTGATGGGCCTAGGGATACAAGGATGGCAAAGACACTAGGGGGAAGGCTCCAGTCGAGCTGGAGGGTCCAGGGAAGTCTTTTTTGCAAGAGATGACAGCTGAGCTAAGTCCTGAAGCTAAGTCTAAATTAGCTTAGCAAAGAAAGAAGGGAATGATGTCTCCCCCCGGAACAACACAGCTCACGAGGGACTCTCAAGCAATTTGGTAGCACTTAGGCTGTTACGGGGTGGGGCTGCGTGTAGAAAGACATGACCTTGAAGGAGGCAAGATGGAGGCAGACCTTGTGTCGCACGAGGATCGCGAGAGCCATTTTTTCTCATAAATTATAGCGCCTGAGAGGTTTCCGGCAGGGAAACAACATGCCTAGATTCGCAATTATCGATATTGGAGCTGAAGTCAGAGTTTAAGAGATTGGCTCCCAATTATAAAGCTCATCGAAAAATCAGGATGTGGTCCAAATATTCTGACCTTGAATGCAAGTCTCCTCACTGCACTGCTCTGCTTTCTATCCTATCCCCAAGGGTATGTGTCCTTCTTAGCCTGGCCATGTCTAGAATGAGCTGCCCTCAGAGCAATAGGCATGCTCACAAAACTTGGAAGGTGTTAACCTTCGTTTTTCAAATTGCCCAAAGGCACATCCCCCAGAATAAAGGGAAGGGGGACATGTTTTCACTGGCTCTCCCTTCTTCAGAATTACAGTGGAGCACATTTTGTTTTATCCATTCTCTTTAGTTTTTAACCTGCCTTATCTGATTCCTCATGACACGGTGTGTCCTCTGAGTCATTGCTCTGTTTTTGATGGCAGTTGTTAAGCCCCCTTTTTCACCAATATTAGCAGGGGTGAGGATGCATTATTATGCGAATTTAAGGACCACTTTTCAGGGCCCCTGGTTGGCTCAGTCGGTTATGTGTCCTACCCTTGATTTTGGCTCAGGTCACTATCTCATGGTTCGCTAGTTGGAGCCCCAAGTCGGGCTCCAAGCTGACAGCACGAAGCCTGCTTGGGATTCTCTCTCTCCCTCTCTCTCTGTCCCTTCCCTGCATGTACTTGTGCACGCGCTCTCTCTCAAAAATAAGTAAACTTAGAACAAGACCTCTTTTCATTCTTTCTCTTCAGTCCCAATAGGTGTAGCAATGCTATTTTTAGTCCATTATTTTACTCCACAAGTAATGTTTTTCATGTTATTCTGTAGTCTCTACCCTCTATGTTTAATAATATAGGGCCTCTTCCCAAATTCTTGTGATATTTGAAATGCCAGGATTTAATGACATTAGCCTGTGCCACAGACAAGAGTCCCCTCAAGTTCTATGGTTTTTACATAAGTGTCTTAGCATGGGAATGAATACAGAATGACCCACATTTAAAAAAAAAATTATGTTTATTTATTTTTGAGAGAGAGAGAGAGAGTGAGCACAAGAGGGGGAGGGGCAGAGAGAGAGGGAGACACAGAATCTGAAGCGGGCTCCAGGCTCCGGGCTGTCAGCACAGAGCCCAACGTGGGGCTCGAACTCACAAATGGTGAGATCATGACCTGAGCCGAAGTCAGGTGCTTAACCGACTGAGCCACCCAGGCGCCCCAGAAATTACCCACATTTCTAATAAAGGCCTTTTTGATTTTTTCACTATTGAGTTCACTATGTTTCACAGGCTAAAGCAGTACAGCAATCCTTCAACATGCCAAGGAAGCAAATATGAGTTGGGAAAATGCTGAAATATGTAGGACATGAAGTGTGATGTAATAAGTGGATTTAATGGAGGGTGGAACTATTTGTTTACAGGAAGAAATCCTGATATAAATCCTCACAGAACTCACAAAAGATTTGCATCTGGACACTCGGTACATAGACAAGGTCAAAAGGATTTTTCTTGGGGTGCCTGGGTGGCTCAGTCGGTTAAGCGTCTGACTTTGGCTCAGGTCACGATCTTGCGGTCCATGAGTTCAGGCCCTGCGTGGGGCTCTGAAACCTGCTTCGGATTCTGTGTCTCCCTCTCTCTCTGCTCCTCCCTGCTTCGCGCTCTTTCTGTCTCTCAAAAATAAACATTAAACAAAGGATTGTCTTTACCCATTGTTTCCACTTCCTTTCCTCTAGTTTCTCTTGAACTTATTGGATTCCCCTTGCCACCCCTGGTCTTCAATAAGACACCTCCTGTTAACTTCACTGTGACCTCCATGTTGCCAGATACATCGCTCAACTTTTACTCGTTATCTCACCAGTCCCACCACCATCTTCACATGGTTTCTATGTTATTTTCTCTCTGGGTTTCCCTCGTCTTACATTGGCACTTCATCCTGAGTGTCCTAGACCAACTCCTGTTCTTGCCTTCAAACTCTGCATATAGAGGAAAAGCTAGTCTGGAGCTAATTGGCTTTAAGCTTCAGGGGCCTGCACTTATACAAGCCCATTTCAAGACACTGGGAAAAGCCCTAGTGGTGTAGTCACATAACCATCTAGTTGTGTAAAATTTGCAAAAAGTAAGTATTTTGCCTTCAAGCAGTGAAAACCACTGGCTCTGTCCACTCCAACTTTTTCTCCATCATGCTTTCCCTTGGGTTGAGTGATGTGGAAGTAGCCCTGGGTAATTTCAATATCCAGCTAAAGTAGCCCTGGGTAATTTCAATATCCAGCTAAAGTAGCCCTGGGTAATTTCGATATCCAGCTAAAGGGGCATTGAATTGAGAACACATTTAGTTTGTGTAACGTTCATAGTTCCTTCCATACATACTAAATTATTACCTGTAGCAATGGCTTCTAGGAAAACACCTACTGCCCACTATGCGGAGTCACCAGATATCTTGACATAAAGATGCAGCACCAGAGTTCATGTCAGGATATGAACTTATCTTTTTTATTTTATTTTTTAGAGAGCATGTGTGCACACATACAAGCAGGGGACAGGGGTGGAGGGAGGGGCAGAGAGAGAGAGAAAGAGAGAAAGAGAGAATGAGAGAGAGAGAGAGAGAGAGAGAGAATCTAAAGCAGGCTCCAAGCTCAGCATGGAACCCGACACAGGGCTTGATCCCACGACCCTGGGATCATGACCTGAGCCAAAATCAAGATTTGCACACTCAACTGACTGAGCCACCCAGGAGCCCCGTAAATTTTTTTTTAATGCTTACTTACTTTTGACAGAGAGAGAGAGAGAGAGAGAGAGCATGAGCGGGGGAGGGGCAGAGAGAGAGGGAGACGCAGAATCCGAAGCAGGCTCCAGGCTCCGAGCGGTCAGCACAGAGCCCAACGCGGGGCTGGAGCTCACAGACCACGAGATCATGACCCAAGCCAAAATTGGACACTTAAATGACTGAACCACACAGGTGCCCCTGATTGTACTCTTGTAAGCCATTGCCTTTTATCCCCATAATCACTTTGATGTTTGTTGAACCTTTCAAGCATATTCCAACCTCAGGGTCCTTACTCGTGCATTCTCCTGAGCTGGACGCTGTTCTGCTAGAAAACTGAATGGCATATTCCCTCACTTCAGTTCAGGTCTTTTTTCATATGGCACCTTCTCAAGGACATCTTCTTTGATCACGCTGTCCCAAGTAACATCCCACTCCATCACCTGCTATACGTTTACCTTGCCTTTCTTTCCTACACAGCACTTAAAACTCAAGACTTGCCGATACGTTTCTAAGCCTTCATTTGATTACCACCTGTCATATTAAGAAATTGAAGTCAAGCAAGGTTAAACCAAATTACCAGCAGACAGTGATGTTTTATGGATGACAGGCCAGAGGGAAGAGGCTTAAATAAATTTATTTATTTTTGCCTTTCCCAGCTGAATATATGCTCTTTGAGAGCCAGGAATTTCTATGCTTTGATCACTGCTATATCCCTAGCTCTTGGTAGATTCTCAATAAATATTTGTTCAGGGAATGGACGAAGGAATAAGGAGGGCGTCACTTTTCGGGTTTTTTTTCTTTTTAGTTTTGTCCGTGATAAAAAATGGCAAATAATATATTTAGGGAAATGAGGTATACACCAGAGGCAGCTATAATTAAGAGAAGGAAGCCTTTAGTTCAATAGAGCTGTGGTTCAAATGAGCTCAAGAAGGCTTTGCCTCCAATGCCAAGCTTTACTCCACTTAATCTACCCTAGAAATAAATATACAGGACTAATTTGCATTACTAAATTTATTTCTTAGCCACATTTTCCCGAAAGAAAAAAAATAAAAATGAGCAAATAAACAAAAACAGCTTTTTAAGGGCGCCTGGGTGGTGCAGTCGGTTAAGCGTCCGACTTCAGCCAGGTCACGATCTCGCGGTCTGGGAGTTCGAGCCCCGCGTCAGGCTCTGGGCTGATGGCTCAGAGCCTGGAGCCTGTTTCCGATTCTGTGTCTCCCTCTCTCTCTGCCCCTCCCCCGTTCATGCTCTGTCTCTCTCTGTCCCAAAAATAAATAAACGTTGAAAAAAAAAATTAAAAAAAAACAACAACAGCTTTTTAAAACATTACAGAAACATGAACAAAACAGAAATAAAAGCGTAGAAACCTGGGGCGCCTGGGCGGCTCAGTCAGTTAAGTGTCTGACTTCAGCTCAGGTCATAATCTCATGGCTTGTGAGTTCGAGCCCCGCGTCGGGCTCTGTGCTGACAGCTCGGAGCCTGGAGCCTGCTTTGGATTCTGTGTCTCCCTCTCTCTCTGCCCCTCCCCCATTTGCACACACTCTCTCTCTCTCTCTTTCTCTCTCAAATATAAATAAACATTAAAAATTTTTTTAAGGGGTGCCTGGGTGGCGCAGTCGGTTAAGCGTCCGACTTCAGCCAGATCACAATCTCGCGGTCCGTGAGTTCGAGCCCCGCGTCGGGCTCTGGGCTGATGGCTCAGAGCCTGGAGCCTGTTTCCGATTCTGTGTCTCCCTCTCTCTCTGCCCCTCCCCCGTTCATGCTCTGTCTCTCTCTGTCCCAAAAATAAATAAACGTTGAAAAAAAAATTAAAAAAAAAAATTTTTTTTTAAAAAGTGTAGAAACTTGATTTAGGAAAAAAGAAAAAAAAACTGATATATATGTGGTGTATGTGTGTGTGTGTGTGTGTATCTGGATCGAAATCTCTAGAAGTCAAAATAAAGAGGAAAATGGGAGAAAGTACATGGTTATTTTTATCAGAAAGAAGTATTGATATCAACTGGAGGAATCCAAATTTCTCCTAATTCCAAAGGTAGAAGGATTATTATCTTTCCTGTCTGTCATGTATTTTTGCCATGCTTTCAACCAGAGGGTGAGCGGTAGAAAGTCTAAGTTACATTCTCCAACAAGAGACAAAAATCCTGCTATTCTCTGTTTACGTGTAGATTTGTAAGCTCTGGGACAGGACGAAGAGGTTTGATAGTTTATCCTGAACATTAACCACTATTTTTGCCACTAGAAGGCCAGCCCCTCACCCCCCATGGAAGTGGAATAACTGTGAGAAATGCCAAAATATCCACGCACGACTATATTTAATTTCACAATACAGCCCTAAGAGTGACACCAGCACACTAGTTTTCTACTACCGTCCCCCCAAATGGCACTGATTTTGACAACTGCTCAACACAAGAGTACTTTTGTGGGAGTCCGGGAGTCCAGAGGAGACGTTTCGGCACACTGTCGGAGCAAAGAAACCCAACACTGAAGACACTGGGGAGAGTAAAAGTAGGAGTTTCACTTTCTCTGTGCCACTTCTCTGAGGCAGCATGGCCCACATTTCAGCATTAAGCACCCCTCCCCCAAGAAAAGGGAAGTGAGAGGCTGTCCGTACCTGGCCTGGCTTTGCAAGAATTGGAAGAAGCCATATAATCTTGAGAATATGCCCTAAGAGGAGCACGGAGCAGGTGCATCCATAGGAAAGGTTGAGAAGGGCTCAGAATCCCTAGCAGCACTGACGGAAGATGTTTCTCTCTCAAAGCCAGTCAGTAAAGACTGGAGAAGGTGGCTGTGTTTTCAAAGGTGGCTGTTTTTTCAAAGGCAAAGAAAGTAATGAAGACTTCAAGGAACACATACACACAGAATCAAGGAAACATAACACCACCGAAAGAACACAATAATTTCCCAGTAACAGACCTCCAAAGAAATGAAGATCCACAATTGGCCTGATAAAGAATTCAAAAACAGCTGTCTTAAGGAAGCTCAGGAAAACCAACAAAACAGTACATGGACAAAGCAAGAAGTCTTACAGAATGGTAGAAATCATTAAAAAAAAAATTCTAGAGCTGAAGAATACCATGAATGCAATGGAAAAAAAAAAAAACCGCAATAGGCAGCATCAGTAGACTTGATCAGGCAGAAGAAAGAATTTGTGAACTCAAAGACACATCATTTGAACCGATCCAGTCAGAGGAGAACCAAAAAAAAAAAAAAAAAAAAAAAAAAAGAAAAGAAAAAGAAAAAGAGTAAAGAAAGCTTCTCCCCTCTGGTTTATCTTCCACGGAAATGGACAGCATGCTGTAATTTGATATAACCTTCCTCGATCTCAATACACTAACGTGAAAAATGGTGATCGACAGAAATATATTGGGGAAATGTGGTAGAATTTGGCAGGTGTTTAGTAAATCTGTTTAAAGAACACAGGTATATGGAAGATGTTATCAACATCAGCTTGTCTAATGTTGTGTTTCACGCAACATGATTTACCTCATGATCTCTACCATTCACGGTCATTCAATCTCCATTGTGAAATGGTGTTGGCACTTCAGAATCACAACAGTGATATTCAAACTGAGGAGACTTGCTGTCTGAGAACGGAGACATTTTCAGGTTGTCTATGTAGCCAAAATTAGAGGCTAAATATTGTCTCATTGTGGGCTTTGGTTTGCATTCTCAAAGCCGATACTGAGACCAGGATTGCAGGGCAGGTAGTTTATTCCAGTTGGGGGTACAAGGGACATTGGGAGGGAAGTGAAGAAATGATATTGGGAAGGAAAGATGGCCAAAAAGAAAGGGTACATTATTAATTTTTGAGAGAGAGAGAGAGAGAGAATGAATGAGCGGAGGAGGGCAGAGAGAGAGGGAGACGCAGAATCCGAAGCAGGCTCCAGGCTCCGAGCTGTCAGCACAGAGCCCAATGCGGGGCTCGAACTCACGAACCGCGAGATCACGCCTTGAGCTAAAGTCGGATGCCTGACTGACTGAGCCACCCAAGAGCCCCAAGAAAGGGTGCATTACTACGCTAGCTGCTGCAGTGGGCAATTGGAGTTTATCAGACAGAAAACTTGGGAAAAAATGTGCATAAAAACACGTCTTATTTAGCCCCCTCTATGGAAAGAACAATGGAGGCCTTTATACACCAAACTCTACAAGTCATCGGTTGAAGGCTGCCGGGGCAGGGACGGTGTTAATTGCCTGGCATTTTTGCCCCGCCATATATGATGAGGCAGAGACAGCAGCCTCTCAAACTTCTGGCAAAAAGTCCTTGGACACAGGGTTGCAGATCCACGCACACTGGTGCAGCCGCTCTGGAAAACAGTGTGGAGGCTCCTCAAAAAATTAAAAATAGAACTACCCTACGACCCAGTGATAGCACAGCTAGGAATCCATCAGCCAGAAGACACTGGGGAGTCTGAGGGATCTGGGTGGGCCACTCATAGGGTTGGCTGAGCGTGGAGACATTAGGGGTTGACACCATAAGTCAGGATGACTAATCAGGCAGAAAATAATCTGGTATCCATGGAGTTACTATGATTAACGGTGCAGTTTTGCATGGACACACGCACTGAACAGTATTTCATCTCCATTAAACGAAACTGACAAAGGTCAGCTCAACTTTTCCTATACAGGAGCACAGAGTAAATATTTTAGGCTTTGAGGGTCAGCCGTAGACGAGAGTCAACAAATGAGTTTGTGGCTGTGCCCCACCCCCCGGCCACGTCATTGATGGACACGAAAATTTGAATTCCGTGTAAGTTCCATTTGTCGTCCAATATTCTTTTTCTTCCGAGCTTTCCAAGTAACGGGTAATGTCAAGAACACCTTCAGAAAACCGGAATCCCAACAGTATCCTTTTTCACTCTCTGGCTACGTAGCCGAAACAGTTTTTAACCTATATAAGTTTCTTCATACGAAGTACTGAAAAATATAAAGTTTCGTTATTTCCAGGTATGGTGTGTTGGTTCATTTCCAAGACTATGAGCTGCAGAAGAGACCGTACAATTAAGAAACCAAGCATCAGATAAATGTTAAGTAACTATGAGTGGTCAAGGGTTGTAACACTGATTTATTTTATTCATTTGATGAAAAGTCCTAACTGCAAGACTTGCAGAAGGGAAAGGCTTATAATTGTACATACACCTCATCTAGAAGGACCAATATCAGAGGGCACCTGGGCCAAAAGCTCAAGACAGTGCCCTTTCCGCCCCCCCACCCCCACCCCGGTCTCTCTTGTTCCCAGGAGCCAAACGACTAACGAATGGGAAGACGTGAGTAAGGAAGTTAAAAGCAGCCAATCACGCCCCCTCTCAAACCAGGAACACCCAAAACTCAAGTGGGCATGAACTGGGATGGTTTGTAACTCAAGACCAGACCAGCGTTTTGATTCTTATACTGATCGGGTGGTTTGAAGTACGAAAATAAATGTATTCTTATAACTGAATGTGACAGGGGGACTTTTTATTTTTGTATTTATTTTTTAAAAATGCTTATTTATTTTTGAGAGAGAGAGAGCACGCACAAAGGGGGAGGGACAAAGAGAGAGGGAGACAGGGGATCCGAAGCAGGCTCCGCGCTGAGAGCGTAGAGCCCGATATGGGGCTCGAACTCATGAGCCGTGAGATCATAACCTGAGCTAAAGTCGCTCGCTTAACCGACTGAGCCACCCAGGTGCCCAGGAAGACTTTTTATTATACAACAACTAATTAGAAAAGCTAGGGGCCCAGCTAGGACTTCATTCAGTGGCAAGGAAAATATTATTTAACAAAAAAGTTCAAAAGGGTGTAGTGAAATAAATTGAGTTTTTTTTTTTTTTTTTAATTTTTTTTCAACGTTTATTTATTTTTGGGACAGAGAGAGACAGAGCATGAACGAGGGAGGGAGACACAGAATCGGAAACAGGCTCCAGGCTCTGAGCCATCAGCCCAGAACCCGACGCGGGGCTCAAACTCACGGACCGCAAGATCGTGACCTGGCCGAAGTCGGACGCTTAACCGACTGCGCCACCCAGGCGCCCCAAATTGAGTTGTTTTGTCTGCATCCTAATTTGTTTGTTTCTTACGGTCAAGCCAAAATTGTAAACAACAACCAGATTGGGATGGTGTTTAAAAATTTTTTTTTAACGTTTATTCATTTTTGAAAGACAGAGACAGAGCGCAAACGGGGGAGGGCCAGAGAGAGAGGGAGACACAGAATCCGAAGCAGGCTCCAGGCTCCGAGCTGTCAGCACAGAGCCTGACGTGGGGCTCAAAGTCATGGGCTGCGAGATCATGACCTGAGCCGAAGTCGGCCACTTAAACGACTGAGCCACCCAGGCGCCCCTGGGATGGTGTTTATAGGGGAGAAAACAAAGAGTTTTCCCTGGCCTTTTTAGGGTCCTTGGCTGGGTCTGAAAATGAAACTGACAAGGGCAGATTAACAGGAGAAATGTACATACATTTATTTAATCTAAGTATTTTTTTTAAATTTCTTTTTAATGTTTATTCATTTTTTGAGAGTGAGAGAGAGAGAATGAGTGGGGGAGGGGCAGAGAGAGAGAGGGAGACACAGAATCGGAAGCAGGCTCTAGGCCCTGAGCTGTCAGCACAGAGCCCGACGCGGGGCTTGAACCTACGAACTGAGAGATCATGACCCGAGTCAAAGTGGGATGCTTAACTGACTGAGCCTCCCAGGTGCGCCTATTTAATATACGTTTTATGTGACATGGGAGTCTTCATAAGGAAGTGAAAACCCAAAGAAATGGTTAAACTGGAGTATTTTCATGGTAGGTTTGACGAAGAGTGGATGGCTGCAGAGAAATGTATTAGGTCAAGGAGTACAAAGTTAAGAGGGGGAAACTTAGCAGGGTCTGTTCTTTCAGATTCCCCTCAACATCCCTGTGTCTTCAATGCTAAGGATGCTCCTTTCCACTGGGGATAGGGAGTCCACCTCTCATATGAGAGTCTTATGACCCGTTTCCGGAGAAAAGGAAGGGACGATCAGAGTGAGCCCCCTGCTTCTGGCATTTTCTCGAACTCCTTCGGAGGTTAACAGGGAGCACATCTATTCCTCTCCCGCCACTGCTGCTCAGAACTATTCTATTTTACCTCTTCTCTTCTAACTAGATGAGATTTGTAGAAAATGCAATTATTTTTTTTTTTCAGCCGTTCTCTGACATCGGGAAAGTCACATTTGCAGGCATTAAAAAGTCAATACAAATCACGATTTCAGACTCTAATGAATTCAAAGCACCTTCTCGTTCCCTCAGCTCAGGCCTACCGCAGGCCCGAAACCGTGCGATGGCTATGCCTTTTTTTCCTTCCTCGGTCTTCATCTTGTTCTAATCACCAGCTGCTGCTTTGGGTTCGTCTAGGAATGATGTGGGACATTAAACATTGTAGCTATTACAATACTGAATGCTGTTCATCAGATGTTTTCAGTTCTTCCCCCTTTCCGGCGTAGGGAAAATTGCACTTCCCCGCCCCCTTAACAATAGTTATTGGTGTAAAGTGTAATTGGTAAAATGTGATTGGTCTTGACAGGTAAAAAGGGAGCAGAAGTGGTGTATGTTACCTATATACAGAAGCTTTAAGAGCCAGTAAACAAGTTACCGTATCCCGTGTCTGGTTCTTGGTTTCAGCTCAGGTGCAGTTCGTGAGTTTGAGCCCCGCGTCGGGCTCTGTGCTGACAGCTCAGAGCCGGCTTGGGATTCTCTCTCTCCGTCTCTCTCTGCCCCCTCCCCTGCTTGCTCTCTGTCTCTCTCTCTCTCTCTCTCTCTCTCTCTCTCTCAAAATAAATAAACTTTAAAAAAATTAAAAAAAAAACTTGAATGAAGTCAATTCATGTTGCCTAAATAGCGTGATGTGAATGAAAAATAAATCTTTATTTTCATCGAGTACTGATTTGGGGGTTATCACTGCAGAATTACACAACCTGAGCCTGACACATCACACATCACACCAACGATGTGCTATCACAATGAACACCGATATCACAGTTGTGAACTTGTAGCTACCTGATAACATATCGTTAAAATATAGAGAGTTGAAAAATATCAGGATTATCAAGAGAAACTGAGACATCTACAATCATGGGAGGAGAATTTAATACACCCTTACCGGCCAAGGAGAAAACAACGCTGGTAGCAATTTTAAAACTTTGACCTCGGGGCGCCTGGGTGGCGCAGTCGGTTAAGCGTCCGACTTCAGCCAGGTCACGATCTCGCGGTCCGTGAGTTCGAGCCCCGCGTCGGGCTCTGGGCTGATGGCTCAGAGCCTGGAGCCTGTTTCCGATTCTGTGTCTCCCTCTCTCTCTGCCCCTCCCCCGTTCATGCTCTGTCTCTCTCTGTCCCAAAAATAAAAAAATAAAAAAACGTGGAAAAAAAAATTAAAAAAAAAAAAAAAAAAAAAAAAACTTTGACCAGAAAAATTAACTTATATCTAATGGGTATGTATAGAACAGATAGAAAATATGCATTTTTTTCAGGTTCATTTGAAACATTTACAGAGATTTACCTCATGCCAGGCTGCAAAGTCGTGACCGGTATTTCAAAGAATCTGTATGGTATAGATAATGTTTGCTTGCCATCATGAAATTTAAATTAGAAATCAACAGGGGCGCCTGGGTGACTCCGTCGGTTAAGCATCTGACTTCGGCTCAGGTCGTGATCTCACACTCTGAGTTCGGGCCCCGAGTCGAGCTCTGTGCTGACAGCTTGGAGCCTGGAGCCCGTTTCGGATTCTGGGTCTTCCTCTCTCTCTGCTCCCCCACTTGTGCTCTGTCTCTGTCTGTCTCAAAAACAAACAGTAAAAACCAATTTAAATTAGAATTCAATAATAAAAAGAGAATGAAGGCAAGCAGACCTACAGATAAACAACATACAGACTTCAAAACTTAAAGCGCACCCCTAAGTGAAATGTATCATTTGGAAAATTACGTGGCTTGTAGAAAAAAACAACGAAACTATTACCCATGAAAATCATGAGATGCAATTAAAGCAGTACTCAATGTTAATATTTGCTAAAGCAGGATGGTGGCATATAAGTCTCATTATATTATTTCCTTAACTTTATTTATTTATTTTGAGAGAGAGAGAGAGAGAGAGAGAGAGCAGGGGAGGGGCAGAGAGAGAGGGAGACACAGAATCCGAAGCGGGCTCCAGGCTCCAAGCTGTCAGCACAGAGTCCGATGAGGGGCTCGAACTCACAAACCGTGAGATCATGACCTGAGCCAAAGTCAGACACTTAACCCACTGAGCCACCCGGGGGCCCCAGGATGTTTTCTGATAAGGAAGAGAGAATTTGAACAGACAGTTTAGAAAACAACCTATTGATCAATAAATGTATTTGCTTTTCTACGTACCTGGGTCATTCTGATTAAAAGTATGTGTGCGAAGAGATGATATAAGAAAAAAAGGGCAGAGTGAGAAACTTCAAAAGTCTACCTCTCAATAAAAGCAATGAAAAAACTGGCAGAGTCAGTATTTCTGGAACTCTGGAAACGAACCAAAAGCTTGCAACAACCCAGGGAGCACTTAGTCAAGAAAAACAGCTGAATCTTGCTGATCATAAGTGAGCTTTTGGTGTTTGAACTCAGCGTATTCGGATTTTTTGCTCCCCAGCTCAGCCTTGACAGTAACAGTCCTGGGAGGTGCAGAATGGACCCCACTTGCAAAGGTTGTCCTTCCTTGATCTGTCTGGTGGTTTCCCGGAAGACTAGCTCAAAAGATCTGTTTTGTCTAACCTAATTCAAAACTCAGCCAGCACTCAAGTCACTACCTGGGGCGGCGGGGAGGCGTTGGGAGTGGGAGGGCGGGGATTGGGGGTCATTGATCAAAAACATTTCCAGGCAAACGTTTCTGTCACTTCTACATGAGGCAACGACAACAGCTGGGGAAAACAATATGCTCACAAACGTGACTAAGAGGAGAGTCTGGGGACTAAGCTACTCCGGTGAATCAGGGCTTTGAAGAGCTCCCACGTATTCCGGGAATCTAGAAAGTTCCACACTTCCAGCTTCTCATCCATGCTGTGGGGGCTCAGGCGATCTTACCGGCTTCCATTTTGCATGCCTAAGTCACATGGCCTGAAGGGTGGAGGTGTCTTTTGTTTTATAAGACTAGGTAGGGAATACATTCCCCAGGGAGACAGAATGTTCGTCCCCACGAAGCCTTCAGGTAAAAAAGACGTACCCAAATTGAGAGAAATAGAATCGCGCTTGTTTGCGGGCCCTGTAACAGTGGGGCCCCAGCAGGAGCTTCCCTGCTTCGCCCAACCTCTGGCAGTGCAGTGTTCCCCTCTTTGTTTTTAACCCCATCAATGTCCACTTTATTCCTTCCATGTCTTCATAGCCATCGAAAGATGGCCACCCTGCTGGGCTGAGTCCTGTGACTCTCTTTTCTGTCTCCTCTTTGTTTTGCCCCTATCAGTATTTGCTTTGTTCACTCTGTTCCTTAAGAACCACTTAAAATTTCCCACCCTGCTAAGATGAGGCTCTTGATGCTTTCCTCTGCCTTTCCCCATTCTCTTGCTAAGCGACTCAGTATTTTTATCAGCATCTCCAGAGAGGAAACTGAGGCGGCAAACTCAGTCAGGCTTCCTGAACCCTCCTTTGGTTCTGCAAAAAGTTTACGTGGAGTGCCCATGTGAAAAGGCCCCCCCCCTTTTTTAAAAATGTGTGTTTATTTTTGAGAGAGAGGGAGGGAGAGGGAGAGAACCAGTGGGGGAGGAGCAGAGAAAGAGGGAGACAGAGGATCCGAAGGAGGCTCCATGCTGACGGCAGAGAGCCCGATGCAGGGCTCGAACTCATGAACCATGAGATCATGATCTGAGCCGCAGTCAGATGCCTGACCGACTGAGCCACCCAGGCGCCCCTTAACCACAGCATTTACCATGACCCGGATAATGGGCATATTCGGCAGATGAATACCTCAGTCAACATAAAGCCGGTCCCACACGGTTGGCATAGGAAGCGTATCAGCTGCTTCATTCGGGGTGTTCCCATTTGGCATTCATCGGGGTTGAAGGCCAGTCCCCTTTCTAAGGATTAAAAAGCCTTCGGCTGGCTTGTGCCCGGTCCACCAGGCTGGCTGTTCCCTCGGGAGTGTCTGGATCACGTCACCTTCTTGGTTCTGTCCTCCCCCAACGCTGGCTACATTCTTGGTGATCAGAGGTCTTAGAAGTACTTTCTGTTGTCCCTGTGTAAGTTTTCTTTTTTTGTTGTTGTTGTTCAAATGTATTTATTTATTTTGAGAGGGACAGAGAACACGAGCAGGGGAGGGGCAGAGAGAGAGAGAGAGAGAGAGAGAGAGTCCCAAGCAGGCTCCACACTGTCAGCATGGACAGAGCCTGATGCGGGGCTCCAGCTATCGAACCGTGAGATCATGGCCTGAGCCAAAGTGAAGAGTCAGACGCTTAACTGACTGAGCTCCCCCAGCTACCCCAGTTTTCTTTTGAGGGGAAGCTCGGAAGCTAGTGGCTGAAGCTCAGACTCACTGAAATCTGAATTCGGTCTAGTATCAAGTTCGACCCCAGCATCGTCTTTTATTTTTAGTTTAGCTGTTGCAAATAACAGCAGCCAAAGAATAGAATAGGACACTTTTCCTTGTTAGTTTCCATTTCCTTATGCATCCATCCAGTGAACCAAATTCCCGAGAGTTAGATACACTTTGGGGCGCCTGGGTGGTTCAGTCAGTTAAGCATCTGACTTCGGCTCAGGTCGTGACCTTGCAGTTCGTGGGTTCGAGCCCCGCGTCGGGCTCTGTGCTGATGGCTCGGAACCTGGAGCCTGCTTCGGATTCTGTGTCTCCCTCTCTCTCTGCCCCTCCCCTGCTTGCGCTCTGTCTCTCTCTCTCAAAAAATACATAAAACATAAAAAAAAAAGCTTTAAAAGAAAAGAGTTGGATACATTTTTTAAATTCCATTCGTAACTTTTACCTTTCGTAATATTAGAGCACAGTTGCTGCTGGGGACCTCGGGTGACGACGTGGCCACCCAGGAATCAAAGGTGTCTCATCCTTTACCTTTTCATCCTCCCTTCTTCCCACACCACGTTTCCATGAGCCGGGACCATTCTAGCAAATCTCATTTCTCTGACACCAACTGATTCGGAAAAACCTACTCAGTTCTCTACCTACTGGGAGACTTTCATCTGTGTGTCTCCTTTACTCTTCATACTGTTACAGGATTTTTTTGCCTCAATACCCGGGATTCGTTGTCTCGACGCTTGGCAGAATGAAGAGGTGGGCATAGAGAGAGCAGCAGAGAAAAGTCTATTCGAATAGAAGATTAGAAAGGAAGCAGAGTAGGAAAGCTGTCTTGGCACAGAGGGGGCATTCGGAAGTGAATGCCCTCGATCATAGGCAAGGGTCCTTGTGGTAGAAGGTTCTGGTCAGCCTTCCCCCTTCCCTCTAGCTCCTTCTTGGGTCGCAGCCTTATTGGCTGGACAGTCTAGGTGCCAGATTGTCCATTCCTGATTGGCTCGTTTCCGTTGTGCGAGGGGTGATCTATGGCCACAGTTAGGTCTTTGGTCAAATTCCTGAAGGGAACCTGAGGGGCAGTAGGGGGGGTCTGTGACATTCTTAAGAGGGACCTTACGCCTGAGGGGGTTTGCTGTGGTCAAAGGCTCCCGGCATTGTTCCAAAATATGTGTTTTTGCCCACCCAGAGACCTCAGGTCCGAACCTTTCCCTCTCTGCCTATTTTATCCTGTCTTTCCTGATCATAATACAAAACACTCACACAGAACACTCTCCTTCTGACACATTTGGTTACCAAGCGGGAGGGGCAGGGAGACACAGAATCCGAAACAGGTGCCACTCCCAAACCCAGGTTTACTCTGCTTCTGACCAACTGGCTATAGACCAGAGGTTCCAATGACTCCTTCCTTGATTTCAATTACTTTGCTAGAGCAGCTCACAAAACTCAGTGAAACACTCACATTTACTAATTTACTGAAGGATATTCATTAAAGGATATGAGCCTGGGTGGTTCAGTCGGTCAAGCATCTGACTTCAGCTCGGGTCATGATCTCGCGGTCCGTGGGTTCAAGCCCCGCGTCCGGCTCTGGGCTGATGGCTCGGAGCCCGGAGCCTGCTTCAGATTCTGCATCTCTCTCTCTCTCTCTGCCTCTCCCCCGTTCACGCTCCATCTCTCAAAAATGAATAAATGCTAAAAAAAAAATTTTTTTAAATGAAGGATATGATAAAGGACACAGGTAAACTGCCAGACGAAGAGATACATGAGTTCTGGGAGGGTCCAGAGCACAGGAGCTTCTGTCCTCATGGAGTTAGGGTGTGTCACATCCTGGGACGGATGTATTCTCCCACCTGTAAGTTCTCTGAATCCGGTACTATTGGGGTTTTTATGGAGGCTTCGTCACATAGGCACAATCGATCCTTAACTCCATTTTCAGCCCTTCTCTCTGGAGCCCTGGGGGGGGGGGTGGGCAGGGCTGAAAATCCCAAACTTCTAATCAGGGCTCCGTCTTTCTGGTGACCAGCTCTCATTCAGGAGCCTACCCAGAGTCACCTCATTCAAATAAAAAAGACACTCCTATTCACCCAGGAAATTACAAGGGTTCCAAAAGGTCTGTGTCAGGAAGCAGGGTTAAAGACCAAACATTAAAACAACTGATGCTCTCAGTGCTCTTATCACTTAGGGAATTACAAGGGTTTAGGGAATCATTCGGGAGTTCTGAATGGTTACTCAGTTGTTCCAAAAACAATCAGAAAGCAATTAACAAAATGGTGATAGGAAGTCCTTACCTACCCATAATTACTCTATATGCGAATGTTTAAATTCCCCAATTAAAAACCAGAGTGGCTGGATGAGTGAAAAAAATAGATCCAGCTATATGCTGACTGCAAAAGACTCACTTAAGCTTTAAGGATATGCATAGGCTGAAAGTGAAGGGATGGAAAAGAAAATATGACATGCAAATGGAAACCAAAAAAGATCAGGGCTAGCTATGCTTCTATCAGAAAAAATAGACTTAAAAGCAAAAACAGCAACAAAAAACAAATAAGGTCACCATATAATGATAAAGGGGTCGGTTCACCAGGAGAATGTAACAATTGTAAATATTGCACCCAATATTGGAGCACCTGAATATCTTATGCAATTCTTAACAAATATGAAGGCAAAAATAGACAAAAATGCAATCATAGTAGGAGCCTTCAATGCACACTCTCAGAAATGGATAGATCATCTAGACAGAAAATTAATGACGAGCTCTACTTAGGACAAAACGGACCTAACAGACATATACAGAACATTCCATCCTACAGCAGCAGGATACACATTCTTCTCAAGCACCCACAACATTCTCCAGGACAGAACATGTGCTAGGTTACAAAACAAGTCTTAACAAACTTAAGATTGCGAGCGCATCAGGTATTGTTTCTGACCACAATGCTATGAAACTAGAAATCAATAACAGTCAAACCAGAGAATTCACAAATGTGTTGAAATGGACGCACCCCCGAAGAATCAGTGGGTCAAAGAAGAAATCAAAAGGGAAGTCCAAAAATATTTTGAAACAAATGAAAATGGAAACAATATGCCCAAACTTATGAGATGTAGCAAAAGTGGTTCCAAGAGGGAAGATTATAGTGATAAATGCTTACATTAAGAAAAAAGGAAAGACACAATGTTTATAGCAGCACTATTGACAATAGCCAAAGTATGGAAAGAGTCCAAATGTCCATCGAATGACGAATGGATAAAGAATAAAAAGAATGATAAATGGAATGCTCCTCGGCGATCAAAAAGAATGAAATCTTGCCATTTGCAACAACATAAATGGAGCTAGAGTGTATTATGCTAAGCAACATAAGTCAGCCACAGAAAGACAAGTATCATATGATGTCACTCATATGTGGCATTTAAGAAACAAAGCAGATGAACATAGGGGAAGGGAAGCAAAAATAAGATAAAGAGAGAGAGGGAGACGAGCCGTAAGAGAGTCTTAAATACAGACCACAGACTGAGGGTTGCTGGAGTGGAGGTGGGTGGGGGATGGGCTAAATGGGTGATGGGCATTAAGGAGGGCACTTGTTGGGAGGGGCACTGGGTGTTATATGTAAGTGACGAATCACTAAATTCTATTCCAGAAATCATTATGACACTATATGTTAACTAACTTTAAATTTTTAAAAAGTGAAAATAAAAATAAAAATAATGAAAAAAAAAAAAAAAGAAAAGATCTTAAATAAACAACCCAACCTTACAACTCAAGGGACTACAAAAGTAAGAACAAACTAAGCCCAAAGTTAGCAGAGGAAGGAAATAAGGTTAGAGCAGAAAAACTGTTAGAACTAATCAATGAATTCAGTAAAGTTGCAGGATCCTAAATCAACACATAAAACTTAGTTGAGGGGTGCCTGAATGGCTCAGTTGGTTAAGCATCCCACTTCAGCTCAGGTCATGATCTCGCAGTTCGTGAGTTCGAGCCCTGCATTGGGCTCTGTGCTGACAGCTCAGAGCCTGGAGCCCAATTTGGATTCTGTGTCTCCCTCTCTCTCTGCCCCTCATGCTCTGTCTCTCTCTCCTAAAAAAAAAAAAAAAAAAAAAAAAAATTAAGATTTTTTTAAAAAATGAATGAACATTTTTAAAAATCTTTAAAAATCAGTTGCATTTCTATACAAGTAAAATGAACTATCTGAAAGAGAAGTTAAGAAAGCAATCCCCTTTACAATAGCATCAAAAGCAAACAAAAATACTTAGTAATAAATTTGACCAAGGAGGTGAAAGACCTGTACGTGGAAAACTATAAGACATTGATCAATGAAGTTGAAGAAGACACAAATGAATGGAAATATAGCCTGTGTTCTAGGATTGGAAGACTTAATATCGTGAAAATGTCCACACTACACAAAGGAATCTATAAATTCAATGTAGTTTCTATCAAAATTCCGATGGCACTTTTTTCAAAGAAATAGAAAAAAAAAACTATCCTAAAATTTATATGAATCTCAAAAGACCCAAATAGACAAAGCAATCCTGAGAAAGAAGAACAAAGGTGAAGGCACCATACTTTTTTATTTCAAGCTATATTGCAAAGCTATAATAATCAAAACAGTATGGTACGGGTATAATACAGGTATATGTACCAGTGGGACAGAATAGTAAGCCCAGAAATAAACTCATACATATATGGTCAACTCACTTTTAACAAAGGAGCCAAGAACACACAAAAGAGGAAAGGATATTCTCTCCAATGAATGATGCTGGGAAAACTGGATGTCCACATGCGAAAGAATGAAATTAGACCCCTATCTTATGCTACTCCCAAAAAGTAACATGAAATGGGTCAAAAGGTTAAATGTAAGACTTGAAACCATAAAACTCCTAGAAGAAAAATAGGAAAAAAGATTCTTGACCTTGGTCTTGACAATGATTTCTTGGATAAGACACCAAAAGCACAGCCAAAAAAAAAAAAAAAAAAAACAAAAAAAAAAAAAACAAAACAAAACAAAAAAGCTAAAATAAACAAGGAGGACTACAGCACACTAAAGACCTTTGCACAGCAAAGGAAATAACTCATAAATTGAAAAGGCAACCTACAGAAGGGGAGAACATATTTGTAAACGATATATCTGATAAGAGATTCACATCAGAACATATAAAGGACTCATGCAACTCAATAGCAAAAAAACAACTAACCCAATTAAAAATGGGCAGAGGACCTGAATAGACATTTTCTCACAGAAGACACACAGATGGCCTATAGTTCTATGAAAAGGTGCTCAACATCACTAATCATCAGGAAAATACAAATCAAAACCACAGTGAAATATCACCTCATGCCTGTTAGGATGGCTATTATCAAGATGACAAGAGATAAGAAAGGTTGATGAGGATGTGGAGAAAAGGGAGCCCTTATACACTATTGGTGGGAATGTAAATTGGTGTAGCCACTAAGGAAATGGCAGTTATTAAAAAAAATGAACAAGAGACCTACCCTGTGATCCAGTTATTCAATGGCTCAGTATATATCTGAAAGAAATCGAATCAGTATCTTAAAGAGATCTCTGTACCCCCATGATTTTTGCAGCATTATTCACAATAGCCAAGATATAGAAACAACATAAATATCCTTCAACGGATGAATGGATTAAGAAGATGTGACATGACACACACACACACTGGAATATTATATAGACATAAAAAAGAATAAAGTCCTGTCATTTGCGACAACACGGAGGAATTATATGACATCTAGTCATTTATTTTGAAATCTAAAAAGTAAAAAAAGTAGTTGCCAGGGCCTCGGGAGAGGAGGAAATGGGGAGATGTTGGTTGCAGGGTATAAATTTTCTGTTATTAAAAGTTCTGAAGATCAAACGTATAGCATAGTGACTAGTTAATAATACGGTATTGTATATTTCAAAATTGTGGAGAGTAGATCTTAAGCCTCGGGCTCTGTGCTGATGGCTCAGAGCCTGGAGGCTGCTTTGGGTTCTGTCTCTCTCTCTCTCTCTGCCCCTTCCCCACTCATGTGCTCTCTGTCCCTCTCAAAAATAAATAAACATTTAAAAAGGTTGTTTAAAAAAAAATCTTTCATTTTCTGCAGCTCAGTGGAGTTCTGCATTTGCTGCATGGGACGGTGCCCATTTCTTTAATCACTGAATAAAGCCAATTTGGTCTTTAAATATACTATGTTGAAGGGCGCCTGGGTGGCTCAGTCGGTTAAGTGTCTGACTTTTGGTTTCGGTTCAGGTCACGATCTCATGGCTTCATTGGCTCAGCCGCATATCGGGCTTAGCGCTGGCAGCTCAGAGCCTGTTTGGGATTCTCTCTCTCCCTCTCTCGCTCCCCCTCCCCCACTCATGCTGTCTCTGTCTCTCTCAAAATAAATGAATACACTTAAAAAAATTAAAACAATATGTATACTCAGTTGAATTTTTGTTATTAAACACACGAAAAACTGTTTAGGTACTTTTAGCTGGATGTGAGCAGAAGTGTACTTTCCCTGTGTATCATATACTGTTGGGTCTCGCGGAGTTTCTGGCCCCAGGATCCCATTTAGGTCCTATTAACATGTTCATTGCTATATTACCACCTACGTAAAAAAGGAAGGAATGATGAAATTAGAAATTGGGCTATGTTCAGTGCTCAATACATTAACTTGCTAATTAGACACAAAATTGCATTGACCATGGAATAGAACTTCCAGAATGGTGAAGTGAGGAGCTCAGTAAATCCTGCCCCCCCCCTCAAAAGCCATCATAAAACTGGATTAACTTAACCCAAACACCCCTATTAGGACTCTGGAAATTCGCTAGAGTCAGACATCAGATTGAGAAGCATTCGTTCAAGAAAAAGTATTGAACCTCAGTAAGAACAGCATGGATCTGGGTCATTTTATATATTTATATATAAATAAAAATAAATAAATAAATAATTTAAACAAACAAATGAATCAATTTATATGTACAGAAGGCAAATACATACATATAAATATGTATACGTATACATATTTGTATACGTGTAAATACACATACATATATGTGTACATATAAATTCATACATACGTGCATATATATATACATATGTGTATATATATTCATACACACATATATGTGTATATATATATATGCACGTATGTATGTATGTGCCTTCTGTATATCTCAGACTAAGCCCGGGGGAAGATCTAAGCTCCGGAACACCAAACAGCACAGCCAAAACAAAAAAAAAAAAAGAAAAAAGCTAGGCCTGACCCCTATCTGGCCATAGGATTTACTGGTAACGGGGTACAGCCTCAGTGATAGCCGAACACCATGGCGGGGGAGGAACCCCACCCTCTGCTAACCCCAGGATCGTGTGAGTGGGATCTGACTATCCAGCTTCCTGGCTGGTCGATACCTACAAAGACGGTGTGAAAACACAAGCAAACAAACGAAAACCAAGGGTCAGTTGGACTACCTGCCCCAGCTCTGCTGGGCCGTCCCTCCTGTTTATAGCCCCACCATGGAAATGAGATGGTGTTGCCTCTCCGCTGGTGAGAATCTTTGCAGGCCGTGCCTGAGAGCTGAGCCTGTCTGCCATTCGGCCCCAGGACCGAGGGAATTCTGCCTTCCCCCTGGAGGAGGCCCGTGGACACGCTGTGTGGAACTAACACGGGTCAGTCATCTACTGGCTTCTTACCTTGGCCTCTGGGCACCTAGGGAGACCCTCACTGGCAGATATCGACAGAGGCTGCTCGGGTGAAGACGGGTCGCACTAATATCTCAGCCTGGTGATAATAAATAATGAGACATAAATGTGAACTGGAATCTCATAACATCATGCCCCCAGTACGAGCCTACCCGGGATACAGGCAAAACTCGCTCATCATACCAAGAACCAGGAGATCCCAACTTGCAGGGCAAAGGATGTTGAACAGATGCAAACACCAAGATGACCCAAATATTGGAAATATCCAATAAGGATTTAACAAGGATCATAAATATGCTCCAACAATTAGGGCCACTTTTGAAATAAACAAAGAAGGTAGGAAATCTCAGCCAAGAAATAAGCATCTTTAAAAATGGAAATTTTACGACTGAAAAACGCACTAGCCAAAAGAAAAAACTCATCAGAAGGGCTCAGTAGGAGGATGGAGATGACACAGGAAATAATCTGTGAACCTGAATAAAAACAATCCAATATGGCCACCTGGGTGGCTCAGTCGGTTGAGCGTCTGACTTCGGCTCAGATCATGATGTCCCAGTTCATGAGTTCAAACCCTGCGTTGAGCTCTGTGCTGGCAGCTCGGAGCCTGGAGCCTGCTTCGGATTCCGTGTCTCCCTCTCTCTCTGTCCCTGCCCTGCTCGTGCTCTCTCTGTCTCTCTCTCTCTCTCTCTGAAGAATAAACATCAAAAATGTTTTTTAAATTATCAGATACGAATAACAGAGAAAATAGGTTGGAAAAAAGACAAATGGATACTCAGAAACCTGTGTAACAATAATAAAATATCTGACATCTGTATCATCAGAGTCCCATGAGCGTAAGAGAAGAAGTTTTTAAAAGACGTTGGCTGGAAAATTTCCAAATTTGGTGAAAGACCCAAACGCAGAGATTCAATAAGTTGAGCGGATCCCAAGCAAGATAAATCCAGAAATCCATGGCACAGCCAAAGACCAACTAGACACGGGTTTGTGTGTGTGTGCGTGTGTATGTGGTAAAATAAGCATAACGCAAAAGTCACTATTTTAATCATCTTAAAGTGTATATAGTTCAGTAGCATTCAGTGCCGTTACGCTGTTGTGCAACCAGAACATTCTTACCAGGGCAGAAGGAAACCAGTACCTACTGGCCGTCACTCCCTGACCCTACCTCTCCCCTGGCCCAGGAAACCAACTATTCCATGATTCCATCTATACGAAATATCCAGAATAGGCAAATCCACAGGGACAGAAAGATCAGCTCCTTTAATAAAAATACTAGGTCTAATGGGAAAGACAGGTAAAGCAGCCGGAGGGAAATAATGTATCTCCAACAATGATAGTCGATTGAAGCCAGACAGAAGTGACACAGTATTTTTCAAATGCTGAACTAAAACAACAGTCAACCAAGGTGTTTATTTTTTATCAAGGCAAAACTCACCATCTTAACCACTCGAAAGCAGACGATTCGGTGGCTTTTAGGACGATGGCGCTGTTGCGCACCATCACCACGATCTAATTCCAGAATATTTTCATCAACCCCAAGTGAAACTCTGCACCCATGAAGCAGTCGCACCTCACTCTTGCTTCTCCCCAGTCCCTGGCAACCACAAACATGCTTTCTGTCTCTACGGATTTGTGTGTTCTTTGCACTTTTTTAGTAGCTATTGTGAACGGTGCTGCTCTGTAAATTCATGTACACGATTGTGTTTGACCACTTTTGTTTTCAATTCTCTTGGCCCCACTTCACATTTCTATCAGCAATGTGCAATTGTTTCCATTTCTTCTCATCTATGCCAAAACTTACTTGATCAAAATACATTCTTGGGGCGCCTGGGTGGCTCAGTCGGTTGAGCGTCCGACTTCGGCTCAGGTCATGATCTTGTGGTCTGTGAGTTCGAGCCCCGCGTCGGGCTCTGTGCTGACAGCTCAGAGCCTGGAGCCTGCTTCTGATTCTCTGCTCCCCCTCTCTCTCCGCCCCACCCCTGCTGTACTCTGTCTCTCTCTGTCTTTCAAAAATGAATAAACATTAAAAACAAACAAACAAAAAACATTCTTTTATATTAAATATCATGTATTGTCACATTGGTTTCCATACGACACCCAGTGCTCACCCCAACAGGCTCCCTCCTCCATGCCCCTCACCCACTTTCCCCTCCCCCCCACCCCCCACCAATCCTCCTTTTGTTCTCAGTATTTAAGAGTCTCTTATGGTTTGCCTCCCTCCCTCTCTGCAACTTTTTAAAAAATTTTTTTCGGGGCGCCTGGGTGGCTCAGTCGGTTGAGCGTCTGACTTTGGCTCAGGTCACGATCTCGTGGTCCATGAGTTCGAGCCCCGCGTCGGGCTCTGTGCTGACAGCTCAGAGCCTGGAGCCTGCTTCCGATTCTGTGTCTCCCTCTCTCTCTCTGCCCCTCTCCCCTGTTCATGCTCTGTCTCTCTCTGTCTCAAAAATAAATAAATATTGAAGAAAAAAAGAAATGTAGTTCCTTGGGCCCAACCTAGACCTACTAAAGCGAAGTCTGCATTTAAAAACAAAACGAAACAAAATAGAACAATGGGGTTTACTGGAGCCATTACCTTTTAGATAGTGTCGTTCCTAAAGTCTAACAGATTATCCTGATAAAATATAGGAGATGCTATGGAGGAATCTATGGAGATTTCTCTGACGATTATGATTCATGCTTTAATCTTTATATGTAGGACTACCTGAGAAGAAGAATCCTTTGGAAATGATTCATTTGTCACTGGATCAAGTTGACTGGCAAGAAAAAATGCAGTGCTATTTAGCTATTTTTTTTCTAAAGCTTTTTTTTTTTCTTTAAAGCAAAAACCTAGGTTTCCAAGGCTACTCTCGCTTGAGTATCTAATAATGATAGACCCTATTTCTGTGGTGCACGAAGCATTTATACGAAAAGTATCTGTTATGGTCCATATATTTTAATTTACATTTAGTAAGATAATCTCCTTTTTAAAAAATTTCTTAATGTTTATTTTTGAGAGAGAGAGACAGTGAGAGGGCGAGCTGGGGAGGGGCAGAGAGAGAGGGAGACAGAGTCCGAAGCAGGCTCCAGGCTCCGAGCCGTCAGCCCAGAGCCCGACGCGGGGCTCGAACCCACCACCGTGAGATCATGACCTGAGCCGAAGTCTGGCGCTTCACCAACTGAACCACCCAGGCGCCCTGATAATCTCCTCTTTTAGTGTACAATGAATTATATGAGTTTTGCCAAAACGCAGAGAGCTGTGCAACTACCATTACGATCAGGACACAGAACGGCCTCCACACCACTAAATATTAGCTCACCCTACCTTTTTATAGCCAAACATTCCACTCTCCCAACCCCTGGCAACCACTTATCTGTTCTCTCTGCCTGCAGTTTTGTTTCCAGAATGCCAGAGATGAGATTATACCATGTGTGACCTTTTGAGTCTGGCTTCCTTCACTTTGAAAAATGCATTTGAGACCCACCCATGTTGTTGTTGCAGGTATCTCTAGTCTGCTCACGTTCATTGCCGAGTAGGATTTCATTTTATGGACGTAGCACTGTCCATTTATCCATTTAGCCTATCGAAGGACGTTTGGGTTGTTTCCAGCTTGGTGCTATTGTGAATAAAGCTGCTGTAAACATCGATGCACAGGTTTTGTGTGGGAACATAAGTTTTCAGTTCTCTAAAGTACATAGTTAACATGTAGGCATGGAATTATAGGGTCATATGGTAAGTGTATTCATGGTAGGTATATTGTTTCCAATAATAGATTTTATTTGTTAGAGCACCTCAGGTTTACAGAAAAATTGAGCAGGAAGCCCACAGAGCTCCCATATATCCCCATTCCTCTCCCCTCCTCAGTTTGCCCTAATATTAACCTCTTGTAACGATGTAGTACATTTGTTACGATTGGAGAACCAATCTTGAGGTTCTTGAGGCATGACTGAGACGTTATCATTAATACTGAGACATTATCATTGATAAAGTCCATAGTTGACATTTGGGTCGACTCTGGGTTATACAGGCTGGTAGCCTTTTCAGACTGGCTTCTTGTATTTCCCAACGTGGATGTAAGGTTACTTCATGTTTTTAGTTGCTGGATAGATCCTTTCTTTTTTATCAGTGAGTAATATTCCATTATAGTGATGTCCCACAGTTTGCTTATGCATTCGCTTACTGAAGGACACCTTCATCACCTCCAAGTTTGGCAACTATGAATAAAACTATAAACATTTATAGGTAGGTTTTTGTGTTAACCGAGGTTTTCAATTCATTTGGGTAAATAAGTAGGAGCATGATTATTGGATCATATGGTAAGACTGTGTTTACCTTTTTAAGAGAGTGTCAAACTGCCTTCCAAAGTAGCTGCACCATTTTGCGTACATGATAGCTACGCTGCCCTGTGTTTCTCCTGCAACCCTTGGCAACCACTGATGTGCTTACTGTCTCCATAGTTTGGTCGTTTCCAGAAATTCCTATCATTGGAGTCATACAGTATATAGCTTTTCCAGATTGGCTTCTTTCACTTAGTAATATGCACTTAAAGTTCCTCAATGTCTTGGGGCGCCTGGGTGGCTCAGTCGGGTTAAGTGTCCTATTTCGGCTCAGGTCGTGATCTCGCGGTTCGTGGGTTCAAGTCCCGTGCCGGGCTCTGTGCTGACAGCTCAGAGCGTGGAGCCTGTTTCCGATTCTGTGTCTCCCTCTTTCTCTGCCCCTCCTCTGCTCGTGTGCCATCTCTCAAAAATAAATAAGCATTAAGAAAATTCTTTAAAAAAATCTCCTCAATGTCTTTAGTGGCTTGATAGCTCATTTCTTTTTAGTGCTGAGTAAGATTCCATGGTCTAGATGTACCCGTTTATTTACCCCTTCGTCTACTGAAGAGTATTTTGGTCGCTTATGGCAATTATGGATAAAGCTGTCATAAACATCTGTGTGCAGGTTTTTGTGTGGACCTAAGTTGTCAACTCGTTTTGGTAAATACTAGGAGCGTGATTGTTGGATAGTATGGTGAAAGTATGTTTACTTTTATAAGAAGCTGCCAGTCTATCTTCCAAAGTGGCTGTACCATTTTGTATTTCCACCAGCCACGAATAAGGATTGTTATCGCTCTACATCCCTTCCAGAAGTTAGTTTTGACAGTGTTCTGAACTTGGCCATTCGAATAATAGGTGGGTGGGGGTATCTCTGTTGTTTGAATTTGCAATTCCCTAATGACGTTGAACATCTGTTCGTATGTTTATCTTCTTTGGTGAGTTGCCTCTTCAGACCTTTTGTCCATTTTTTAATCAGGTTCTTTGTGTTTTTCTTGTGGGGTTTTCAGAATTCCTTGCACATTTCGGATACAGATCCCTAATTTAACAGATACGTGTTTTGCAAAGAGTTTCTCCCAGACGGAGGCTTCTCTTTTCATTCCCTCCATTGTGTCTCTTGCAGAGCAGAAGCTTTTCATTTTAACAAAACCCAATTGAGCAATTTTTTCCTTCACGGATTGTGCTTTTGCTGTTGAATCTAACAGGTCACTGTTAAATCTAAGGTCTGCTAGATTTTCTCCCATGCGATCTTCCAGCAGTTTTAAAGTTTTAAATTTACACATAGGTCAGTTATCCATTTTGACTTAATTTTTGCGACAGGTGTAAGGGAAAATGTCTAGATTTATTTTTTTGCATGTGGGTGTCCAGCACCATTTGTTGAAAAGATTATCTTTGCTCTGCTGAATTTCCTTTGCTCCTTTGTCAAAGATAAACAGACTAGATCTTAGAGGTCTATTTATGGCTCTCTTTTCTTTTTCTTGATCTATTTATCTATTCTTTTACTGATATCGTACAGTCTGAACGACCATGACTTCATAGTAAGTCCCTCCCCCAGGTTTATTGAGATATAATCGACATATAATTTCAATTTATTTTTTTTAAGTAGGCTTTACACCCAGCGTGGAGCCCAACCCAGGGCTTGAACTCACAACCCTGAGATCAAGACCTGAGCTGAGATCAAGAGTCAGGTGCTTAACCAACTGAGCCACCTGGATGCCCCAATTTTAAAGTGTATAAGGTATTTTTTTTAACTTTCTTTTTAACGTTTATTTATTTTTGAAACAGAGAGAGACAGAGCATGAATGGGGGAGTGTCAGAGAGAGAGGGAGACACAGAATCCGAAACAGGCTTCAGGCTCTGAGCTGTCAGCACAGAGCCCGACGCGGGGCTCGAATGCACGAACCATGAGATCACGACCTGAGCCGAAGTCGAACGCTTAATGGACTGAGCCACTCAGGTGCCCCTAAAGTGTATAAGGTATTGATTTGATATAGTTATATATTCCAGAACAATTACCACCATAGCATTAGTTACTCCTTTTGCCATGTCACATAATTACCATTTCTCTTTTGTGGTGAAGACATTTAATATGTACTCCGTTAACACCTTTCAAGTATATAATACAGTATTATTGTCTATAATCACCATGTTGTATGTTAGCTCCCCAGCGGTTATTCATTTTATAACTGGAAGTTTGTACTCTTTGACCAGCATCTCTTCATTTCCCCAACTTCGCAGCCCCTGGTAACCACCATTTTACTGTTCCTATGAGTTCAGCTCTTTTAGATTCGTCGTAATATATCATTATGACATCAACTATGGCATCATACATTGTTCGTCTTTCTCTTGGCAGAATGCCTGCCCGCTTCATCCAAGTTGTTGCAGTGGCAAGATTTCCTTTTGTCTCACGGCTGAATAATATTCCATTGATCGTGGTGAAGGATCCTTCCGATGCATTGTCGAATTTGGTTGGCTGATATTTTGTGGAGGATATTTTGCATCTATATTCATCGGAGATACTGGCCTGTAGTTTTCTCTTTTTTGTAGTGTCCTTGGTTTTAGTATCAGGGGAAAATTAACTTGAAGGTTCTCTTTCCTCTTCTATTTTTTGGAATAGTTTGAGAAGAACAGGAATTCTTTTTTAAATGTCTGGTAGAATTCACCTGTGAAGCCCTATGGTCCTTGACTTCTGTTTGTTGGGAGTTTTTTGTTGTTGTTGTTGTTACCAATTCAATTTCATGACAAGTAATTGGTCTGTTCACATGTTCTCTTCCTTCCTGATTCAGTTTTGGAAGATTGTATGTCTCTAGGACTTTATCCATTTCTTGTAGGTTGTCAAATGTGTTAGCATTCAATTTTTCATAATATTCTCTTACAATTATTTGTATTTCTGTGATGTCGGTTGCTATTTCTCTTCATTTATTTCTGATTTTATTTATTTGAGTCCTCTTTCTTTCTTGACGAGCCTGTCTAAAGGTTTATCAATTTTGTTCATCTTTGCAAAGAACCAACCTTTGATTTTATTTGGTCTTTCTTATGGAAGGTTTTCTTTTTAAGTTTCTATTTGATTTATTTCCACTCTAATCTCTACTATTTCCTTCCTTTTACTAATTTGGGGCGTTATTTGTTCTTTTTCTAGTTCTTTCAGGTGTAAGGTTGCACTGTTTGAGATTTTTCTTGTTTCTTGAGGTAGGCCTGTATCTCTATGAACTTTCCTCTTAGAACCACTTTTGCCAAATCCTAAGGATTTTGGACCCTTGTGTTTTCATTTTCATTTATCTCCTTGTATTTTTTTTAAATACGAAATTTATTGTCAAATTGGTTTCCATACAACACCCAGTGCTCATCCCAACAGGTGCCCTCCTCCGCACCCATCACCCACCCTTCCCTCCCTCCCACCCCCCATCAACCCTCAGTTTGTTCTCAGTGTTTAAGAGTCTCTTATGGTTTGGCTCCCTCCCTCTCTTTTTTTTCCCCTTCCCCTCCCTCAATGTCTTCTGTTAAGTTTCTCAGGATCCACATAAGATTGAAACCATATGGTATCTGTCTTTCTCTGCCTGACTTATTTCACTTAGCATCACACTCTCCAGTTCCATCCACGTGGCTACAAAAGGCCATATTTCATTCTTTCTCATTGCCAAGTAGTATTCCATTGTGTATGTAAACCACAATTTCTTTATCCACTCATCAGTTGATGGACATTGAGGCGCTTTCCATAATTTGGCTATTGTTGAGAGTGCTGCTATAAACACTGGGGTACAAGTGCCCCTATGCATCAGCACTCTGTATCCCTTGGGTAAATTCCTAGCAGTGCTATTGCTGGGTCATTGGGTAGGTCTATTTTTAATTTTCTGAGGAACCTCCACACTGTTTTCCAGAGCGGCTATACCTGTTTGCATTCTGGCCGACAGTGCAAGAGGGTTCCCGTTTCTCCACATCCTCTCCAGCATCTAGAGTCTCCTGATTTGTTCATTTTGGCCACTCTGACTGGCGTGAGGTGATATCTGAGTGTGGTTTTGATTTGTATTTCCCTGACGAGGAGCAACATTGAGCATCTTTTCATGTGCCTGTTGGCCATCCGGATGTCTTCTTTGGAGAAGTGTCTATTCATGTTTTCTGCCCATTTCTTCACTGGATTATTCGTTTTTCGGGTGTGGAGTTTGGTGAGCTCTTTATAGATTTTGGATCCTAGCCCTTTGTCCGATATGTCATTTGCAAATATCTTTTCCCATTCTGTTGGTTGCCGTTTAGTTTTGTTGATTGTTTCCTTTGCAGTGCAGAAGTTTTTATCTTCATGAGGTCCCAATAGTTCACTTTTGCTTTTAATTCCCTTGCCTTTGGAGATCTGTCAAGTAAGAAATTGCTGTGGCTGAGGTTCCGAGAGGTTTTTTCCTGCTTTCTCCTCTAGGGTCTGGATGGTTTCCTGTCTCACATTCAGGTCCTTTATCCATTTTGAGTTTATTTTTGTGTATTTTTAAAAAATTTCTGCTTTGATTTCTTCATTGACCCACTGGTTGTTGGGCAGCATGTTGTCTAACATCCACGTGTTTATGATTTTTTCGGGTTTTTTTCTTGTATGATTTCTAGTTTCATACTATTGAAAAGATGCTTGATATAATTTCAATCTTCTTAAATTTATTGAAACTTGGTTTGTAACCTAACTTGTGATCTATCCTGGAGAATGTTCCATGTGTACTTGGAAACAATATGTATTCTGCTGGTTTTTGGATGGGATGTTCTATAAATGTCTGTTAGGTCCATTTAGCCTAGTGTTTCATTCAAAGTCACTAGTTTCTTCTTGATTTTCTGTCTGGACAATGTATTCACTGATGCAAGTGGGGTGTTAAAGTCCCCTACTATTATTACTGGCAGTAGTCGATTTCTGTCAATGTCTGTCCATTTCTCCCTTCATGTTTCTTAATATTTGCTTTATGCATTTAGGTGCTCCCATGCTGAGTACGCACATATTTACAATTGTTACATCCTTTTGTTGTATTGATCCCTTTATCATTATGAAATGCCCTTTTTGGTCTCTTGCTAGTCTTTGCTTTAAGGTCTTTTTTGTGAGTACTGCTACCCTGGTTTTTATTTTTTGCTTACATTTGCATGCAATATCTTTTTCCAACCCTTCACCTTCAATCTCTATGTGTCTTCAGGTCTGAAGTGAGTCTCTTGTGGGCAATATATAGATAAGTCTTGTTTTTCTTTTTATCCATTCAGTCCCCTTATGTCTTTAAAAAAATTTTTTTTAATGTTTATTTATTTTTGAGACAGAGGGAGACAGAGCACGAGTGGGGGAGGGGAAGAGAGAGAGAGAGGGAGACACAGAATCTGAAGCAGGCTCCAGGCTTTGAGCCATCAGCACAGAGCCCGATGCAGAACTCTAACCCACGAACCCTCAGATCATGACCTGAGCCCAAGTCGGACGCTTAACCGACTGAGCCACCCAGGCACCCCTCCCCTTATGTCTTTTGATTGGTGCATTTAGCCCATTTTCATTTAAAGAGATTATTGATAGGTACGTATTTATTGCCATTTTGTTCATTGTTTTCTGGATGTTTTTGTACTCCTTCTCTGTTCCTTTTCTTGTTCTCTTCCTTTGTGCTTTGGTGGCTCTCTTTAGGGTTATGCTCGGGTTCTTTTCTGTTTATTTTTTTATGTATCTATGATAGGTTTTTGATGGTGGTTACTATTAGGTTCATATCTAACATCCTATGTGTATTGCAGTCTATATTAAGTTGATGGTTGCTTAAGTTCAAACACATTCTAAAAGTGCTGAATTTTTCCTTCCCCATCCACAATTTGTGTATATAATATCATGTCTAACATCTTTTATTTTGTGTATCCTTTCACTACCTTTGTAGACATAATTGTTTTTAACCTGCTAACTGGCTTTGTAAGTGAGTAATCTACTCCCTTTACTATACGTTTGCTTTTACCTGTGAATTTTTTTCCTTTCATCATATTGCTACTTCTAGTCATGGCTTTTTCTTTCCACTTAAGAAATTCCCTTTACCATTCCTTGTAAGTCTGGTTTGGTAGTGATAAACTCCTTGACCTTTTGTTTGTCTAGGAAACTCTTTAGCTCTCCTTCAATTCTGAACGATAGCCTTGCCAGATAAAGTATTCTTGCAAGTTTTTTAGTTTCAGCACTTTGAATATATTATGCTGCTCCTTTCTGGCCTGCACTTTCTGCTGAAAAGGCTATTCAGCTAATAGCTAATAAGGTGAAGGGTTGGAAAAAGATATTGCATGCAAATGTAAGCAAAAAATAAAAACCAGGGTAGCAGTACTCACAAAATAGACCTTTTTTTGATTTTCCTTTTTTTTTTTTTTTAATGTTTATTCATTTTTTTGAGAGAGAGAGAGAGCATGATCAGGGGAGGGGCGGAGAGAGAGGGAGACACAGAATCCGAAGCAGGCTCCAGGCTCCGAGCTGTCAGCACAGAGCCCGACGCGGGGCTCGAACCCATGAACCGTGAGATCATGACCCGAGCCGAAGTCGGACGCCTAACTGACTGAGCCCCCCGGGCGCCCCTTATTCTTTTGAATTCTTGAATACTATTCCAGCAGTCGCCGGTTGCAGACCACTGGTGGGGGTCAGGACAGGTAGCAAAGCCAAGGTCAACTGTGGGCTCATTGGCAGGTTGGAGGGCTCTGTCTGTCGGAATGCCTTCCTGTGGCTGGCTACACTCTCTCTCCTTGGGCATGTGCGCCACAGAGGAGGCTGGTGATGGGGTCTGGGCTGGGAGCGTGAAGGTGCATAGCTGAAGGTGTTAGCTACGGGGAACTGTATTGGTGCGGGCCAGTGGCTGAAGAAAGGGCCCGTGGGGGCCCTAGATGGTGATGTGCTCTCCTAGGACTGCTCACTCTCTCCGTGGGCATAGGTCTTGTGGTGGAGGCCACCGATGGCATTAGGGTGGAGTGCACATTGGCTCTGGGGGTCAGCTGGGTCATCTAGGCTGGCATCTTGCGCTCACACGGCCACGGAGACCTGAGCTGGCTGCCAGTGTGTATCTCGGGCCCCAGCGGGGACAGGGAGGGACTCAGGCAGCCGGTGTCTTATACTCATGAAGCCACAGAGGCTGATGAGTCTCTTGAACTCCAGCAGGGGCCAGGGGGAGGGAGCCAGACAGCGGTGCCCACAAACGCAAACGCCTGTGGGGCGAGCGCTGGTGAAATCTACAGAGGGGGCTGTTGGTTTCTTCTTCGGTGGTAAAAACCTCGGAGTGTCTCTGCAGAGCCGGTCTCTGGACCGGACTGGAGTGACTGTGGTCACTCCGGCTGCATGTCTGCTATCAATCGCCCTGCTTTTCCTTCCCTGTTCTTAGCTGTCTCTATACCTTTCAGCTTTGCAGGTCTGGGTGGGGTGAAATGGCAGCGGCAGCTTCCGGCCCTGCTCCAAAAGGGTGGGGAAGCTGGTCACCACTCGCCCTATTCTTCCATTCCTGGGGAGGGAAACTCCTTCTAGCTGGGTAGTTTCCACTTGGCATTGAAGTAGCCCTTGGGGGATGGAATGATGCAGGCAAAATGAGGCTGTCTTCTTTTCTTGTTGAGAATATTCTGTTTTTGTCTTTTTTCTGTTATGTTGCTAAAATTTCTTAAGGGAACCCTAGAACTCTCTCAGAGCAGTTTTTTATTCATGGACAGCTGTTTATTTTTTATTTTTGAGAGGGAGAGAGAGAGCAGGAGAGAGGGGCAGAGGGAGAGAGAGAGAAAAAGAATCTCAAGCAAGCTCCATGTTCAGCCCCTGGGATCGTGACCTGAGCCCAAATCGAGTCAGATGCTCAACGGACTGAGCCATCCAGACGCCCCCATGGATAGCTGTTTAATTTTTAAAAATTTTTTTTAGTGTTTCTTTATTTCAGAGAGAGAGAGAGAGTGCGCATGAGCAGGGGAGCGGCAGAGAGAGAAACACACACACACAGAATCTGAAGAAGGCTCCAGGCTCTGAGCTGTCAGCACAGAGCCCGACGCGGGGCTCGAACCCATGAACTGTGAGATCATGGCCTGAGCTGAAGTCGGATGCTTAACCGACTGAGCCACACAGGCACCCCGATCTTGGACATCTTTTTACATCTATGCCTATTTCTTTTTTTCTTTAGTGCTAATGTAAATGGCGTGTTTTTAATTTCAAATTCCAAATGCATATTGCTGGCATATAGGAAAGCAGTTGAAATTGTATATTAATGTTTTATCCTAAAACCATGCTATATTTGCTTATTGTTCCACAAGGGTTTTTTTGTTGATGATTTGGGATTTTCTACATTGACAATCATATCGTCTGTGAACAAAGACAGTTTTATTTCTTCAATCCCAATCCGTATACCTTTTATTTCATTTTCTTGTCTGATTACATTAGCTAGGATTTCCAGAACAACGTCGAACAAGAGGGGTGGTCTTGATCTTAGGAGGGAAGCTCTGATTTCTCGTCATTAAGCATTAGAGGAAGTTTTCCTCTATTCGTACTTGTTGGAGAATTTTTATCACGAATGGATGTTGGATGTTGTCAAATAATATTTCTGCATCTATTGACAGGATTATATATTATTTTCTTTAGACTATCAATAGTATGGATTATGTTAAGAAATTTTTAAATGTTGAACCAGCTTTGTATACCTGGAGGAAATCCCACTTAGTTTTGCTGCATAATTCTTTTCATGCGTTTCCACGCCCAACTTGCCGGTATTTTGTTAGGAATTCTTACATCTATGTTCATGAGAGATACTGGTTCGTAGTTTTCCTTTATTATAGTGTTTTTGCCTGGATTTGGTATCAGAGGAAGCCTGGTCTCATGGAATGAATTAGGACGTGTTCCTTCTGCTTCCGTTATCTGGAAGCCATTGTAGAGAATCCATATCATTTCTGTCTTCCACATTTGGTACAGTTCGCTAGTGAAACCGTCTGAGTCTGGTGCTTTCTCTTTGGACAGTTACTCATTCTTGATTCAATTTTTTTTTTTTAATTTTTTTTTTCAACGTTTATTTATTTTTGGGACAGAGAGAGACAGAGCATGAACGGGGGAGGGGCAGAGAGAGAGGGAGACACAGAATCGGAAGCAGGCTCCAGGCTCTGAGCCATCAGCCCAGAGCCCGACGCGGGGCTCGAACTCGCAGACCACGAGATCGTGACCTGGCTGAAGTCGGACGCTTAACCGACTGCGCCACCCAGGCGCCCCTTGATTCAATTTTTTAAATCAATAAGAGCCGACTCAGATGATTTATTCTTCCTTCCTTCATTTAAAAATAGCATAGCTTCTCTTGTGACTTCTTTGGCCTATTTATTATTTACAAGTTTGTTGTTTCATTTCCAGATATCTTTGAATGTTCCAGCTACGCCTGTGTTATTGGTACATATTTTAATTCTATTGAGGCCTGAGAGCCTATTAGACATGTCTGTTGAGGCCTGAGAGCCTATTAGACACGTCTGTTCTCTTAAACTTGTTAAGGTGCATTTCGTGGCCCAGAATGTGGTCTGTCGTGGTGCATGTTCCACGTGAGCTTGAGAAGAAACGTGAATTCTCTCGTTCCTGGATGAAGTATTCTATAAATGTCAGTTAGATGCAGTGGGTTGATGATGCTGTTCTGTTCAACTCTCTCATTATGGATTTTCTGCACGCCGGATCTGTCAATTACCGACTGAGGGATGTTGACATCTTCAAGTACAATAGTGCGTTCGTATATTTCCCCTCACAGTTCTATCAGTTTTGCTTCACATATTTTGATGCTCTGCGGTTAAGTGCACACACAATAAAGATGGTTACGTCTTCTGGGAGAATTAATTCTTTTATCGTTATGCAGTGCTTCTCTTTATCTCAGATCATTTTCCTTGCTCTGAAGTCGGCTGTGTCTGAAATTAATATAGCTACTCTAGCTTTCTTTTGATTAGTATCCTTGTTCATCCTTCTCCCCTACTCCCCCCCCCCACCTTTTTTTGGGCTTAAAGAACAGAAATTTATGATCTCACAACCCTGTCCTTTTTAGCTATTTCTGTCTTTACATATTAGTAGGCTTCCTGTAGACAGTCCTGGGTCTTCCGTTTTTCTCCACTCACAGTATCTCTTTTAAGTGGTGTATTTTGATCCTTCACATTTAAACCGATGATTTATATGGTTAGATTAATATCTGCCGTATTTGGGGTTGTTTTCTATTCATTGTCCTCGCTCTTTTTTTTTTTTTTTCTTTCTTTCTCCTCTTTTCCTCTCTTCCTCGGTATTAATTGAATATGGCATATGATTGTTTTCTCTCTTAGAGTTACATTTTCATCCTAACCTTGAATTTAACACCACAGATTATTTATTTATTTATTTATTTTCCATTTATTTATTTTGGAGAGACAGAGCGATCGGGGGAGGGGCAGAGAGAGGGGGAGACCCAGAATCAGAAGCGGGCTCCAGGCTCTAAGCTGTGAGCCCAGAGCCCGACGCGGGGCTCGAACCCACGCACCGTGAGATCATGACCTGAGCTGAAGCCGGATGCTTAACCGACGGAGCCGCCCAGGCGCCCCAAACACCACAGATTATTTTACAAAGAAGCTGAGTATAACTTTTTCTGAACCCTCACAGCACGCCAGGTACCCTGAGTAGTTAGTCCAAGGACCCGTTCTTTGAGGAGACGAAGGAATCCACGTTAGTCTTTCCTGGGTGGAAAACACATTTCATGCTTCACTCCTAAGCTTGACTTCCAGGCTTGCTTGCCTCTTATTCCACCTTTACCTCCTCCAGTGGGTGTTACCTGTTGTATTTAGGATAAGGAGAACTTAGTCTTAACCAACGTCCAGCTTGAGGTGGAAACAGATATCTAAGCAGAGACATCAGATGATAAAAAGTAGGTAGTGAATATTCCGAGAAGAAGGTGATAGATCATCACCAAATTCTAGGCAATCAAGAAGTCTCTCATCTGGTAAATGCATAGAGAATTTTCGCTCATGGTCTAGGGTATCCTTAAAACAAGGGTCAAAAAGATAGAGGATTCGCCGAGAATATGCTGTAGCAGTAATCAGGCATAATGCAGAGACTAGAGACAATCTTTACAGATGGGTTATCTTCTAAGGTGAAGATACTTTAAAATGGCCACGGTGTCACTCTTGCAAGTCAGATGTCGCCTTAATCAGTATGGGAAACAAACCCCATATTGTGTTGAAATGTGACTCCAAAAGCTTTCTAGAAAACCTGCAGGCTTTGACCACTGCACAGATAGGTACAGGCCTTGGAGAAGAAGAGAGGGCTTCCTTCACGCATGGTATATGAAGCAAAGGCACTGAGTCACGAACAAAGATTCGAGAGAAGACTTCTAGGACCCTTCACGTTGTTTTTTTTTTTTTTTTTTTAAGTTCATTCATTTATTTTGAGAGAGCAAGAGAGAGCACAAGCAGGGGAGAGGGGCAGCGGGAGAGGGAGAGAGACGCTCAAGCAGGTCCCATGCTCAGCGTAGAGCTCGGTGTGAGCCTCGATCCCACAACCCCGGGACCATAACCTGAGCTGAAATTGAGAGTCAGACGCTCAACCGACAGAGCCACCCAGACGCCCCGATGCACCTTCATTTTCAATACAGGAATTACAAAAGGCGATTCGTACAGGACCAAAGGAGTGGTCATCTTTTCCAGTGGGCATAAGGCAAAGGAAATCTTTTCTCAGACATGAAGGGAAAAGGAATCTGGAGACCATTCCTTTTTCTTTCCTTTATTATTTCTGATACTAAAAGTCTACAAGTTTTGAAAGTGGAAAGAGAGCCTCAAGTTCCATATAATTAAATCATTAAATGTCCCCAGCATCTGCGATTGCATGGTAACTGCTAGAAAGTCGATGGCATCCCAAACCTTTTTATAGATTATTTTTCTCATTATTTTCAGCTCGAACACTACAAATATCACAAAAAACCTGCAATTACAGTAGTGCCATAAAAATATAAAGTTGACAAAGTCTTCTGTTAGAACAGATGGGCCTCTAGAGTTCCAACCAATGTAGACTAAAAGCTATTATAAAGTATAAAACCAGGCCATTGTGCATTTTAGTCATGATGCTCCGAAGGGCCTGTAGCTCTGTATTGCATGGAAATTAAACTTCAGTTTGTTGCTGTTTCAGTAGCTATGTGGTTTTGCACAGAAATGAAAAAGTGTATGTGATGCTCAGATAGAAGCTATCTTTTCATAGGTTTCCAGAGTATATACTACAGTAGATAGCCATTTTGTTTGGCAACCTTAAATCTGAATCCCCTGTCCACGTTTGGAAAATCAACAAATCATGAGCTTTGTTTAAAGGCAGAATGATCGGGCCGCCTGGGTGGCTCAGTCGGTTAAGCGTCCGACTTCGGCTCAGGTCATGATCTCACGGTGCGTGGGTTCGAGCCCCGCGTCGGGCTCTGTGCCTGCTCAGAGCCTGGAGCCTGTTTCAGATTCTGTGTCTCCCTTTCTCTCTGCCCCTCCCCAGCTCGCGCTCTGTCTCCCTCTGTCTCAAAAATAAATAAACATTAAAAAAATTAAAGGCAGAATGATCTCTCCTTATAGGAGCTGAAAGTGCCAGATGCTTTTTTAGCTTCCCTTAAAGCTTTGATACAGGCATGTGATCTGGGCTCAGACAATCCTATGCAGCCACAGTGGATGTTAAATCCAGGATAAATGATGCCAAGAATCAGACTCAGGTAGGTTTCCAATTAAAATTCCTCAACGACGCTTTGCTTTTAGTATCTTTTCTGATCTAAACACATAGCAATGATGCATCAGATAGAAGAAGTAAATTTTTTTTTAAAATGTAGTGGCCAGCAACTACAAGAGACCTATATCCATGACCCGGAAATGGGCTGAACTACAGGCTTACTGAACTCATAGCCCAAGAACAGGCAGTGATAGCCAGCAATTTAGCTCCTACATGGCCAAGGGTATTGCAGCGATTTAGGTAATTCAGGGAAAAAGGTAGGTTTGCAATGCGAAGCCAGAAACCAGGGTGTGGTTCCCAACTCAACCCCTTAAAAGGAGCCTAAGGAAATTACCCCAAATGTTGCCTGAGGCTAGAGCTAGAATAAAGCCGGAGGCCTAGGAAAGTAAAAGGACGGACAACCTCTGTTTGAACCAAGCCACCTGCTAGACTATATTTATCAGGTCCACCGAGATCACTGTGAGACAGAAGACTGAAGATGTCATTATGAGACCTAGTTTTGGACTGGGAGCCCAGAGGACGTAAAGAAGCAGCTACAAAACTGGTAAAGAGAAGAATGCAGAGGTGAATAGGAGGAAGGGGGAAAGAATGAGGCTACACATGAAAATTCCAAAATGCAAAAAAAAAAAAAAAAAAAAAAAAACCCACAAAAAACCAAAAACCAACCCTAATGCTGTGAAAGACGGCTAACAAAGTAAACAGTTGAAACAAAAATTAACTCCACAAGAAATTATTTTCATATGATAGAAAAAGATTTAGGGGTGCCTGGGTGGCTCAGTCGGTTAAGCATCCAACTTCGGCTCAGGTCATGATCTCGCAGGTCATGGGTTCGAGCCCCACATTGGGCTCTGGGATGACAGCTCAGAGTCTGGAGCCTGCTTCGGGTTCTGTATCTCCCTCTCCCTCTGGCCCTCCCCTGCTCATGCTGTGTCTCTCTTTCTCTCTTTCTCTCAAAAACAAATAAACGTCAAGTAATTTTTTAAAAAAAAGAAAAAGACTTAGAAGAAAGGTATTGAAAATTTTCAAAGACATCAATGAAAGTATAAATGTGATTAAAGAACTAAAATAAAAATACGAAGGTACTTTTAAAGAACTGGTATATTTGAAAATAAACCCATTGAAATCTTGGCAATGAGACCTCTAATCAGAGAATTAAAAACAGAATTATCTAAATACTGGAGCAAAAAAGCAAATTAGTGAATTCTTTAAAAATCCAGAGAAATAAGAAAAAGATAAAAGATACAGAAAATAGATTGAGATGCTTCCACGTTTGTAAAACAGGATTTTCAGAGGAAACAAATGGAAGGAATGGTGAGATGCGATAATTTGAGGATATAATTATTGATAATTTTTTTAATTAAGAAAAGCTTGACTGTGGAGAATAAAACGCACTCAGAACCCAATATCATACATTTGAACAAATAGACATCTAGACATTCCATAGTATAGACGCAGAATTTCAGAGATGAAAAGATCATAGTAGAAGTTATAAAAGACAAGTTAATAACAATTCCACTGAGGGGGGCCTGGGTGGCTCAGTCGGTTAAACTTCTGACTTCGGCTCAGGTCATGATCTCACGGTTTGTGAGTTCGAGCCCTGCTTCGGGCTCTGTGCTGACAGCTCTGAGCCTGGAGCCTGCTTCTGACTCTGTGTCTCCCTCTCTCTCTGCCCCTCCCCCACTCGTGCTCTGTCTCCCCCTCTCTCTTAAAGATAAATAAGGGGTGCCTGGGTGGCTCAGTCGGTTGAGCGTCCGACTTCGGCTCAGGTCACGATCTCGCGGTCCGTGAGTTCGAGCCCCGCGTCGGGCTCTGGGCTGATGGCTCGGAGCCTGGAGCCTGCTTCCGATTCTGTGTCTCCCTCTCTCTCTGCCCCTCCCCCATTCATGCTCTGTCTCTCTCTGTCTCAAAAAATAAATAAACGTTTAAAACAATTTTTTTAAATAAAAAAAAAGATAAATAATAAAACATTTTTTAAAAATTATAAAAAAAAAAAAAACAATTCCACTGAGAGCAAACTTCTTACCACCAGCACTTAATGACAAAGAAGAAGTAAGATCTTCAACGGGGAAAAAATAACTGTTGATTTCTCATTTTCAATCCACCTATGCTTATAATTTAAGCTGGGGGCGGGGGAGACGGATGAAGAAATATAAGGCATAAAAATACAGAGAGATTTCATATGTATAAACAAATACCAGTTAGAAGATCGAGTGGGAGATAGGAGTTTCTTGGTAACAGTAAAAAATAAAATGAAATACTTGGACATAAACTGAAGAGATATTCAAGATATATGTGAGCAACGTTCTACAACACTCTCCAAGTGCAAAGACAGAAGTGAGTAAATGGGAACAGGTACCATATTCTTGTATTGGAAGAATCAACATAAAAAGGCTTCGAATGTCCTTAAATTTATTTATAAATTTAACACAATCCCAACCGTCTTAGTTTGTTCAGGCTGCTGCGGCAAAAATACCTGACACTGGGTGGCTTATGAAGAACAGAAATTTTTTTTTTTTCTCACAGTTCTAGAGGCTGGGAAGTTGAAGATCAAGGCTTTGGCAAATTAGGTGTCCAGAGAGGGCCCATTTCTTAGATGGCCATCTCCTCGCTAGGTCCTCACATGGTGGAAGGGACAAAGGACATCTTTCTTTCTTTCTTTCTTTCTTTCTTTCTTTCTCTCTTCCTTCCTTCCTTTCTTTCCTTCCTTCCTTCCTTCTTCTTTCTTGCCTTATTTCCTTCCTCCCTTCTTTCTTTCTTCTCTTTCTTTCCTCTTTCCTTCCTCCCTTCTTTCTTTCTTCTTTTTTTCTTTCTTTCCTTTCTTTCTTTCCTTCCTTCCTTTCTTTCTTTCCTTCCTTTCTTTCTTTCCTTCCTTCTTCCTTCCTTTCCTTCCTTCCTTCCTTCCCTCCTTCCTTCCTTCTTCTCTTTCTTTCTTTCTTTCTTTCTTTCCTTCATCCCTTCTTTCTTTCTTTTCTTTCTTTCTTTTCTTTCTTTCTTTCTTTCTTTCCTTCCTTCCTTCTTTCTTTCTTTCCTCCTTCCTTCCTTCCTTCCTTCCTTTCCTTCTTTCCTTCTTCTTTTTTCTTTCTTTCTTTCTTTCTTTCCTCCTTCCTTCCTTCCTTCTTTCTTTTCCTTCCTTCCTTCTTTTTTTCTTTATTTCCTCCTTCCTTCTTCCCTTCTTTTTTCTTTCTTTCTTTCTTTCTTTCTTTCTTTTCTTCTTTCTTCTTTCCTTTTTTTTAAAGTAAGCTTCACACCCAGCACAGAGCCCAATGTGGGGCTTGATCTCACGACCCTGAGATCAAGACCTGAGCTGAGATCAAGTCAGATGCTTAACCAACTGAGCCACCCAGGTTCCCCAAAGAATCTTTCTGATGTCTCTTTTATCAGGGCACACATCCTATTCATGAGGGCTCTATCCTCAGGACCAAATCACCTCGCAGAGGCCCCACTTCCTGATAGTATCACTTTAGGGGTTAGGATTTCAACATAGGCATTTGGGGGTAATATTGACATTTAGTCCATTGCACCAACCAACAGGAAAAAAAATGCAACAATTATTGTTTTGGAGCTTGACAAGTTGATTATATAGTTCACTTAGAATCACAAAAAGGTAAAAATAGCTAGGAAAACCTGAAAAAGAAAAGTAATGGTAATGGTAACCTAGTAATAGCATATACTAAAGCATACCAGATACACTTTAAAATTAAAACATTTTGATATTGGGGCGCCTGGGTGGCTCAGTCGGCTAAGCATCTGACTTTGGCTCAGGTCATGATCTCATGGCTCATGAGTTCGAATGCCATGAGTAAAGTAAAAAAAAAAAAAAAAAAAAAAAAGGAAAAACATGGAACTTCTAAAAATAGAGGAGAACAAGACTATTCTTCCCAGAGAAAACTGGGATAGAGAGATATACATAGACAATTCACACACACACACACACACAAAAACTGCAATCAGACCTTAATGCCGAGATGGTCAATTCAAGATAAAAGAAATACAAAGTGTGCAGAAAAAGCATTTTGCACTGAACCAGAGTGGCTGAAGCGATTCAGTCACATTGCCGGTGCAGGTAGAAAATCAAAGTCTCTCTGGGGGAAAACTTGGCATTGTCTTGCCAAATCTTATATGCATTTACCCTGTGACCCAGTAATCTCTACTTTTAAGTATCCATTTCAAAGATACACTGCCAAAAATGCAAAAATATATATGTACAAGCTTATCCAAGGAAACATTATTTATAATGATAGGGAAAGCAAGAAATGGTCCCAAATGTCTACCAAGAGGGAACTGGTTAGATAAATGTGGATTAGAAAAGAGAAGTGCTATGTAGGAGCAGAAAGGAATAAGAAATATCTCTGTATTATACTATGGAGTAATCATAGGATATGTTTAGAGAAAAAAAAGCAAGAAGGGGAAAACAGGGTAGATGGCATTTTTTTCTCTAGATAAGGGGAAGCAATTATAAATGTGTGTGTAATTATCTTCATGTGTACATTTAAAATGAGATGACAATTCCTAACATTAAAAAATGAAGGGGTGTCTGGGTGGCTCAGTCGGGTTAAACGTCCGACTTCGGCTCAGGTCATGATCTCACGGCTCATGAGTTCCAGCCCCACATCAGACTCTGCTGACAGCGCTGAGCCTGCTTCAGATCCTCTGTCCCCCTCTCTCTCTGTCCCTCCCCTGCTCTCTCTCTCTCTCTCTCAGAAAAATAAACATTAAAAAATGGTTTTATGGAAAGAGTAGGGTAAAACCCATAAGCCTGATTTTGAATTGGAAATATCATTAAGAAGTCAAGACGTATTTTCTTTTTTTTTTTACTTTTTATTAAAAAAATTTTTTTTAATCTTTATTTATTTTTGAGAGAGAGGGACAGCGTGTGAGCAGGGGAAGAGCAGAGAGAGAGGGAGACACAGAATCCAAAGCAGGCTCCAGGCTCCTAGCTGTCAGCACAGGGCCAGACGCGGGGCTCGAACTCATGTACCGTGAGATCATGACCCCAGCCGAAGTCGGACGCTCAAACGACTGAGCCACCCAGGCGCCCCAAGACGTATTTTCCTTTACAAAAGAAAGTATTTCTTAGTTTTGTCTACTAAAAATTCCTAGAGACAAAAAAACCAACAAACCAGAAGTAATAAGCAGCCACTAGAGCCCAGATTGTGGTCTCTAATTTCCCATTCATAGAAACAGAGCTTCTGGACAGAAAATGTACAAGATGAGCTTAAGCATCATGTGACATCATAAAAGCAAGAAGCTGTCAAATACTGTTAGGTTTGTGTCTTTAGGACACAGGAACCAATGTGATTAGGCTTCCATTGATCAAAGATGGGTCTGTCTAAATATCATGAAGGATAAAAACGCAATTTTTTAAAAATGCTCTTTGGTCATCCTCAGAGGATACTAAAGAGCTGATGTATTATTTTGAATTGAAAACTAAAGCGGCAGGTGGGGGATGAAACTTTAATTATGCCTTTCCTATAGGAACTGTACCTCAGGGTAAGCAATTGCTTGATAAGTACAAGTTTCCATCTATATAAGTGTTTCAACTAATAAGTGAGTGAAGAAGGAATAGCAAAAATACAATGTCACCGTTTTCTAACCCCTATTTAATGAATGGATATATGTAATGATCGTCAGTGGCTGTTAATGGCTCAAGAAGAGAGACAACTAGCCATTATGTGCTTGCTAATGGAGGTCTACTGTACCACCTACGATACAATACATGAGCACATTCAATTCACTATTAATTTAAAATAATTATAACTACAGGGGCGCCTGGGTGGCTCAGTCGGTTAAGCGTCCGACTTCGGCTCAGGTCATGATCTCACGGTTCATGAGTTCGAGCCCCGTGTCAGGCTCTCTGCTGTCAGCACAGAACCTGCTTTGGATCCTCTGTCCCCCCCCAATCTCTCTGCTTGTGCTCTCTCTCTCTCTCTCTCTCAAAAATAAATAAACATTTTAAAAATGAAAAAAAAATTGAAGACAATCAGTTAATTAATTAAGAATATGATGTATAGCCTCCAAATCAGCACATGTAAAATTTCACCTATCAAACAGAGGGCATGAAAAAAAGTAACAAAAAACAGTTGGATTATACCCTATGACCCATCAATCGCACTACTAGGTATTTATCCAAAGGATACAAAAATGCTGATCCAAGGGGGCATATGCACACCAATGTTTATAGCCAAAGTATGGTATGGAAAAAGCCCAAATGTCCGTCGACTGAGAGATGAATGGATAAAGAAGATGTGGTGTATATATACAATGGAATATTACCTGGCAATTAAAAAGAATAAAATCTTGCCATTTGCAACAGCATGGATGGAACCAGAGGGTATTCTGCTAAGTGTAGTAAGTCAGTCAGAGAAAGACAGATATACGATTCCACTCATATGTGGAATTTAAGAAACCAAACAGATGAACGTGGGGGAAAGGAAGGAAAAATAAAATAAGATAAAAACAGAGAGGGAGGCAAACCATAAGAGACTCTCTTAAATACAGAGAATATACTGAGGGTTGCTGGAGGGGAGGCGGGTAGGGGGATGGGCTAAATGGGTGATGAATATTAAGGAGGGCACTTGTGGGGGATGAGCCCTGGGTGTTATATGTAAGTGACAAATTTTACTCCTGAAACCAATACTATACTATATGTTAACCAACTTGAATTTTTTTTTTTTTCAACGTTTATTTATTTTTGGGACAGAGAGAGACAGAGCATGAACGGGGGAGGGGCAGAGAGAGAGGGAGACACAGAATCGGAAACAGGCTCCAGGCTCTGAGCCATCAGCCCAGAGCCCGACGCGGGGCTCGAACTCACGGACCGCGAGATCGTGACCTGGCTGAAGTCGGACGCTTAACCGACTGCGCCACCCAGGCGCCCCAACCAACTTGAATTTTAAATTAAAAAATAAAAATAAAATATAAAATAAGTGAAAATACATTGGTAATCAAAATAAATGAGATTATACTCTTTTATTAAAATAGTAGAGTCTTTAAAAACTCACCTGTATAAGGCAAAACTAAAAAAGCATCTCACATATATGTTGAAAATAAAGGAACGGAAAAATACATATCATGTAAATACTAACGACAAAAAAGGTGCTAAAACTCTGTTAATATGTCAAATTAGAATTTGAAGCAAAAAGCACTAACTGGAATAAAGAGAAAGAATATGCAATAATATAATGCGAATTCTATCATAAAGATATAGTAGTCCTCAACTGTAACTGACAATATTGCCTCAAGACATATATACAACAATCCATAATCACAATGGGAAAATTTTTTATTTTTTAAAGTTTTATTTATTTATTTTGAGAAAGAGAGAGAGAGAGAGAATGAGTTGGGGAGGAGCAGAGAGAGAGGGAGATAGAGAATCCCAAGCAGGCTTCATGCTCAGTGGAGAGCCCGACGCAGGGCTTGATCCCACGAACTGCAAGATCATGACCGGAGCCAAAATCAAGAGTCAGATGCTTAACTGACTGAGCTACCCAGGCACCCCGTACAATGGGAAATTTAAAAACACGTGTATTATGTACTGATAGAGCGAGCAGACAAAAAATTATCAAGGGTATAGAATGTTTGAACAACAAAATTAGCAGCCAATAAATATAAGATATACAGTTTTTCCAAATATACATGGAATGTTTGCAAAAATAAATCACTTACTAGAACTTACAAGAAGTAAAAAAAAGTATAAAAGATCTGTTGTTATACTGACCATGTGCTTCTCTGATCACAATAAACTGAATTAGAAATCGAGCACCAAAGAGCTGGTTAAAGATACAAAAATGTTCGCAAACTTAAAAATGCTTTCAGAAGTAACTCATGACTAATAAGAAAAGAACAGTAGAAATCGCAAAATAGAAATTTAGCGCTGAATGGCAACGAAGGTACTACATTTTAAAACTGGTAATTTGCAGCTAAAACAGCAGGTAGAAGGAATTTACAGTCTAAAACGTATTCGTTTAAAAACGAAAAGATTGGAGGTGCCTGGGTGGCTCAGCTGGTTAAGCATCTGACTCCAACTCAGGTCACACTCTCACAGTTGGTCGGTTCGAGCCCTGCGTTGGGCTCTGTGCTGACAGCTCAGAGCCTGGAGCCTGTTTAGGACTCGGTGACTCCTTCTCGTTCTGCCCCGCCCCCACTTGTGCTCTATCTCTGTCTCTCAAGAAAATAAAAAAGAAAACGTTAAAAAAGAAAAAAAAAATTAAATGAGAAAGTTGAAAATAAAGTCAATTGAAAACAAAGGAGTTAAGTGTTATCTTCCAGAAAATAGAAAAGAAATGACAGACTTCCAGTTAATATGGAAGAAACAGACTTTATGGGACTAGAAAATCTTAAAAACAGACAAAAAGCTTCCATGAAACAAGAACAGGAAGGCATTTAAAAAAAAAAAGACATAGGAAGTAACACTAAGAACAAAGAAATAAAAACAAGCAAAAACCTCAATAAAATGGTTGCAGTACAAAGTTGAGAAAAATCTGCTATGAAACAGAGAGAAATGATAAATTTAAGACAATGGGAGAGAAAAGATAAGAGAATTAGAGAACCTGTTGAGAATACCTAACATTAAAATAATGAGAATTCATAAGAAAGATAAAGAGGCAAAGAGAACCGAGAAAAGAGAGGAGAAGAAATCATCACTGAAATGATTCAAGAATGTTTCCCACATCAGTTATGACCCAAGTTTCACAACTAAATGGACCAACCGCACAGGGAGAGAACAACCAGCTGTTTCCAGAAGATTTCTTTAAGAAGATGCAATTGATAGACGTTAATATATATTAATATATTATGAAGCTCTTTACATAATGGAGCAGAATTTGGGAGGGAAGCACTTATAAGAAAGACAAGACAAAAAGATGTTAACGTTAGGAAAACAAAACAAAACAAAATTATGCGGGAAAGATATTCGAAGATAAATAGCATTTATATAGTTCCAATAATGGTTTATGATTATGGTTGAATTATTAGGATTTAACCAAAGTAACCATACCACTGTCCTGCAAGGATAGGGCCCAGGGAGTGTAGATATATATGGTGGAGGTAAGATAACTAAGTTCAGATACCAATATTCTGTATTAAGAAATTAATGGAAAACATTTAAAACTTCCTAGGGAAGGAATAACAACATAAGCCTGTTTTTAAAGTTTATTTATTTATTTTGAGAGAGAAAGAGTGCAAGTGGCGAAGGGGCAAAGAGAGAGAGAGAGAGAGAGGGTGGGGGGACAGAGGATCCCAAGCAGGTTCCACACTACCGGTGCAGAGTCCCACACGGAGCTCTGACTCATGAACCGCAAGATCATGACCTGAGCTGAAGTCGGCCGTTTAACCGACTGAGCCACCCAGACACCCCGATATAAGCATGCTTTTGACACACACCAATCATAAGAATTAGCTAAAAGACACTTTCAACGATAGCCAAATTATGGAAAGAGCCTCAATGTCCATCAACTGATGAATGGATAAAGAAATTGTGGTTTATATACACAATGGAATACTACGTGGCAATGAGAAAGAACGAAATATGGCCCTTTGTAGCAACGTGGATGGAACTGGAGAGTGTGATGCTAAGTGAAATAAGCCATACAGACAAAGACAGATACCATATGTGTTCACTCTTATGTGGATCCTGAGAAACTTAACAGAAGACCATGGAGGAGGGGAAGGGGAAAAAAGTTACAGAGAGAGAGGGAGGCAAACCATAAGAGACTCTTAAGTGTTGAGAACAAACTGAGGGTTGATGGGGGCGGGGGAGAGAGGAAAGTGGGTGAGGGGCACGGAGGAGGGAGCTTGTTGGGATGAGCACTGGGTGTCATATGGAAACCAATTTCATAATAAATTATATTTAATATATTTTTTAAATTTTTTTTAACGTTTATTTATTTTTGAGACAGAGAGAGACAGAGCATGAATGGGGGAGGGTCAGAGAGAGGGAGACACAGAATCCGAAACAGGCTCCAGGCTCTGAGCTGTCAGCACAGAGCCCGACGCGGGGCTCGAACTCACGGACCACGAGATCATGACCTGAGCCGAAGTCGGCCGCTCAATATGAAAAAATAAAATAAATAAAAATTACAAAAATTAAAAAAATAAAAATTAGTAATTCAATCTGAAAAAAAACAATAATAAAACTACATACAGTTTAACTCCAGTTGTCTATCTCTACATATTTATATCAAAATGTCAGAATAAAATATTAGTATATGAACGGGGATCATCTACTAATTATAGAATAAATGAGTTTTGAATTGTAAAAAAAAAACAAGAATTAGTTAAAATTGTTGAAAATGGTTGCTGCTAGGGAGCAGAAGTACATGACTTCTCCAAATATATGCATGTATAACTTTTATAAAAATAAATACTGAATAAAAACCATGAATGGACTAACACTGTCCAATAAGTCGGAATAAAAGGCACAAGAGCAATAAAAGTGAAGTGGAAAACAAAAAAGGAAAAAGGCAGAAAGAGGTAGGACCTGACACACAGAAATTTCTAACATTCAGAGAAAATATAAGGAAAAACGTATAGAAATTTATTTCAAAACCTCGATGAAATAAGTAATTCCCAGGAAAACACAAATGATAAAAAATGACTCAAGAAGAAGATACGAATTAAGCAGTACAAATTTTGAAACATATAGGTAAGTTGGAATCAACTCTCAAGTAACATATTCTCCCTATCCTATGCAAACTATTTTAGAGGACATAAGAGGGAATGCTATTGGACTCATTTTTTTTTTTTCAACGTTTATTTATTTTTGGGACAGAGAGAGACAGAGCATGAACGGGGGAGGGGCAGAGAGAGAGGGGGACACAGAATCGGAAACAGGCTCCAGGCTCTGAGCCATCAGCCCAGAGCCCGACGCGGGGCTCGAACTCATGGACCGCGAGATCGTGACCTGGCTGAAGTCGGACGCTTAACCGATTGCGCCACCCAGGCGCCCCTAGACTCATTTTTGAGGTTAATAAAAACCATGATACCAAAATTGGATAAGGGTAGTTCAAAAAAATTAAACTTCTAGACCATTTTCACTTATAAACACAGGTATGAAGGTTCTAAACGCTTATTCATGAAGTTCTTAACTTCGTGACAGTGCATCTTAAGACACGCATTATACCAAAGTATTAGTTTTCTATTCTTGTGTAACAAATACCCACAAAACCTGTTGGTGTGAAATGTCACCCGTTTATTCTATTTTTTTTTAATCTTTATTTGTTATTTTTGAGACATAGTAAGCAGGTACAGGGGAGGGGTGGAGAGAGAGAGAGGGAAACAGGGGATCCAAATCGGGCTGACAGCCGGGAGCCTCACGCAGGGCTTGAACCCACGAACGGCGAGATCATGACCTGAGCCGAAGTCGGAAGCTTAACCGACCGACTGAGCCAACCAGGCGCCCCAAAGTGACACCCATTTATTATCTCACAGTTTCCGTAGGTCAGAAGTTCAGACACAGCTTAAATGAATCAAGTTGTCAGCCTGAGCTGGGGTCTCATTTAAGTCTTGGGGTCCTCTTCCAAGCTCACATGATTGTTGGCAGAATTCATTTCCTTGCAGCTGTGGAACTTATAATGGCTTGTTTCTTCAAGGCCAGCTGGGGAATCTCTAACCACCAGACCCTCTTTTAAAGAGAGAGCTTAATTAGGTCAGGTTCATCCAGGATAACCTACCTCTCTTTTGATTAAGTTAAAAGTCAACTGACTAAGGGACTTTAATTGCACCTGAAAAAATCCCTTCGCTGTGCCATTTTCTATTGATTAGAAACAAGTTCAGGTTTTAGAGACACCCCCAGGGGAGGGGATTATACGAAGGCATGGATTCCAGGAGGCGAGTCACAGAGTACACCTTAGAATTCTGCCTACCATAATCAAATAGAGCGTATCCCAGGAACGCGAAGCTGATTGAACACAGGGGGAAAAAAATCGATCAATGTAATAAATATGCTATGTTAATAAATGAAAAATATATGATTACATAGAGAAATAATAAAAACACACTCAATAAACGTTAACATTCAGGAAAAAAAATCCGCCAGCGGATTCAGAAAAGAAGATACCTTCTCTAACCTATAAAAGCATCTAGCAAAATTTATGGAAAACGTTTTCCAGTCCAGCACGTGAGGAAGCTCGAAGGTCACCTCCCCAACAAGTAAAAAGTTGAACGAGCTGAGAAATCCACAAGTGTCATTAGCTCCATCAGAGAATGGATGTCATAGAGGAAAGCACTGTCCACACACCTGGTGAGGCACAGAGATGAATAGGGAGAATCGAAACGTACAGGAGCGGAAAGCCACCAGGAGACGCCTCTGAGGGAACCCGTTCAGGGGTAGGGAACACTGACCTGTAATTGGCAAATTGCTGGAGGCTCATTGTGCACGAGTCAGAGAGGTAAAAACGCCACAGAGACCCAGTTATCAAGGGAGTCAGGCTCACATTGTGAGTTTTGCCTCCTGGAGCTCTGCGAGGTTCTCATAGTGAATATCAGAAAAATTTCCCTTCTTCTTAACAAGGTCTGCTGCCTCAGGAGACAGTATTTAACCAGAGGTTAACCTGCTGGGGTTTTATCAGAGCCTAACTGACCTGGGGCAAGGGAAATACCGTACTCGGTCCCCTCCAGCCATCCTGTCCCACCAAAAGGGAGGAAAACCGAAAAAGCACAGGTGAAGTTCACGGTCCAGAGGCAGAAGCTCAAAAACAAAGACAAAAAACCTGAAACCTAATCATAGAACTATATGTGCGATGTTGCCCCCTCCTCCCACACCACACTAACGCCTTGCTGAAGGTCTGTTTACGCTCATTCCTTTTACCCAGGACGTCGCGTGTGGCTATCTAGAAAAAATTACAAGAGATACTAAAAGGCAAACAACACAGTTTGAAGAGACAGAGCAAGCATCAGAACCAGAATCAGATATGACAAGGATGTTGGCATTATCAGACCAGTAATTCCAAACAGTTGTGGGGCGCCTGGGTGGCTCAGTCGGTTGAGCGTCCCTCTCTTGATTTTGGCTCCGGTCACAATCTCACAGTTCATGGGATGGATCCCCACATGGGGCTCTGCGCTGACAGCACGGAGCCTGCTTGGGATTCTCTCTCCCTCTCTCTCTGCCTCTCCCCTGCTTGCACACACTCTCTCTCTCTCAAAAAAAAAAAAACACATTTAAAGCAATTATGATTAATATGCTAAGGGTTCTAATGGATAAAGTAGAGAATGTACGTGAACAGACAATGTAAGCAGGGAGGTGGAAATTCAAAGAATGAATCAAAAGAAATGCTATAGCTAAAAAAAAAAAAAAGTGAAGAATGCATCTGATGGGTTTATTAGTAGGCTGGACAAGGCTAAGGAAAAAATCTCTGAGCTTGAGGCTATCTCAATAGAAACTTCCACAACTGAAAGGCAAAGAGAAAAAGGGGTGGAAAAACCCAGAGCAGAATATCTAAGGATTGCAGGACAACTACAGAAGTATAACATGCACGTAATGGGAATACCAGAAGGAAAAGAAAAGAAGAAAAGAAAAAAATATTTAAAAGCAATAACGACTGAGAATTTTCCCCCAAATGAATGTTGGACACCAAACCACAAATCCAGGAGGCTCAGAGAACATTAAGCAGGATAAATGCCTTCCTTATGTATGATTATATGTAAGCAAAAGAAATAGCAGCAATGATATAAGAGGGGAAAAGGGCAGAATTAGGATTATTTTGTTACAGGAAAGTACTTGTATTACCTGCGAAGTGGAATAGTGTTGTTTCACAGTGGACTTAGACTTACTCTAAATGTATATTGCAGACTCTAGGGCAAACACTGAAAAAAAGATGTACAATTCACTCTAAATGTAAACTGTAAACTCTAGGGCAAACACTGAAAAAAAAAAAGAGGTATAACTAATATGCTAAGGAAAGAAAATGGAATCATATAAAATGCTCACTTAAAGCCACAAGAAAACCAGAAAAAGAGTGGAAGACAAGAATAGGAACAAAGAGGGGCACCTGGGTGGCTCATTGGGTTAAGTGTCTGACTTTGGCCTCAGGTCATGATGTCACGGTTCATGAGCTCGAGCCCCGTGTCAGGCTCTGTGCTGACAGCTCAGAGCCTGGAGCCTGCTTCGGATTCTGTGTCTCCCTCTCTCTCTGGTCCTCCCCCGCTCGCACTCTCAATCTCTCTCAAAAAAAAAAAAAAAAAAAAAAAAAAAAAAAAAAAAAAAAAAAAGATCACACACTCTCTCTCTCTCAAAAATAAAGATTTAAAAAATTAAAAAAAATAAGAACAAAGAACAAGGGAACAAATTCAAAACAATAACAAATAGGGTACATGTTAATCCAACTACAGAAGTCATCACTTTGAAGGTCAAAGGTCTAAATGCACCAACTAAAAGACAGATTGTCAGAGTAAAACAGAAAACATGCACGACCCAACTGTATGCCGTCTACAAGAAAGCCACTTTATTTTTTATTGAGTTATACTCAACATGCACCCTTGTGCACGTTTAAGGCACACAACGCTGATTTGATACATTTATCAGACAGTTATTGATATATTTATATTGCAATGATTGCCGTAGTCGCATTAACTAACATCTTTATGGCGTTAGCTAATAAAGTTATAACCACCATTTCTTCTAGTGTGGGTAACGCTTAAAATCGAGTGTCTTAGCAAGTTTAATGTTTACAATACGGTTTTGTTTATAATCACTGTGCTACGTCTATAAGCTCTGTACTGTTACCTCCAGGACGTATTTACTTACTAGTAGCAGGCATGTATCCAAAAACATTGTCTTTCCCGTTCCCACACCCCCGCCCCAGCCCCTGGTAATCACCGTTTTATTCTCTGTTTTTACAATTTTGGATTTTTTTTTTTTAAATTCCGTATCTAAGAGAAATCAGAGAGTATGTGTTTTTCTCTGTTTGACTTCTCTCCTTCAGCATAATGTCCTCAAGGTCCATCCATGTTGTTGCCAGTGACAGAATTTCCTTTTTTCTCAAGTCTGAAGGGTATTCCGTTGTACAGTTAACCCTCAAACAACCCAGGGGTTGGGGCACTAACCGCCCCCCCCCAACATAGTCAAAAAGCCACATATAACATTTGACTTCCCCCAAACTTCACTACTAATAGCCTATTGTTCACCGGAAGCCTTACCAATAACATACACAGCTGATTAACACATATTTTGTATATTATATGTGTATATATATGTTGTATTTTTACCATAAAGTGGGCTACAGAAAAAATATTATTAAGAAAATCATAAGGAAGAGAAACACATTTACAGTACTATACTGTATCGAAAAAAATCCGTGTATAAGCGGACCCCTCAGCTCAAACCTGTTGTTCAAGTGCCAACTGTGTGTGTGTGTGTTTCATTTTCTTTATCCGTTCATTTATTGATAGGTTGCTCCTATACCTTGGCTATTGTGAATAACGCTGCGATAAACATGGGGGTGCCCGTGTCTCTTCAGTAATCTGTTTTCATTTCCTTTGGTTATATACCCAGAAATGGGACTGCTGAAGCGTATGGTAGCCCTAGTTTTAATTTTTGGAGAAACATCCATGCCATTCTGCACAGTGGCTGAACCAGTTTATAACCCTAACTACACACAAGGGTTCTCTTCTCTCCGTCCCTTCACTAATACTTGCCTTGTCTTCGTGATAATCGCCATTCTGATAAGTGTGCGGTGATAATCTCATCATGGTTTTGATTTGCGTTTCCCTGAAGATGAAGGACGTTGAGCAACTTTTCATGTACCTGTTCGCCATTTGGATGTCTTCCTTGGAAATATGTCTAGGTAAGTTTCTCTGCTCATTTAAACATTTTTTTTTAATATTTACTTATTTTTGAGAGAGAGGGGGCGTGGCATGAACGGGAGTGGGGCAGACAGAAAGGGAGACACAGAATCCGAAGCAGGCTCCAGGCTCTGAGCTGTCAGCACAGAGCCCGACGCGGGGCTCAAACCCACGAAACGTGAGATCATGACCTGAGCTGAAGTCGGCTGCTTTAACCCGCTGAGCCGCCCAGGGGTCCCATCTCTGCTCATTTTTAAAACAGATTATTTGGATTTTGTTATTGAGTTGTAGCAGTTCTTTATAAATTTTTTTGTTAACCCCTCATCCAATACATTGTTTGCAAAAGTTTTCTCCCACTCTGGAGGTTACCTTTACATTTTGTTGATTGTTGATTTTGCTGTGATAAAGCTTTTAAGTCTGATGCGGTCTCACTTGTTGATTTTTCTTTTTTTTTTTTTTTTTGTCCTTTTGGTGTCATGTCCAAAAAAATCATTGCCAAAACCAACGTCGAGGAGTTTCTTACCTGTTTTCCTCTAGGAGTTTTACAGAAGAAACCCACTTTAGATCTAAAGACCCATACAGATTACAATTAAACGAGTAGAGAAAGACATACCATGCTAAGAGTATTCACAGAAAGGAAGAGTAGCCGTCCTAATTTCAGACGGAACAGACTTCAGAGCAATGTATTTTCAGGGACAGAGAGGGGCATTACATAATGATCAGGGGGTCAAGTCTCCAAACAGACAAGTCTTTTGTGTGTATGCCTAACAACAAAGCGTCAAAATATATGAGGCAAAAACTGACAGAAGTGCAAGGAGAAATGGACGAATCCACTGTTGTTGTTGGAGACCTCGACACCCCTCTATGAGAGATGGACAGATCCAGTGGGCAGAAAATCAGGAAGAATGTGGTCGAACTCAACAACACCATTAATCAACTGGGTGTAATTGACATCTATGGACGACTTCATGCAACGACGACAGAGTACTACGCCTTCTTCTCAAACTCGCGCGAAGCATTCAGCAAGATAGACCACATGCTAGGCCACAAAGTACCCCATAACAGGTTTTGTTTTTAATGGTTATTTTTGAAAGAGAGAGGGAGAGACACCAAGACGGAGACAGAGCCTGAGCAGAGGAGGGGCAGAGAGACAGGGAGACACAGAATCCGAAGCGGGCTCCAGGCTCCGAGCTGTCAGTACAGGGTCCAACATGGGGCTCGAACTCACGAACTGCGAGGTCATGACCTGAGCCCAAGTCAGATGCTCAACCGACTGAGCCACCCAGGCGCACCCCCCCCCCCATAACAAATTTAAAAGTCTAGAAATCATATGATATCTCCACTCAGGCCACAGTGGAATTAAACTAGAAATCAATAACAAAGAGATAACTAGAAAATCCCCAAATACTTGGAGATTAAACAATATACTTGTACATAACAAAAACAGAAACAGTGGTTGGAGGGAAATTTAGAGCGTTGAACAAATATATTAGAAAAAGAAAGATCTAAAACCATTGATGGCAGTTGTATTCATATATGCCAGAGCTAGAAAATGATGGAAATGTCCTTCAGTAGATGAATGGATAATTAAAGGTGGTTCATTCAGATAACGGAATATTATTCAGCTCTAAAAAGAATTGAGCTATCAAGCCATGAAAAGCCATGGAAGGACCTTAAACGCGTACAACTAAGTGAAAGAAGCCGATCTGAAAAGGCTACATATTGTATGGTTCCAAGTATATGACATTCTGCAAAAGGCAAAATCAATGAGACAGTAAAAAGATAAGTGGTTGTCAGGGGTCGGAAGGGGTAGGAGGGAAGCTGAATAGACAGAATAATATGATTGTTAGGGCCAGGAAAACACTTTGTGTGATACTATAATGATAAATAGATGTCATTATACATTTGTCCTAACCCATACAATGTGCCGTAAGGTAAGCAATGGGCTCTGAATGATTTTGATGTGTCGTTAATTGTAACAAATCCAATGGTAGCCGAATCTTGGGGTGAGGGTAGGATTTGTTCATCTGTTTCAAAATCACATCTGTGACGTGATTCTAATAAGCAGCCAAGGTTGAGAATTGCTGATCTGGAGGATGATTAAGCTTCCTCAAATATTCATCTTTCACCTTTAATATGATCTTAACTCAAGATTCAGTGTTCTGGTGAGTTCTGAAATACAGGCACTCCATTAATGTTGACGAAACCTTTGTTATGTTTATTCATGATATTTTCATGTGTTTGTGTCTTACTTCCTCATGCATACACTTTTTAAAAAAAAATCTTTAACGTTTATTTATTTTTGAGAGAGGCAGAGAGAGAGTGCATGAGCGGGGAAGGGACAGAGAGAGAGGGAGACACAGAATCCGAAGCAGGCTCCAGGCTCGAAGCTGTCAACACAGAGCCCGACACGGGGCTCAAATCCATGAATGGTGAGATCATGACCTGAGCTGAAGTCAGACGCTTAACCAACAGAGCCACCCAGGCGCCCCAGAGGCCAGCCCTGTGCCCGCTAGTATACCCTGCAGCAGTGCTCAGCACAGTGCTTATTGGTGGACTAATTTAATATTTCTCTACGGTATCCCCCCAAACTGGCTACCGAACTGAGTACTGGGGGAAAAACTGAGGGGAGCAAGTAGGAAGAGGAATGAAATGGGGGAAACGGTGTTTTAGGAAGTTGTGCTCTCTTCTGCCAACTCCCTCCTCCCTTTTGAATAGACATTTGGGGGGCGCCTGGGTGGCGCAGTCGGTTAAGCGTCCGACTTCAGCCAGGTCACGATCTCGCGGTCCGTGAGTTCGAGCCCCGCATCAGGCTCTGGGCTGATGGCTCAGAGCCTGGAGCCTGTTTCCGATTCTGTGTCTCCCTCTCTCTCTGCCCCTCCCCCATTCATGCTCTGTCTCTCTCTGTCCCAAAAATAAATAAACGTTGAAAAAAAAAAATTTTAAAAAAAAAGAAAGACATTTGGAACCCTACCCCTGGGGGTTGGGGGGGGGGGGGACAATCTCTGCCAGCTTCTATTAAACAGGGTTTCATGCTCCCAGCTTTTCCCCTGAATCGAAATTATGCCTAAGGACAGGGAGATTCAAAGGGACTCAGAGACGCATGATTCCAAGAGAAAGGCCTTAAGCTTCTAGCCAAGTGAGGTAGCATCCTATTCAAAAGCTCATCACTGCAATTGTTAGAAGCAAAGCTGACCACGGTCTACAGGTCTATGCCTCGGGGATGCTTTGAAGAGATCTCTTTTCCATATCCCGAAGCATCTTGTGGCCCCGAATAAAACTGGCCAAACTCTGAAGGGGCTTCTGGACTGGGGGATCCCTTCAGATGAAGTCCTTCCTATGTGGGGAAACTGATCCATTGACAGAACTGAGATGTTAATGACCCATAAGGCCATCTAACTCATTCTTTTTATTTTTTAATTTATGTTTTATTAATTTTATTTTTTAAATTTACATCCAAATTAGTTAGCACATAGGGCCACAGTGATTTCAGGAGTAGATTCCTCAATGCCCCTTGCCCATTTAGCCCATCCCCCCTCCCACAACCCCTCCAGCAACCCTCTGCTTGTTCTCCATACTTAAGAGTCTCTTATGCTTTGTTCCGCCTCCCTGTGTTTTATATTATTTTTGCTTCCCTTTCCTTGTGTTCATCTGTTCTGTGTAAACCCATGAAATATTTTGTGGGGAGAGGTTAGAACGCCCTCAACCCACGTTATGTATCTCTGGACTCCTAGGGACTGATATCACACTTGCAAAGCAGGTGGGGACACAACTATAGCTCCTTCCTTGGCAACTTGTACACAAATGGCCTACCTCTTAGTCCCTATCATGACGTCAATTGAAGTCTTCGCTCCCAACTACGCTGGACCTTCCAACTATCCTGGATGACTATGTCATCCCATCCCTGTCCGTGTCTTTCCTCCCCTGTGCCCTGGCCCCGTTCGAATATCTTCAGTGCCTAATTGCTGCCTTCCTCTTTCACCGTTGTTTGGCTCATTAACTCCAAAAATATTTCCTAAGTGCTCTAGAGACCCGTGTGGTAGAGATTTAAGGACTTCACCGTCCCGTTGTGGAGGAAGCCACATTTACGCTCTATTTGCGCATTCATTTGACTATTCCTGATCTGTATACGCGTCCGTTCCTTGCATTCTCTTTGAATTGGTTCTAACAGCTGCCCAGTTCTCTCATTATAAGTTACATAAAATCTTTAACGCGTGTTCCTTTGTACACCTCCGTACGAGTCAAAACGTTGCCATTAAAAAATGATCTTCAGCGGGCCAGATGCCATTCTGGAATGGAAACAGACGTGGGGTACAAGACTGAAATAGGGCACAGTTTTGGTGTGGCTAATTCTCTTCGAGCTCCATCAGAAGAGTAAATTCCTGAAGGCCAGAAACACCTTGGGTCTCCTTCAGTGAGGATTTACTGGTTAATTGCTTATTGGATTAATTTTCTTCCAGAGAGCTTTTTTTTTTTTTTTTTTCTTGTTCTGCGCTAAACCGAATGGCTGCTGTGCTGTGATGAGAAGGTAAAAGAGTTTTATTTTAAATATAGTTAGCAAAGCTTTGGGGGAACTCAGAAAAACTGTTCCTCCAACAAGGGCTTAACATTACTGGAACCATGAACATTTTTGGCCTTGGAGGAAATGAATATCACATTCTTGCCCGCTCAGATGTACAAAATTAAACCTTGTGGTTTTATCTATTTTTTAAGTTTTCCAGAAAGAACAAAAGGCTGACTAAACCTCCTTTTCATCTTTGCCAACAAAAATTCTTTATGCTTATATAGTGTATTACCTTTCAGCTGAAGGGCTTTTAAATGTCTGAAAAATGTTTAACCTCATCACCACCTTGGGATCTGTATTGGAATCATTTCTCCCCATTTTGAAGACAAGGAAACTGAGGAGTGAGGTGACGAGACTTTTCCAGGACAGCACAGAGGGATGTAGAAAGGCAGACAGAATTTGTAAGTCCTGGATTAGTCCTCTAAACTCAGGCCAGCAAGTACTGTAACCCTTAATGTTCTTTACAACCATTGGAAAAAGCTAAGGTTGTTGCCAGTGGACTTGGAAAAAAGACAACCTAAACATTTTCAGAAACCCCCAAATTGTCATAAAATCCTTGGGAATTTATACAAATTTTGATATTAACTGGCATTCTGATCATCAACAGTTTTGTATAATTGCCATTTACTGTGTAAATATCACAGCCCCTCCTGCACCACCCCCCCCCCCCCCCCGCCCAGCATCACTCCCCTAATGATAAGGTTCTGGTTGAAGAGGAGGGTCTAAGCTGAGCTTTAATCCACCTTCGCTATGTTTAATATAAATTGCTATGTCCACACGGAGTCTTGCGTGTTAATGTTCATATCGGCATTAGCCATAATAGCCCAAATGTGGAAACGACCCAAATGGAAACGTCCAGAAAAGGCAAATCTCTAGGGACAGAAAGTAGATTGGGGGCTGCCTAGGGCTGGGTGTGCCAACGGGGAGTGGACGGCTAATGGGCACTGCTTTCTTTTAAGGGTGATGGAAAGGTTCCAGAATTGGGTTGTGGTGATGGTTACGCAACTCTGCGACTATGCTAACAATCGTCGGATTGTACATTTAAAATGGGTTGAATTTTATGGTGTGTAAAATACACCTCAATAAAGTTGTTAGCAGATAAATTCACAGTGACTCTCCCCCATATACCTCTCCCCTTAACTGCTCCCCCAAGAACACCAAGGAAACAAATTGCCATTGCAAAGACAAAAGGAATCATTTTATATCATTTTAAGTCTGATTTGCAGGCCGATGATCTATATGCGTGTCATGGGATTCAAAGCTTCCATATCGTGATCTGAGGGTAATTCACCACAGGTATGCGGCTTAACAGGGTGTTAATTGGGAAGCCCGTGAACACCTCCTCCACAGGCAGCCCAGAAAGCTGTGCCAGGATTTGCCAGTGAATAGAATAATTCAGGAGCCAAACCCATGATCAAAAATAAAAAGAAATGTAACTTGTTTTTATACTGCAGCCATTACCACACAAAATGACTTCGAGCCCCTCTTAATTGGAGCTGAAGGCTTTTTGACTTCACCACTAATCAGAACCACTTCAGGTTTTGGAACTGTTTCTCTACTGTGGAAGGAAAATAAAAGAGCCAAATTAAGGGCCGAGGTTTTATAAGAGAAGTAACTTCCCCACGTTCGGCAGGTTGGCTTATTTAGCAAGGCTGAGAAACAGTCTGGCGGATTCCCTGGGGAATCAGACACCCAAGGTTTCTGCATATAATAGAGGCATGGCCAGCTGATAATAGACTTTGCTCCTCTGATAATGCATATTGCTTCTCCCAAACCCTGAGCCCCCAGCTGCTAGGGTAGGAGACGCCGCTTTTAGGGGAAAATGGTTGGAAATGAAAATCTTCTGATGACATTATTAACTACAGATAGCTTTCCGAAAGTCCGGGTCCCATCCAAAGAGTACTGGATAGCAATCTTGCTCTTTTTAAACCCTCCTAGCACATAAGTACATCATACGCCTAAGGAAAACGGAAATTCTCTTTCTTATATCCGACCAGATTCGTAGGAAACATGAAATCTGACACAAAACGTGAAACGAAAACGGTATGGCTGTCTGTCCCAAAGCACCCAACTTGCCTTCTGGGACCGGCAATATTTTCCCACAAACATTTCCATAAAAGCAGTAAGTCTCAAATCTCTGCAACCAACCAAGCTCTCTGAAAACAGAAAAATTGCCCTGTCCTTGGCCTAATGCCGAGTACAATGTGACATATTAAAACGTGCTAAAACAGTCTCTAAGCATTTGCCATGAGTGATTTGAACCACATAATTTAATGAGATCCACAAAACAAAAATCTCATTTCAGGCATAAGAAATGAAATACAGATGCTTCCTGGTGTCCAGATTGCAGTAAACTCTTTGGTTTTCAACTTGACCTAAACATGTTTTCTTTCTTTTTTTTTTAAAGTTTTTTTTTTTTTGTTTGTTTATTTTGTTTTTAATGTTTAATTTTTGAGAGAGACAGAAACAGAGAATGAGCAGGGGAGGGGCAGAGAAAGAGGGAGCCACAAAATTTGAAGCAGGCTCCAGGCTCTGAGCTGTCAGCACAGAGCCCGACGCGGGGCTTGAACTCACTAACCGTGAGATCATGACCTGAGCCGAAGTCAGACGCTCAACCGACTGAGGCACCCAGGTGCCCCTAAGCATGTTTTCTTGGTACAGGACGCTTAGAACCTTCAATATTAATTTATTAAAAAAAATTTTTTTTAAGTTTATTTATTTTGAGAGACAGAGAGAGCGAGCTGGGGAGGGGAAGAGAGAGGGGGAAGGAGAGAAAAATCCCAAGCAGCCTCTGCACTGTCAGCGCGGAACCCGACTTGGGGCTCGTAACTCTGGCTCCTTCTCCTGTAGAAAATCTTACACAGTAACATTCTAAGGACCACACTCTAAGGAATATAGTGGAATGATCACAAGGGACTTGGGCTCCCAGTCTGCCCACAGACGCCTAAGATTGCAAAGGTAAAGCCATTGGACTTTTTCGGTTCCCTTATTTCCTCCTTTCAAAGCCTGGTCTCCTTCTTATGGACTTTCCAGGATTTCTAAAGAATTGAATGACAGAGATATGAAAGTGTTTTGAGACGTTAACAATGGAACCCAAATGGGAGGCATTCTTTCAATATCTGCTACCCCATGCTGCTAACACCCACCCTCATTGCGCATTCTAAAAAGTGGTAAGAATTCAAAATGACATCAAAGTAATGCAATTAGAATTCAAACCCCAATGTGATTTAAGCATCAGGTGAGTGTGTGTTTATAGCAGTTTTAAAAATTACAGTTCAAAAAGAAAGTCCAGAGAGCCTGAAGTTCGTCTTGTGTTTCAGTGTGTAAACTTTTGTATTTTGACATGACTTTTATTGGGACATTAGGGAAATACAGGAAAACCTTGGTTTGTGAGCATAATCTGCTCCGGAAACATGCTCGTAATCCAAAGCACTTGCATATCAAAGCAAATTTCCCCACGAGAAATAATGGAAACTCAGATGATTCGTTCCGCAACCCTCAAATATTAATATAAAAGTGGTTATAATACTGTAATGTGATACAGAATAATAAAGAAAACAGAAAACATAAAGAAAAATGAGCAAATTAACCTGCACTTACCTTGGAAAACTTTCGTGACTGGTATGAGGGAGACAAGAGACAGGAGGGTTATTGTGTAGAACGACTTTGGCAATCACTTACGGAGTCACTGCTCTCTATTGGCTCAACGGAATCTTTTTCTGCGTGGGGGCCGTTGTATACACTCGCACGGATGTTGACTACAGTCCAGTATTAATAAACTCTTGTCACAGGCTGTATTTAACGGAACTGGCAATAAGGCAGCAGAGGAAAGGGTCTATATCTGCAGGCAGCCTGACCTGGAATGAAAGAAAGCATTCCTAAGCTTACTCTTGGGTGGAAAAGCAAAGGACTGGCCATAGGTGCTTTGAGGTGACAAAAATACACTGGTGCCCGTTGTGGGCACCTTCCAACGTTCTAAAAAATCACTGATCTCTGCCAAACACCATGGCCCGAGACCGAGCATCCAAGCATGGGAGACGACCACCCACAAACCCGAAGTGAGGGAGAGAGAGAGAGAGAGAGAGAGAGAGAGAGAGAACCATGGGCTCCGTTGTGATCATGTGACATTCAGCATCACGTACTACTCGTATTGCAAGACATCGCTCATTTATCAAGTTAAAATGTATCAGAAATGTTTGCTCGTCTTGCCAAAACACTCGCAGAACAAGTGACTCACCATCCAAGGTTTTACTGTACTTGTTTGGGAACCATCGAGACAGAGGTCATGGCCTAGATTGAGGTCTCTTTGCCTGTTGGTGTAAATACTTTGTTTCAAGGCCCTGAAAATAACAAGTCAGATCTATTAATGTCTACTAATTAATGTTGGTGTAGTGGTTGTACTTGAACATTGCCAATCTGTGCCGGTTTCTTCTTTAGGATAACACTGCAGACCAGAAGCCACGTGTCACTAGAGACTGTCTTCCTCAACCAAAGATATTTGCCCTTTAGTCCCTTGTTATTTCAGCTCCCTCAACTGCCTAAAATGAATAGCGTTCCAAGTCTTGACACGGAGAGAAGTGGAGAGGCCTGAATTCTGGTGTGGTTTCTGGGACTGTAATTCTGAGCCTCTGTTTCAGATGACAGGTAGATCTTCTGCTTCTTTTCCTTTCCCCAGTTCTCCCCTTTGCCCATTTTCATCTTCCTCTCCTCTTATCTCCTTTGTGCTTTCCCTTGCCTTTTCTTAATATCGTCTTGAATACGTATCAAATTCTCCCTTCCCTGCCCCCGTTTTTTCCCTTGGTCTAAATTCTATGCAGTGCAACACTCAGAAGCCAAAAAGAGGACACCAGACTTTCTACTTCTATTAACCCCTACATCTTTGGCTACACATATTACTACAAATCCATGACTCCTCCACCCAAAGCCCGCCCGGTTGAATTATTCAGACCCCGGGGGGAGAACCTCGCCTTTATTCTCGTTGCATTGCATTCCCTCCAGCTCAGCTCAATCACCCCAACTTTTTGAGATCATTTGTGATTCTTTTCCTGTCATGCAAGCTATTACCTGTGCGCTGATCATCCAGAAATCCCTGTAAGTGTGGATTAAAAATGTCAGATAGGGGCGCCTGAGTGGCGCAGTCGGTTAAGCGTCCGACCTGGGCCCAGGTCATGATCTCACGGTTTGTGAGTTCGAGCCCCCGCGTCGGGCTCTGGGCTGACAGCTCGGAGCCTGGAGCCTGCTTCGGATTCTGTGTCTCCCTCTGCTGCTTGCACTCTGTCTCTTGCATTGACTCAAAAATAAATAAAAGTTTAAAAAAAATTTTTTTAAAAATGTCCGCTAAGACGAGAAAAGGGCAAAGTTTGGGCGGGGGAGAGGGCTGAGGTAGTCTACTCGGTGATCTAGTCTGTGAACCGTAAATCACTATACTCCAGGGGCGCCTGGGTGGCGCAGTCGGTTAAGCGTCCGACTTCAGCCAGGTCACGATCTCGCGGTCCGTGAGTTCGAGCCCCGCGTCGGGCTCTGGGCTGATGGCTCAGAGCCTGGAGCCTGTTTCCGATTCTGTGTCTCCCTCTCTCTCTGCCCCTCCCCCGTTCATGCTCTGTCTCTCTCTGTCCCAAAAATAAATAAACGTTGAAAAAAAATTTTTTTTTTTAAAAATCACTATACTCCAAAGATATTGCTATCAGGACAAAGAGGATGTAGAAAACATGGTGTGGTTTTCTACAGAGAAAAACCCACCAGATTAGGCTCCCCAAACCCCATACTCTGACGTTATTTTACAATCTCAGAATAAACATCTCTTAACGCTCGTGAGTCCTCATCTGTTAGTGGAGGAAGTTTCTTTACTATCAACAAGTGGTTTGAGCAGAATTTCGTCCATGACCCAACTGATCAGTCATCCATCTTGTAACTGATCTCTGAACCATTAAGGACAATGCCTGCTTTCAAATAACCTGAGCCGCAGGTAAATACCTGTTTGCCTGGTAGAGAGAGAAATGGTAAGTAAGAATGGAGAGACTAGATAAAGAGCAACGGGGTAAGACTGAGTTTTTGAAAGATTTTTAAAATGGAAACGCACTTTTTTTTGCTAACCAAACTTCTGCTCTGACGTCAAATATAAATTTTGGAGTTACTCGGAACAGGAAAGTAGACAGGTGCAGTTTGTACATAAAAGCCTGTTGTCCACATCTTTCTTTCCTGATCAGTGTGGAAACAATATGACTAAACATTACATTTTCTGATTCTTTTTAAAATTTTTAAAAAATGTTTTTATTTATTTTCGAGAGAGAGAGACAGAGAGAGAGAGAGAGAGAGAGAGAGAGAGTGAGCATGAGCTTGGGAGAGGCAGAGAGAGAGGGAGACACAGAATCCAGAGCAGGCTCCAGGCTCTGAGCCATCAGCCCAGAGCCCGACGCGGGGCTCAAACTCACGGACCGCGAGATCGTGACCTGGCTGAAGTCGGACACTTAACCGACTGCGCCACCCAGGCGCCCCATGTTCTGATTCTTAAAACCACGCAAGAGCCCGGAACATGAAAAATGAGAATGAATTCAATAGACTTGGCCCAGTTATTTTTTATTATGCTAATGTCGCTTCATTTTAGGGGTATGGAGGGAGGGAGCATTGCCGTGAATTTATGTTGGTGTAAAAAGGGATTTTTAAAAAATTTGTCCCACCTAAACAGAAAGAAAGTACTGGATTCCTGTGGATCAGTTAGCTTAGTCACACAGATTGTTTTTTCCAAACCATAAGCCAATGATGGCGATCTTTCAATTGATTCAGAATAAAAAGAAGCCTCATACCTCACACCCTATACTTCATATTGGCTTATCCATCAAGCACCCTGTATCACAGCAGGCGTTCCATAGAACAGATCTTTTTACAGATGGGAGAGTGGGAGAATCCCCTGTAAATTCTAATCTTTCTTCGAAAAGAAAAGTCCTTAAACATGGGTGGGCTTCTGGGGGTGTTCTGTGGGTTTTCTTGGATACCATTTAACTTATTGTAGGTGGTCAGCAAATGTTTTTTGAAATGATTTGTTATTGTGTTACATAAAGGGTCACTTAGTAATAATAATTTCAAGCTAATTAAAAAGCTTAGCAAAGATGCTGACAATCTACTGTGATGAGATAATCAGCCTCTGTTAGCACTGTTAATTTAGCAAATGTAGTTCTTTAGAAACACATTTTCTAAACTAACAGTTTAGAAAGATGAGAGAGACAGAGAAACGACTTCTCAATTCTAGAATCATGTTAGAAAAGAGGCCAAGGGAAACTGGCCAGAAGGAAACGATATGGGAGGCTAAGGTTGGCCTTTGATGCTTTGTGTTTTTTTGTTTGTTTGTTTTTGTTTTTGTTTTTGTTTTTTTGCATCACCAAAGTTTTATAAATCAGAGAATACTTGCAAATGTCAGACTTTTGGAGCTAGGAGGGTCCTTGTAATACAATCAAAAGAGTACATGCTTTGAAATTAGACAGATGCACTTTCAAATCCCAGCTTACCACTCACCCATTGTGACCCTAGTGGGGTTACTTAGGCTGTTTGAACTTCAGTCTCTTCACCTGTAACCTAAGGATGTCGTGATGCAAGAATTAGCTGAGCTAACATAGGTACGTATAGATTTGCACCTTTCCTGGCTCAATAAATGTTAGCTATTTATTATTTCAGTATTTTATTTTTAAGCATGGATAGTGTGACAATTTGACAGATGGGAGCTGAAGACGGTAACGGTTAATGTTTATTGAGTGTCTGTTATATGCTAGGTATTGTGCTAAGTAGGTTCTGAATCTTACTTCATCTGCTTATATATTTTTTTGATAACAGCCCCTCAGGTAAATGAACCCACCAGGTCTATTATTAACTCTGACTCTACAGATAAGGCGACTGAGGCTAATAGAAGGTAAGTAATTGGCCCAAGTTCTCATAGCCAGTGAATGTCAGTCATCCAAGGTGTGTAGGAATAAGAGTCCCAATCGGAGCCCCAAGACTAAAGAGAGATGTTCAAGGTCATCCCGATGGATAAAGTCAGAGCAAGATTAGCACTGAGAGCTCCTACTTATTTCTCTCCGAGCCTCGGTTTCCATTTGCCTCGTGAGGATAATCCTCCTATCGCAAAGGATTAGGAGATGATACGGGAAGGGGACATAGGCTAGAATTCGTGAGGACGGAATAGCACCAAGAAAAGGAGATGAGACAAGATCAAAGACAAAGCCCTCTGACTTCAGAATTTGGCCTGCAGCCTGCCCCTCAGGCAGGCGGGAGGACCGCAGATCCCCCAAGAAGGCAGAAGTTGATTTTTATTCATTCATTCAGGCATGCATTTGTTCATTGACTCCTTCCTCCATCCAACGTGTTATTTATTAACTACTTATAACGTGCTCTCCTCTTCCAGGACTCAAACAAAGAGCTCATTCTAGCACCAGGCAGGGATGTGTGGATCTCCAACAGAGCCGATCCCTCTGCAGTATTCGATGATTAGCCCACATGGTAATGGCTTAGTGCAAACAAGGTCAAGTTACTTTGCCAGTGGCCGGCTTTGGTTTCATAGTTCTCAGAGCGTACTAACTCGATTTAAAACTGTTAAAGGGGCGCCTGGGTGGCTCAGTCGGTTAAGTGTCCAACTCCGGCTCAGGTCATGATCTCGAGACCCATGAGTTCGAGCCCCGCGTGGGGCTCTGTGCTGACAGCTCAGAGCCTGGAGCCTGTTTCGGATTCTGTAATCTCGGGCTCTCTCTGCCCCCTCCCCCATTCATGCTCGCTCGCTCGCTCGCTCTCTTTCTCTCAAAAATAAATAAACATTAAAAAAATCTGTTACAGACACTGTATCACAGAAAAGGGTGATTTTTTTGGTTACCACTAGCAGCTCGGCTTATTTGCCTCTTGAAAATTTCATGACATTCGATAAAATTAATTTGAATTTACTACATGAGAAATAATATTACACATACTAATTTCTCAAGGCTTATTTTCTGATAGTGATAAATATGATTATCTTTTATTTATTTATTTTTCAACGTTTATTTATTTTTGGGACAGAGAGAGACAGAGCATGAACGGGGGAGGGGCAGAGAGAGAGGGAGACACAGAATCGGAAACAGGCTCCAGGCTCTGAGCCATCAGCCCAGAGCCCGACGCGGGGCTCGAACTCACGGACCGCGAGATCGTGACCTGGCTGAAGTCGGACGCTTAACCGACTGCGCCACCCAGGCGCCCCTATTTATTTTTTTAAAGTTTGTGTATTTATTTTGAGAGAGAGAGAGAGAGAGAGAGAGAGAGAATGAGCTGGGGAAGGGCAGAGAGAGGAGACAAAGGATCCGAAGAGGGCTCCCCACTAACAGCAGAGAACCCCACACAGGGCTTGAACTCACAAGCTGTGAGATGATGACCTGAACCGAAGTCAGATGCTCAACCAACTGAGCCACCCAAGCACTCCAATATGATTGTCCTTTAAGGGAAAGTACTAGAATTAAAAAATAATAAATCTATATTCATTCATTAATATCCTGAGGAAGGATAAAATATATATTATTAAGAACAATTTTTTAATGTTTCTTTACTTGGAGAGAGAAAGAGAGAGACAGAGAGAGACAGAGTGAGCAGGGAGGAGCAGAGAGAGAGGGAGACACAGAATCCCAAGCAGGCTCCAGGCTCTGCTCTGTCAGCACAGAGACCGATGTGGGACTTAAACCTGCGAACTGTGAGATCATGACCTGAGCCAAAGTTGGACGCTTAACTGACTCAGCCACCCAGGCACCCCATATATTATTAAAATTCAACAGTAACCACAGCTTTGGTTTAGGCCTTAGGTGTACATTGTCCAATATGGCAGCCATTAGCTAACTACATGTAGCTATTGAACCCTTGATATGTGGTTAGTTCAAATTGAGATATGCAGTCAATATAAAATACACACCATATTTCAAAGACTTGGTACAAGAAAAAGAACATAAAGTTACTCATTAATATTTTTATATTAACTACATGTTGAAGTCACAATAATAATTAAGTTATATAAGTATATTACTTCAGTTCAATTCCCTTGTTTCTTTTTCTCGCTGTTTCTTTTTACTTTTTTCAACGTTTATTTATTTTTGGGACAGAGAGAGACAGGGCATGAATGGGGGAGGGGCAGAGAGAGAGGGAGACACAGAATCGGAAACAGGCTCCAGGCTCTGAGCCATCAGCCCAGAGCCCGACGCGGGGCTCGAACCCTCGGACCGCGAGATCGTGACCCGGCTGAAGTCGGACGCTTAACCGACTGCGCCACCCAGGCGCCCCTCTTTTTACTTTTTAAAATGTGACTACAAGAGGGGCGCCTGGGTGGCGCAGTCGGTTAAGCATCCGACTTCGGCTCAGGTCATGATCTCGCCGTTTGTGGGTTCGGGCCCCGCGTCGGGCTCTGTGCTGACAGCTCTGAACCTGGAGCCTGCTTCGGGTTCTGTGTTTCTCCCTCTCTCTCTGCCCCTCCCCCACTTGTGCTCTGTCTCTCTCTGCCTATCAAAAATAAATAAATGTAAAAAAGTAAGACATTTAAAAAAAGTAAAATGTGACCACAAGAAATGATAACCTTCCAAAAAAGAAATCTCTGGGTCCAGATGGTTTTACCAATGAATTCTACCAAACATTTAAGGAAGGAATGATACCAGTTCTCCACAACCTCTTCCAAAACAACAGAAAAAGAGGAAACACTGCCTAACACATTCTGTGAGAGCAGAATGAACAGAGAAATAAATATCCTCAACAAAATATTAACCAACAAAATCCCACAATGTATATAAAGAACTGTATGCCGTTCTTTATAACAGGTGAACTTTATAACAGGTATGCAAGGCTGGTTCAACATTCAAAACACAATCAGTCTAATCTACATCAACAATGTAAAGAAGAAAAAGCACATGATCTTTTCCATTGATGTAGAAAAAGCAGTTGACAGAGTTCAATACCAATTCATGATAAAAATGTTCAGCAAACTGGGAATAGAAGGAAATTTCCTTAATTAGATAAAGAACATCTACAAAAATCCCACAGCTAACATCATGCTCAATAATGAGAAACTGGGCGCTTTCCCCTAATATTGGGAACAATGCAAGGGTGTCTTGTCTCACCCTTCCTATTCAACACAGGTCTAATGAATTCAGTAAGGTGAGAAAAGGAAATGAAAGATACACAGACCAAAAAGGAAGAAATAAAACTCTATTCACAGATGACATGATGGCCTATGTAGAAAATCCCAAAGAATCAACAAGAATCTCCTGGAATTAAGAGATGAGTATAACAAAGGTGCAATATACAAAAGCCAATTGTTTTCCTTACATCCCGGCGGTGAACAAACAGAATTTGAAATGTAAAAGACCGCAAAAATGCCATTTATAATAACAACTTAAAAAAACTAAATGCTGAGGGATAAATACAACAAAATATGTACAGGACCTGTGTGCAGATGACTGCAAAGCACTGATGAAAAACACTCAAGGAAGATCCAAATAAAAGGGAACATGGCTCACGTTCATGGGTTGGAACACTCAATTATTAAGATGCAAATTCTTCCCAACTTGCTCTATAGATTCGACACAATCCTAATCAACACTGCAGCAAACTGTTTTGTGGATAGCAACAAACTAATTGTCCAGCTCATACGGGAGGACGAAAGACCGAGAACAATCCTGAAAAAGAACAAAGTCGGAGAACTCCTAGTACCCTACTTGAGACTTATTATAATAAGTCTGTAGTAATCAAGACAGAGTCATATTGGCAAAAGAGGAGACACATAGACAAATGTAACAGAACAGAGAGCCCAGAAAAAAAAATAACATAAAATAGATCTAAATTTAATATACAAAGTATGAGACTTCTTAGAGAAAGCAGTATTGGTATTGTGCTATTTACTAACGTTGGTTTTGGGGGAAGTATTCTCCTTGTGCGTTCCCCTGTGCATTCCCCTCTCTCTCCCCTTTCTCCAAGATCAGAGCTCCCTCTACTCTGCAACACCTGAGATCCCTTTCTCCCCCAACCACCTTAAAAGCCATTGTCTGGGGAGATGAGACGAGCTTAAAAAGCAATCCAATCGAGTCAGGGGTGCCTCGCTGGCTCAGTTGGAAGAGCGTGTGGTTCTTGATCTTGGGGTTGTGCGTTCGAGCCCCACGTTGGGTGTTGAGATTACTTAAATATATAAAAATAAATAATAAAATTTATTATAACCTTGGACTTGATAAATTTTTAAATACGACGATAAAGAAAAAATGGATAAGTTGGTTGATGCTTTATAAAAACTAAAATTTTATGCTCTGCAAATGACAACGAAAAGACAAGCCACAGACTGGGGGAAATATTTTCACATACCTGAAAAAGGAGGTGTATCCAAAATACACAAACAACTCTTAAAATTCAACAGTATGAAAAGAAACAACCAATTAAAAAGTGAGCAGAAGATCTAAACAGACACCTCATCCAGAAGGATATACATATAGCAAATAAGCATACGAAAAGATGCCCAACGTCACTTGCCATTAGGGAGTTACAAATTAAACAATAATGAATGGGGCGCCTGGGTGGCTCAGTGGATTGAGCGACCAACTCTTGACTTTGGCTCAGGTCATGATCCCGGGGTCGTGGGGTTGAGCCCCATGTCGGGTTCTGTGCTGAGAGTGGAGCCTGCTTAAGATTCTCTCTCTGCCCCTCTCCCCCGTGCATGCTCTCTCTCTCTCTCAAAAACAAACAAAAAAACCAATAATGGGATACAACTACATATCTATTAGAAAAGCTGAAATCAAAATCCATACTATATCGATTGATGTCTTTGGAAGACAGTTTGGCAGCTTCTTACAAAATTAAATCTAGGATTCCCATGCGATTGGTAATTGTGCTACTAGGTTTTTACCCAACGCATTTGCAAATCGGTGTTACCAAAAAGCTTGCACGTGAATGCTCATAGCATCTTTATTCGTAATCACCCCAACTGGAAGCAACTGTCTTTCAATAGGCGAATGCAGAAACAAACTGTCGCACCTTTATATAATGAAATATTATTCGGTGAGAAAACAAAATGAGTTCTCAAGTCACAAAAACACATGGATGAATCTTAAATGCAAACCGCTGAGTACAAGAAACCGGTCTGAAACGCCCACATATTGTGCGGTTCCAATTATATATGGTATTTTGGAAAAGGAAAAGCTATAAAGACAGTAAACAGACCAACGGTTGCTGGAGGCAGGGGGTGGGGTGGGGGGAGGATTGGATAGGGGAGGCACAGAGGATTATTTCGCTCAGTAAATCTATTCTGCGTGGTACTATAATGGTGAATATAAGACATGACGTATTTGTCAAGCCCCCATAGAACTTTCCAGTATAAAGGGTGAACCTTCATGTAGGCAGATTTTTAAAAATCACTTAGAAAGTTAGGGGATGCCAGGGTTGAATGTATAATGTGACAAGGCAGTCTAACCGTATTACAAATGTATGACACAACCTCACCGAAGGGAGCCAGGGAATAAGATGCTGACCTAAGTTATTTTGGAAGTAAGCAGAGTCTCTAAGGCTAAAGGCAAAAAGAACTGTGCACAAGCACTATTCTAGTTGATAAAGTTTCCCCCTTCCCCCACCAGGGGGGACTGGGGTAATAATCCCAAAGCCACTACACATCCGTCTATACTGGAATTAAGCAACTAGGTAAATGGATAGTGGATCGTGAGAGCGAGGCTTCTCACTGTAGGAATAAATGGTTCCAGATGCACAAGGGGGAAGAGGCTAGAATGGTCCACGTGGTAATGAGTCAATTTTGGAGACATCAGCATAAACTCATGACTGGCTTCATATAAATATAAATAATTGCGTCTAGAAATGTTGGTAGATACGTATGCATACATGGGTTTATGTACACGCATATGACATCTTGCTCTGTCATCTGAGAGGGCCTGAAGGAAGGGCACCCTACTAGCCATGAGTATATCTAGTACTGTTCTCCAACAAAAGGCATTAAGCCCCCTTGAAGAAATGGCAGGTTCCCAAGAGTACAGTATGGGGAGGGAAGACTAAAAGAGGAGCTTTACAGTGGAGAAATCTGACAAGCACCTCAGCCACGTAATTAAGGTTAACATTGACAGAGGCGCCTGGCTGGCTCAGTCGGAAGAGTTTGTGAGTCTCGATCTTGGGGTTGTGGGTTCGAGCCCCACGTTGGGTGTAGAGATTACTTAAAAAAAATTTTTTTTAAAAAGATTAATGTCAACAGCGATCAGTCACGTTGATGGTATGGACTTTTTTTTTCTTTTGACAGAGAGAGAGCGAGCAGGGAAGGGGCAGAGAAAGGGAGAGAGAGAGAGAGAGAAAGAGAGAGAGAGACAGAGAGAATCCCAAGCAGGCTTCACGCTGTCAGCGCAGAGCCTGATGAGGGGCCTGAACCCACAAACCGTGAGACCGTGACCTGAGCTGAAACCAAGAGTCAGACCCTTAACCGACTGAGCCACACAGGTACCCCGGTAGTATGGACTCTCGATACGGTGTGATGAGAATGGCACTTTACGTCTGTGATTTTCCTGGCCAAACTCACAAACCTAGTTTGTCTTATAATGAGAACGGCAGACAAATCCCATTTGATGGATATTCTACAAAATATCTGACCAGTCCACCTCCAAACTGTCAACGTCACCAAAAACATGGAAGGTTCGAGAAATTGTCACAGCCAGGAGGAGTTTAAGGAACATAATGATTAAATGTAAGGTAGTGTCCTGGATGAATCTTGGAACAGGAAGAGGAAACTGATGAAAAGCTAAAATAATCTGAATAAAGTATAGACCGTAGTAAGAATAATGTTATCAGTATTGATTCATTAATTGTGACAAGTGCACCATACTAATGTTGGATATTAGGGAAACTAGGTAGTTTCCTTAGTTTCTCCTGACTAAGATGATGGGGATAACAGGGAAACTGGGTCGGAAGTGTGGGGGAACTCTCTGGACTGTCCTTGCAATAATTCCTCAAATCTAAAACGATTCCAAAATAAAATGTTTATTAAAAAAAAAATGTATGTTGATCCCATCTATTCCTGGAGCAGTTATTTCCTAGAAGGAAGGACGGAAAGAAGGACGGATGAGCTGGAAAGATTTCACGATCTTGAGCAAGTACTAATTGCTATAATGCTAAGCATCTTAGGCATACTTATCTGCGGATTATGGATTAAAATTACACGCCTTTATTTTCCTAGCAAGTACAGTGTTACTAATGAGGCTCACAGAGTTTGCGTTGTTCTCTTAGGAAGTAGAAGGAACACAGAGCTCATTAGCTAGTTGGATCTTTTAAACATAGTGCTCAAAGGAGGTAAATGTGGGAGAGCAGTAGGGATTTGGGGAGGCGTTTACAATTTACAGCTCAATGAGATGCAAACATATTCATCGTTAATAGCTTCTGCTGGGAGTTCAGCAACCCCAAGAAGAAAAAGAGTATTGACTTGTTGGTCCGGGGAGGCCACCTGCCTGCTTCTTAATTGTTTTGAAGGGCCAGCAAGGGCCGCATGGTGATATCTCGGACGAGCTACGTTAAATAGAACATGAAAGTGGTCAACCTTACGCGGGGTTTTTTTTAAAGTTGCCTAGGATGGGTAAATGACAGAAAAGGGAAATCTGGGTGAAAGAAGAACATTGAAGGCTTTATTTTAACAGACCCTAGTCAACATGAGGTTCCCATGAGACTCGGTCTTCAAAATTCAACGTAGCTCTTTGCCTCCTACTGCCTTCCTTCTCTTCTTACCTTTTCCCTTCGTGACATGTACCACCAGCATCACAAATGTGCTACGGCAGAAGCTTCTTCGGTGTGGCGCGAAGTCATGAAATAATTGTGCATTGTGTGGTCCTGGAACCTTGTTCTTTCACTGCCCTGATGCTAAATGATGCTGTCGGCCTCCGCAAAGCCTGCCGGGGCTGCCCTTAGAAGGCACATATTATAATTCAGCTAGGGTTCGTGGCAGAGTGATCTCCTCTGCATGTTTTCTTTTTTAGTTTATTTATTTATTTTGAGAGAGAGAGAGAGAGAGCATAAGCGGGGGAGGGACAGAGAGAGAGGGAGAGAGAGGAGGAATCCCAAGCAGGCTCCTCGTTATCAGCACAGAGCCCGATGTGGGGCTCGAACTCATGAACTGTGAGATCGTGACCTAAGCCAAAGTCGGAAGCCCAACCGACTGAGCCACCCAGGCGCCCCCTCCTCTGCGTGTTTTTCACAGATGACCTCCTTGTGATAATGAAGGTATCATTATCCCCATTGTATAGATGAGGAAACTGAGGCACAAAGGCTGTTGTTGAGACTTTCGCAGGTTGACTCCTCCCTCACCCGTGCCGCACAAGCCCCGCCTAAGCCTTGGATTTGTCCTTAAGGAAGGCGATTTGGTTTGTTTATGTGTGTTTGTCCCACTCTCCCCTGCTTCTTTTCCTACTGCTGGCGTTTCTGACCTGTGAAGTCTTGGGATGCCTGAAATCCATTCCGTTTCCATGTAAAGATGGGTCCCTTTTGGCATCAGCCATGCTGGCATTTTCCTCCATCTGCGTGTGCCTACGTCCTTCTTGCTTGCACACACCGACCAGCACCTCAGTCTTTCCCTTCAGCACCTGCTGACTTCCCTCTCCTGACAGACCCACCCCGCCTCACCCTGTGTTTCTGGATGCGTTTCTGTGTTTTGTTGAGCACAGTAGCTCCCCACCCCCCCACCCCCCCAAACCCCCCTCCCCCCCTACTCCTGCCTTCACTATCTGGTTTTCCCACTTACAAGGGGGCAGTCTTTCTTTATGTCCTTAATCTGGCTTCTTTCCGGCCTCTGAGACCTTGATACTTGGCTGCTGCAATCGGCTCCCAACTGGACTGAAACCAGTTCAATTACTGGCTACTTTCCTTCTTATTTAGGGATACCTCACTGCCTTTTTGCTTAGGCTCAGTAACACATTTGGATAACACAGACCGAAATGAGCCTAGATCGTGGACATTAAAAATAAGAATGTGTCGGGGCCCCTGGGGGGCTCAGTCGGTTGGGCGTCCGCTTCTCAGTTTCAGCTCAGGTCAGGAGCTGGCGGTTCGTGAGTTCGAGCCCCGCGGCGGGCTCTGTGCCGGCAGCTCGGAGCCTGGAGCCTGTTTCGGATGCTGTCTCCCTCTCTCTCTGCCCCTCCCCCACTCGCGCTCTATCTCTCTCTCTCAAAAACAAACATTAAAAAAAGAATGTGCCACAAAGGCATTCCTATTATTCTTAAGCATAAGTATACACTTACGCATAAGTATATTCTAACACAGGATTTATTTTTAAAAAATGTTCTGACAGCACATATTGTATTCAGAAACTTTACCACTCTTGGGGCAAGTAACGTAAGAGGCATGGAGATGTATTTAACAGTATCAGCGAGGACTATAATTCATGTCAAAGCAAAATAAATGATTTTATTTTTTAATTTCAAATAATACATCGGTAACTCAATACCAATTAATACGATGTAAAGTGTCGTGGAAAGCTGAAAATATTGTTGCTGAGTGGTGAAAGGGGCAAAATCACCCTAGCCTGAAATTCTTTTTATTTATTTATGTATGTATGTATTTATTTATTTTTTTATTAAATTTTTTTTTAACATTTATTTATTTTTGAGACAGAGAGAGACAGAGCGTGAATAGAGGAGGAGGGGCAGAGAGAAAGGGAGACACGGAATCTGAAACAGGCTCCAGGCTCTGAGCTGTCAGCACAGAGCCCGACACGGGGCTCGAACTCACGGGCCGGGAGATCATGACCTGAGCCGAAGTTGGACGCTTAACCGACTGAGCCACCCAGGTGCCCCAACCCTGAAATTCTTTGAACTGAGCACAGTTTGTTTTATTCTACATAAACGATAAAATATTTACTTGAGAATGCTGCTTGCAATCAGAGACTTAATCAAAAGGTGTAAATAATTTCCTGTTTTGACAGCAAAAAGGGTTTTTTAATAAGGAAAGGAGAAGAAATGAAGAGCGGAAGTGTGTATATTGCCCATGGGGAGTTATTGAGACGGAGGTAAGGGAGTCACCAAGGAGGGGAAACGGGGAGGAGAAAATGAAGTCAGATTTTGCCGCGTTGCCCAGGGAGGTCCTGCGTCTGCTGCATCCCTCGCTGAAGCAACCACCTTTCTCTGAAATTCTTGCTGTCTGCTACAGATTTTGCAATATTTTCAATAACTTCACAACGACCGCTATATATTTTTATTTGAGAGAAGGAGAGAGAGTGAGCAAGGGAGGGGCAGCGCGCACGCGCGCGCGAGAATCCCAAGCAGGCTCCTCGCTGTTGGCCCAGGGCCCACCGTGGGGCTCGAACTCACAAACTGTGAGATCGTGACCTGAGCCGAAACACTGTTTTAGCCTGGTACGTCATAGTAAAATAAAACTTCGCTATTGGAAATCTGGTAGCCGAAGTATCACTGAATCGTAGTCAGTCTATGATATCTCTGAGATTGCCATCTGCAGAAAATCACAGGGTCTTATCCTCTGCATGTTTTGCTTCCATAGCAACTGGGTAGAATCTATCATGAAGGAAAGGAGCACCTTTATGATGGCGACAACATCATTAAAAAAGCACAGTACTGTGTTGGCCAAGAACTGCTCGCAATTAGTGTGAATAATCACTGAAACCACTTTCCTTTTTATTCTCAAGTTAGCCAACGTACGGCGTAGCCTTGGCTCTAGGAATAGAACCCAGTGATTCATCCCTTACATTCGACACCCAGTGCTCATCCCAACAGGCGCCCTCCTCAACGCCCGTCTCCCATCTTCCCCAGCCCCCGACCCCCTCCCACCCCAATCAACCCTCGGTTTGTTCTCTGTACTTAAGAGTCTAGGTACACAAGAGAACAAACGGGAAAAACGACCCGTGCTCTTGAGTGGGAAGATGCAATTTGCAAAAGATACAAATTCGCTCTGAGTTTATTCATAGATTCAATGTGAGAGCGATAAGAATTGCAGATTTTGTTTACTTTTTCTATTGTGATGATGTGGGCAGGAGGAAGACAACGTCACTCTGAAGCTCATAGGGAGAAAGGGAAAGTATCACGATTTAGCGCATGAATATCAAAGCAGACAAACGGAACAGAGGACAAAACACAGAAGCGGGCTGAAATGCAGGCAATAATGTCAGAGATGGGGCAGGTGGTCTCTCAGCTCCATGCGAAGAGGGTAGATATTTGAGACGTTGGTTTGGACAAACTCGGTCACCCCCTGGCAAACAACACATTTGGATCTGTGCCCCATACCATCCACCGGCATCAATTCCAAGTAGGTCAAAGATACCAATGAGACCCTCGCGGCGCTAAAACGAAAATGGAGACGTTCTCTGATGGTCTCGGATGTGGGAGGGCCTTTGACATTTCACAATCCTGAATCTATCACATTGGGAATCGATGCGCTCCACCTACCCGGAAGTAACCTCTGCTTCAAAAAAAATCGTGGAGTCTGGGGCGCCTGGGTGGCGCAGTCGGTTGAGCGTCCGACTTCAGCCAGGTCACAATCTCGCGGTCCGTGAGTTCGAGCCCCGCGTCGGGCTCTGGGCTGATGGCTCGGAGCCTGGAGCCTGTTTCCGATTCTGTGTCTCCCTCTCTCTCTGCCCCTACCCCGTTCATGCTCTGTCTCTCTCTGTCCCAAAAATAAATAAACATTGAAAAAAAAAATTAAAAAAAAAAAATCGTGGAGTCAAGGGGCATCTGAAAAAAAAAAAAAAACAACAACAAGAAAAAGGTGCAACTTCTCTCACACAGAGTGAATCCCTCATTTCAGCTGTTCACGCGAACCCCTGAACAATCCCTACTCCGCGGGGGTCAGGTACAGAAAGCAAATATAGACGTGGCGAAACAAAATTTTTTGGGCCTGTTTCAGAAGGCAGAATAATGTATGATTGGACGATCATTTGGCAGACGAGCCCGGCATTGCATCCAGCTAAAGAACTCCTATTAACGAAACCAACAACTTTGAAGATCACTTAACAGGGACACAAAATAGCCTCGCTCTCTCTACAAACATTAAATACTTCGGTTCTAAATAACTCTGTTTTCACTGTGGTTGTGGCTTTCCTCTCCCCTGGCTCTCTCACCTAGAATTATGGTAAACATGAAAGCTCTTCGGACATACTCAGAACTTGGCTAAAATTCTAGGCCGTAATTTATTCTTGTGGACAGAGCCTGCAACGGACGGCACCCCCCCCCCCCTTATTTCATTGCCATCAGGCCCTTTTCTGTACCTGGTTAAGCTTTCCCAAATCGCTCGGAAACGGGTCACGAAGCAGCAATGCTTAACTGGTCTCAAGGGGTAAAGGACCACAGGTTTCAGGCTATTATCTGAAAAACCTTACCACAGCTAGGATGATAAGTCAGCTCCGTTGCCAGTCGAGGAAAATTTCATTACATTGTGTTCACCAGAATATGTACATATTATTTGGCTTCTTGTAACTGGCTTTGCTTTTCAGCGCATGTAAATTAATTTTCCAGAGAATGTACAGCCCTTGTCTACATACATTTTGGAGAGCGAGAGAGAGAGACAGTGCATGAGCAGGGGACGGGCAGAGGGAGAGGGAGACACTCTTAAGCAGGCTCACCACCCAGCATGCCGAGGTGGGGCTCAGTCCCATGACCCTGAGATCATGACCTGACCCGAAAGCAAGAGTCGGAGGCATAACCGACTGAGCCACCCAAATGTCCCTAAATACATTTTGATTAAATGTATAAGTTAAATTGACACTAATTCAGCAAGCATGAGAGGTTTCATTTTTTTGGATGTAATCTGTGAATGCAAGTAGCCTTTAGTGGACAAGAAGGAAGGAAGGAAGGAAGGAAGGAAGGAAGGAAGGAAGGAAGGAAGGAAAAGAACAAGAGAATAGGAGAAAATGAAAACAGGAGAAACATGCAACCTGGCGAGGCATTCAGCACAAAGAGGAGATTTTTCTAATAAATTGGCACAGTAAACTTGCTTCTGCCTCTGGCAAAATTTATTGATCAAACCTTTAGTTTGTCACTGCTGGTTTAGAAATCAAATACTGTTGTGTTGCTGCCTCTAGCCTAAGCTGAAATGGATACTCAAAGCTCCACTGCTCAGTCTTGTGAGCTACAGACAGGCGTGACTGCTGGGGCACAGTGCCGAAGGATGCTGTCCTTCTGCGCATCTGGGAACATTTAGTTTTCTATCCAAAGACATATCTAAGAAGTCACCTATGTTTACCCTAACGATGATTTTTAGTAGACGTATTTTAAAGGGTATAAAAGATGGGACAAAACAAGTCAATGGAAAAATAGGACCTTGGTGATTTCAGTCTCCCGGACCGCTCCCTATCCCCCTTGGGAGTTTCTAGAGTCCTGGCGACATCCCCCCATCACTTTCCTTCTTCTCCTCAATCCATACATGAGATTAGATGCTTCAACAACGTGAAGATGCAAATAACCAAAGATGAGGTAGATTCGTAGCTCCCTGGGGGACTACATTTCATGTGGGATCACAGGCTATAAGTAGACAAATAAAACTGGGTCAGTTCCTTATGAAAAAGAACTATTTTGAGCAAGAGACCTGAAATCCCAACTTATAGTTGGTTGACCTTATTCACTTATTTATGCTTAGGTTCATTCATTCATCTGATAAATACATAGAATAAATAATGTACCAGGCATTCTAGCATGTTCTGAGATTCAAAGACAAGCCAGTAGGCAAAGCCCTCCTAGATATGACATAATATGAAATCATGGCTGAAAACGTCCCAAGTTTGGCAAAAGACACAAAGAAGTTGAGTGAATCCCAAACAAATCTGTAACTTGACACATTGTAATTAAACTTTCAAAAACTAAAGACAAAGAAAAAAAAGTCTTGAAAGCAGCCAGAGAAAAAATGACACATCTACCTGGGCAGAAACACCAATTCAAATGACAGGGGATTTCTCATTTTAAGCCATGGAGGCCAGAAAGCACTGTTCAAAGAAAAAAGCTGTCAACCATGAATTCTACATCTGGCAAAGTGATCCTTCGGGAATGAAAGGAAAATAAAAACAGTTTCAGATTAAAAAAAAAAAAAACAAGTAAAAGAATTTGTTGCTAGAAGGTCTATCCTTAAAAATTGGCTAGCGGAAGTCATTCAAAAAGAAAGGAAACGACCAAAAAGGAATCTTCCAGCATCAGGAACAACAGAAGAGCAGGAATATGGGTAATACGGGGCACCTGGGTGGCTCAGTCGGTTGAGCGTCCGACTTCGGCTCAGGTCATGATCTCATTGTTCGTGAGTTTGAGCCCCGCGTCGGGCTCTGTGTCGACAGCTCGGAGCCTGGAGCCTGCTTCAGATTCTGCGTCTCCCTCTCTCTCTGCCTTCCTCTGCTCATGCTCTGTCTCTCTCTCTCTCTCTCTCTTAAAAATATATAATAAACATTAAAAAAATAAGAAAAAAAAGAGTATGGGTAAAAATCATAGAGTATGATTTCCCTCATGGGTTTTATAAATCATATTTGACGATTAAGACAAAAGTTATAGCGCCATATGATACTCAAGACAATGATATTTAAAAGTCGTGAAAGTAAAGGGACCTAAATTGAAGTGAGGATTCCATACTGCACTCAAAGTGGTAAGATGTTAATATGAGTAGACTGTTAACAAGTCACATATACATCTCATAATACCCAGAGCAATCACCACAAACACTATAAAGAAAGATACACCCCAAAACGTGAGAAACAAATCAAGATGGACTCCTAAAAATTACTCAAGTAACCCACCCCCCAAAAAGCAAAACAAATAAGCAGAGGAATAAAACCCGGGGGAAACAAATAGAAAACAAATTTAAAAATGGCAAATTTAACTAAGCACTAACATGATAATCATCTTACACATAGACAGTGGAAATGCGCCAATGATATGAGCATTGAGGAGGGCACCTGTTGGGATGAACACTGGGTGTTGTATGGAAACCAATTTGACAATAAATTATATATATATATATATATATATATATATATATATACTTATTTATATATATATTTATATTATATATTTATATATATTTATATATTCTATATTTAAATATATACTTATTTATATATATTTATATATTCTATATTTAAATATATATACTTATTTATATATATATATACTTATTTATATATATATATAAAAGAAATACGCCAATGAAAGAACAGAGATAGAGGAGGTTAAAAAAGAAGAAAATACAGGCAGTAATTTCTTTGACATTGAACACAGAAACATTTTTCTAGATATGTCTCCTCTGGCAAGGGAAGCAAAAGTAAAGGATTGTGATTACATCAAAATAAAAAGTTTCTGCACCGTGAAGGAAACAGTCAACAAAACTAAAAGGCACCCTACAGCGTGACAGAAGGTATTTCCAAATGAAATGTCTGATAAAAGGTTAATATCCAAAAAATAGAAAGAACTTACACAACTCAACACAGAAGAAAGCAAACAATCCAGTTACAAATGGGCAGGAGACCTGAATAGACGTTTCTCCAAAGAGGACATAGAGATGGTCAACAGACACATGACAAGATGCTTGACAGCATTAACCATCACTAATTTAATGCCAATTAAAACCACAATAAGATATCACTTTACACCTGTCAGAATGGCCAAAATTAAAAACACGAGAAATGGTGGGAATGCAAATCGGTGCAGCCTCCGTGGAAGACAGTATGGAGGTAAAAAGATAAACCACGCAAACATTAATGTGAGAAAACAGAAGGGGCTGTATGAATATCTGATAAAGTGACCTCAGATCAGATCAAAATTATTAGAGACAGGGGCCTGGCTCTTTCCGTTGGTGGAGCATGGGACTCTTGATCTCGGGGTTGTGAGTTTGAGCCCTATGTTGGGTGTGGAGCCTACTTAAAAAAATTTTTAAAATTACTAGAGACAAGGGGCGCTTGGGTGGCTCAGTTGGTTGAGCACCTGACTCTCGATTTCAGCAAAGGTCATGATCTCACGGTTCATGGGATCGAGCCCCACGTTGGGCTCTGTACTGACAGCAGGGGCCCTGCTTGGGATTCTCTCTCTCCCTCTCTCTCTGCTCTCTTTCCCTGTCTCTCAAAAAAAAAAATAAATAAACATTTAGGGCGCCTGGGTGGCTCAGTCAGTTAAGCGTCTGACTTTGGCTCAGGTCATGATCTTATAGTCTGTGGGTTCGAGCCCTGTGTCGGACTCTGTGCTGACAGCTCAGAGCCTGGAGCCTGCTTCGGATTCTGTGTGTGTGTCTCTCTCTCTGCCCCTCCCCCTGCTTACATTCTGTCTCCCTCTCTCAAAAATAAATAAACGTTAAAATAAATAAATAAATAAACATTAAAAACATTACTAGAGACAAAGAGCAACATTACCTAATAATAAGAGGATCAATCCACCAGGAAGGTAACAAATTTAAATGTGTATGCACCCAACAAGAAGGTTTCAATATATATAAAGCAAAAAGTGATAGAGCTGAAAGAAACGGACAAATTCACAATTATAATTGGAGACTTTGGCACCCCATCTCAATAACTGATAGAACAACCACACAGAAAATCAGAAAATATATATATATATTAAAAGAAATTTTTTTACTCTTTATTTTTAAGAGACAGAGAGACAGAGTGTGAGCAGGGGAGGGGCAGAGAGAGAGGGAGACCCAGAATCTGAAGCAGACTCCAGGCTCTGAGCCATCAGCACAGAGCCCGATGCGGGGCTTGAACTCACAGACCGAAAGGTCATGACCTGAGCCGAAGTTGGACGCTTAACCGACTGAGCCACCCAGGTGCCCCCAGAAAATCAGAAAATATATTAAAAAACTCAACAACCCTATCAATCAACAGAATCTAGTGGACGTTTATAGAGCACTCCACCGGACAACAACAGAAAACACAGTCTTTTTAAGTGCCAATAGGATATCTATGAAGATAGACCACATCCTGGGTGATAAAACAAACATCAACAAATTGAAAAGGATTGAAATCACATAGAGTGTTTTCTCTGACCATGATGGAATTGAATTAGAATTAACAGAAAGATAAAAGAAATGTCTCCAAACACTTAGAAATTAAATAATGCCCCTTCTGAATAATCCATGGCCCAAAGAGGAAGTCACAGGGATATTGGAAAATATATTGAACTGAATGAAAATATAAATAAAACATGCCAAAATTTGGGAGGCACACTTAAAGCAGTGGAAAGGGAAATTTACAGCACTAAATGCCTGCATTCAAAAATAAGGAAAAAAAAATTTTTTTAACTAAGAAAAGTCTTAAGTCAATAATCTAAACTCCCATCTCAAGAACCTAGAAGAAGAACAGGAAAAGAATCCCAAAGTAAGCAGAGGGAAGGAAATAATAAATATAAGAACAGAAACCAATAAAATTGAGAACAATAGAGAGAACAAAACAAAGAACCTGTTCTTTCAAAAGATCAGTAAAATTGACAAACATCTAGCAAGATTCACAAAGAAACATAAAAGAGAAGACATCTGTTCCTAATTTCAGGAATAAAACAAGGGATATAGCTACAGACCCTATAGACGTCAAAAGGATAATATGAAAACACTATGAAAACTTCAGAGGCATAAATTTGATAAATGAAACGGACCAATTTCTCGAGAAACACAAGCTATCACAGCTCACCCATATGAAAAATATTGTTGAATGCCTCTACAGCTATTTAGGAAATTGGATCTGTTGTATTAAAATTCCCATAAATCAATGTCCAAGCCTAGATGCCTTCACTGCAGAATTCTACCAAATAGTTAAAAGAAAAATTAAGATCAATTCTACATAGTTTCTTCTGAGAAATAAAAGAGAAGGAAACACTTCCAATTCATTTTATGTAGCTATAGTATTACCATGATGTCAAAACCGTAAAATGACTTAAGAAAGAAAACTCTAGGCACGCCTGTGTGGCTCAGTCGTCTGAGTGTCCGACTTTGGCTCAGGCCATGATCTCATGGTTTGTGAGTTTGAGCCCTGAGTTGGGTCTATGCTGTCAGCGCAGAGCCCGCTTCGGATCCTCTGCCCCCCTCTCTCTGCCCCTCCCCCGTCCACACTCCGTCTCTCAAAAATGAATGAACATTAAAAAAAACCCCAGAAAACTACAGACTAAAGCTCTCATAAATACAGATACAAAAATCCTCAACACAATATTAACATACAGAATTCAGCAATGTATAAAAGGAATTACAATATTAACATACAGAGTTCAGCAATATATAAAAGGAATCACATCACGACAAAGTGGGGTGTGTTTTCAGGTATGTGCCAGGCTAGTTCAAACACCAAGGTAATCATTGTAATCTGCCACATCAAAAAGATACAGAAGAAAAATCATATGATCCTATCAAGTGAAAAAATCCACCACACATTAATGATAAAAAGCTGTTAGAAAAATAAAACTAGAAGGACCTTCCTCAACTTCATAAAAAGCAAAACAAAAACACCCCAGCGAACATTTTATTTAATGGTGAAAGGTTGAATGTATTCCTCCTAAGGCCAAGAACAAGGTGAGGGTGTCTGCTCACACCAGTGATATTTAACACAGTGCTGGAGGAAGGAAGAAAACAGTTCCCGTTGGCAAATTGCACGATCTATGTAGAAAATCTCAAGGAATCTGAAAAAGAAAACAAAAGGCAAAACTCCTAGAACTAATGAGTTCAAGAAGATTGCAGAACACAAGGTACCTTTATACGCTATCGACAAAGATATGACCACTGAAATCAAAAATATAATACCATGTGTCATTGCTCAGAAGAAAATTAAATATTTAGGTATGACTCTAAAAAATGTACAGGCGTTACATGCTGAAAATTACAAAATGCTGATGAAACACATGGAAAAAAGACCTAAATAAATGGAGAGGTCATGGACTGGAAGACTTACATACTAACAAGACGGCAGTTCTCCCCAGAGCGATATACAAGTTTCGTATAATTTCTTTAAAAATCCCAGGCGGATTTTTTTTTCTAGATACTGACAAGACTATTCGAAAATTTATATGGAGGTGCAGAGGAGCCAGAATGGTGAAAACAATTTTGAAAAAGAAGAATAACTTATTTCAAGACCCATTATATAGTGAAAGTCATCAAGGCTGCGGGGTATAGAATCGGCTAGAGAAAAGAATGAAATCTTGCCATTCACAACAACACGGGTGGACACAGAGGATATTTTGCTAAGTGAAATAAGCCAGAGAAAGACAAATACTGTATGTTTTCGCTCATATGTAGAATCTAAAAAACAAGACAAATGAACAAACAAACAGAAGCAGATGCAGACGCAGGGGAAGGGGTAGGGGGTTGGACAAAGTAGATAAAGGGGGTTAAGAGGTACAAACTTCCAGTTATAAAATAAATACGTCGGGGCACCTGGGGTGGCTCAGTCGGTTGGGCGTCCGACTTCGGCTCAGGTCATGACCTCACGGTGCGTGGGTTTGAGCCCCGCGTCGGGCTCTGTGCTGATGGCTCAGAGCCTGGAGCCTGCTTCGGATTCTGTGTCTCCCTCTCTCGGCCCCTTCCCCACTCACACTGACTCTCTCTGTCTCAAAAATGAATAAACGTTAAAAACAAACAAACAAACAAACAAACAAATATGTCATGAGGATGGCTGAAAGGTGCAGCATAGGGAATATGGTCAATAATATTGTAATAATGTCGTATGGCGACAGATGGTCACTATGCTTATCCTGGCGAGCATTTTGCTGAGTCACTGGGCTATACACCTGAAGCCAATATAATATGTCAATTGCAATCCAATTAAAGAAAGAAGACTGTGTGATATTGGCAGAGGGATGCGCACACAGAACAACTGAACAGAATAGAGAATCCACAAATAGCCCTCCACCAATATGTCAGACTGACTTTTGGCAGAGGCGCAAAAGTAATTCGATGAAGAGATAATAGCCTTTTGGCAAATAGGGATGCTGAAGCAGTTGGACACCCGTCGGCAAAGAAATAAAACGTTATATCTTACACCCCTTCTACAAAAATTAAGTCCAAATGGACACAGACTTAAATGTACGGTGTCAAAGCACAGGAGTTTTGGAGGAAAACATGGGAGGCAATCTTTGGAATCTGCAGAGCTATTCTTAAGCTAGGCAACGTGTGCTTACACTTGATGGCCAAAGAATGAGCCGCGGAAGGAAAACTTGACACGTTGGACGTCAGCACATTTGAAACCTTTGCCGTGCAACAGACCCCGATGAGAGGATGAAGAGACGACGAGGAGAAAATATGTGCAAGCTATGCATTCGATAGAGGACGTGTATCGTAAATATATAAAGAACCCTCAAAAGCCAACAGTAAAAAGCAACAATCCCCAAAAGTGGGTCAAAAACATGACCAGACATTTCCCGGAAGTGGATATATATATAGGTGGCTAATAAGCCTGTGAAGGGATGTTCAACCTGATCAGCCAGCAGGGAAATGAAACTTCAAATGACAATGAGATATCCCTACACATCTATCAAAATGGCTAAAATAAATGACAAGGACAACACCAAACACCAAGAAGAATGTGGAGAAACTGGAACACTCAGACATTGCTGGTTTGAGTGTAAAATGATATACTCCTTCCGAAAACAGTTGGGCAGTTTCTTAAACAAACAAACAGACAAACAAACAAACATGGGGCACTTGGGTGGCTCAGTCGGTTGAGCGTCTGCCACCTGATTTCAGCTCAGGTTGTGATCCCGGGGTTGTGGGATGGAGCCCCGTGTTGGGCTCGGTGCTGAGCGTGGAACCTGCTTAAGATTCTCTCTCTCCCTCTGCCCCTCTCCCCTGCTCACATGCACTCTCTCTCTCTCTCAAATAAGAAAAAAAAAGCCTTAAACGTGCGGTTACTGTATTTCCTTAATAATTGCGCTAGTAGGCACTTATCCCAGAGAAATCACTTATATTCACACGAAACCTATATATGAATGTTCGTAGTAGCTTTATTTATCAGCCCATATGGTCTTCAGTAGGTGAATAGTTAAATCAACTGTGGTATATCTGTGCCGTGGAATACTACTTAGCAATACAAAGGGAAGAACTGTTGATAACCTACAACTTTGATGAATCTTCAAGAAATCGTGCTGGTGAAAAAAATCAATCCTGAAAGGTTATGTACGGTATTATTCCACGTATGTAACTTTTTGAAACGACAACATTTTAAAAACAAAGGACAGATTAGTGATTGCCGGAAGTTAGAGTCAAGAAGGGTGGGGGAAGAGTGGGTGTGGGTTATAATAAAAGCGTAACATGAGAGATCTTTGTAGCGTTGGGAGTGTTTGGCATCTTTTTTAATTTTTGTTTTTAACGTTTATTTATTTTTGAGACTGAGAGAGACAGAGCATGAACAGGGGAGGGGCAGAGACAGAGGGAGACACAGAATGTGAAGCAGGCTCCAGGCTCTGAGTTGTCAGCACAGAGCCCGACGCAGGGCTCGAACTCACAGACCGTAAGATCATGACCTGAGCCGAAGTCGGATGTTTAACCGACTGAGCCACCCAGGCGCCCCACTCAATAAAAGTTTCAAATAAACAATACCATAGACCGTAGGTTCCCAGCTTCATTTAAAATACACACAGAGGGGCGCCTGGGTGGCTCAGTCAGTTGAGCGTCTGACTTCAGCTCAGGTCATGATCTCGTGGTCCGTGAGTTCGAGCCCCGCGTCGGGCTCTATGCTGACAGCTCAGAGCCTGGAGCCTGATTCGGATTCTGTGTCTCCCTCTCTCTGACCCTCCCCCATTCATGCTCTCTCTCTGTCTCAAAAATAAATAAACATTAAAAAAAATAAAATAAAAAAATAAAATACACACAGAAAAAGCAGGAGGATGATTCAATGATATGCTGCTAACAATGATTGTTTCAGGACTGTGGGCTTATGCATGATGTTTATTTCTTCTTTATATGATTCTGAACTTTCAAAAGTATTCATGGTGAAGATCCATAGGTGGTGCTGTCAGAAAAATGAGCTATTTGATTCGAGCATCAATCGAACAGTGTTTTCGAGAAATCTACAAAGAGAAAGTTTGCAGCTCGGGAGACAAACTGATTCTAGTAATATTTACATTTCAGCAAAGATGGAAAGGAGAGGATTTGGGAGGGGTTCCGATATCATTTCTGCCACCCTGTAGGTATGTGTTTTTTCTGGGTTTTCAGTTTCTTTAAAAAAATTTTTTTTGTTTTAATGTTTATTTTTGAGAGAGAGAGAGAGAGAGAGAGAGAGAGAGAGACTGAGCGCAAGTGGGAGAGACGCAGAGAGAGAGGGAGACCCAGAATCCGAAGCAGGCTCCGGATTCCGAGCCATCAGCACGGAGCCCGACGCGGGACTCGAACCCACAGACTGGGAGATCATGACCTGAGCCGAAGTTGGACGCTCAACCGACTGAACCACCGAGGCACTCTGGTTTTCAGTTTCTACGGATACCTTCTCTCCTGAGCAGAAGACACAATTCCCCAGGTCCTACTGTTAAAAGGCCTCGTTTTTAAACACAAGATTATTGATGGACTTACCTTTCTGAAAGTTATTCTTGTTTGAGGCATAGGAGAAGAAACCGAAGACATGGAGCCCGCTCATGAAAGTTAAGAAAGGCGCGGAGAGGTGGCGGAGTGGAAGTTGAAAGCGAGACTGACAGCCCTGGCGAAAAGTGGTGACAACCTGATATATGTAAGACTGTGGTTGTAAGCAGTGGACAGAAGAGGACAGCCACAAGACATGTTAAGGACTAGGAATCTGATTGTGTCCGTTGGGGAGGTGAAGGCAGGGAGTCGAATGCACAAATGAGAGAGAAGCTGGGAGCCAAACGGCCTCGTGGGGGACCCCAGAGATGGCCAACCGCGAGAAGCTGCCACGCTTTGCTATCAGACACAGAAGTACTAAAAGATGTCCCCATGAATCTCCTAAGTTTCAGATACAGTCCCCCATCCCCATTGTACAGCAGCAAATCCATTTCTCCCATTGTCAATCAGGATCAGTCACCTCAGCCAACGTAATCATCCCTTCTCTGCCATTCCCACCTCTCCCCCCTTAATTCTTGGTCCCATGTATTTTGTGTAAGGAAGAAAGAAACACACCGTGTATCGGTCACCGGTTCAAAGAATACACATCATCCTCAGGGAGAACATATCAACCTCACAGAATATGACCTTTCAGTCGATACCATAACTGGATCTTATGGGGCCATTCCACAGTTTCATCAGGCCAACAGCTCCTCAGCGGTGGGGTACACGCCAATATCAGCCAATTGTAGCATTATTATTTATTACCGCACTTTCCTTGCCACGGAATATGTCCACAACAAGCATTGTTGTGTGCGACAGCATGGTGGTAAATTAGGCATTCTCTAAGCCCACGGATGGTGGTGTTGAGAAGGCAAATCCATACTTAAAATTGCAAGATCAAAGCGTGGTCCCTCTGTGATAGGAAAGAATCACATGTAGTCAACTTGTTACCAAGCAGCTGGCTGGTCTCCCGGGAGAATGGTGCCATATTGGAAGCTCAGTGGTGCCAAACTGGCCCCAGATTTGGTGGGCGGGGCACCCAGCCGCCCTCCTGGCAGATCAGCTTCAGTCAGGAAACATTCACATTATGGAATCTTGTCAGTCTCTCATTGGTTACCAATCCAGTCAGAACCTTCAGGATATCAGTCTTCCTGAGTAGAGAGGAGAAGGGCAGGGAGTGATTCTGAAGGATAATGGGCCCCGCTGACTGAAGACAGAAAGTGATTTCCGTGTTTTCTAGCTTGAATGACTGAGGGGATAATTCACTGAGCTGAGGACACAGGAGTTTGGGAAATGAGTTGAGGTTAAGGCGCCTAAGAGATATCAAAGTAAAGCTGCCAAAGATGTAGTCTGAAGTTCAGGAAAGAAGTCTGTGGTAGAGACATATAACTGGGAGTCAGTAGAACATCAAGAGTCTTTGGAATAATGGGAGTGGGTGAGTTTACTCAAGGTTGGGGTAGGATGATCAAAGTAGAGGTACAAAGACAAAGCTTAGACATCACCAGCATTCAAGTGATGGTCGTAGAAGAGAAGGTTGTGGGGAAGTCAGAGTGGTGTCTCATAAGCCAAGGGAGAAAGAGCTACCAAGAAAAAGGGAGTGGTCAGAAAGATGTAACTTGACCTGAGAGGTCAAGGAGGCTAAACCTGAAAAGATCTGGAAAAACGGAGCAATAGAAGGTCAATGATGACTGTTGCCTGGCTGAAAGTGAAAATGGATGACCCCTTAACCAAATCTTTTCTTTTCCTTCCTTCCTTCCTTCCTTCCTTCCTTCCTTCCTTCCTTCCTTCCTTCCTCCCTCCCTCCCTCCCTCCCTTCCTTCCTTCCTTCCTTCCTTCCTCAGAACATCTGTCCTGAAAATTGGATCAATTTGAGGGAAAATGACTTCCGACCCAAAGGTTAAGCGTACATGTTTAAGCAAGAAAAATGTTGCTCTTGATGGGGAATCTGGGCAGCACATGTGACAGGGAGGGAAGGCCATGGGAGACAACGATCTTGTTCACCATCCTCTCTACTGCCTACTAGAGAATGGAAAAGGCTAAACCAGCAATGGATTTCTTCTTGTTTCTGGGAGCTGTGGAAATTGCGGTCCTGTTGACCTGGCACCATTTTGTGTTAAGTAGAAAAATTGAAATATGGACTTTATTTGAAATAAAAATGATACCTGCCATATAAGGCAAAATCAGGGGAAAACTCTCAGTTCAGATTACAATGTTTGTTTTGTAATTTTACTTCTGACTTCTCAACATTGCCTAAAACGCAGCATGAAATAGATAACTCAGTTTTCAGATATTATTTCACAGGTAGGATGTCTTTTTTTACGTTTTTATTTGAATTCTAGTCAGTTAATATATAGTGTAATGTTGGTTTCAGGAGCAGAATTTAGTGATCCATCACTCACATATAATACCCAGTGCTCATCACAGCAAGTGCCCTCCTTAATGCCCATCACCCATTTAACCCATCCCCTTGCCTATGTCCCTCCATCAACCCTCAGTTTGTTCTCTATAGTTGAGTCTCTTATGGTTTGCCTCTCTCTCTTTTTTCCCTTCCCCTAAGTGCATGTATTTTGTTTCTTAAATTCCACCTATGAGTGAAATCATATGATGTTTGCCTTCTCTGACTTATTTCACTTAGCATAATACATTCTAGCTCCGTCCATGTCATGGCAAATAGCAAGGTTTCATTCTTTTTGATGGGTGAGTAATATTTCACCATATATCTCTATACCACATCTTTATCCATTCATCAGTTGATGGACATTTGGGCTGTTTCCATACTTTGGCTGTTGTTGATAGTGCTGCTATAAACATTGGGGTGCATGTATCCCTTCGAATCAGTATTTTTGTATCCTTTGGGTAAATACCTAGTAGTGCGATTGCTGGGTCGTAGGGAAGTTCTATTTTTAACTTTTTGAGGACCCTCCATACTGTTTTCCACGGTGGCTCTACCAGCTGGCATTCCCACCAACAGTGCAAGAGGGTTCCCCTTTCTTCATATTCTCGCCAAAATCTGTTATTTCCTGCGTTGTTAATTTTAGCCATTTGGACAGGTGTGAGGTGGTATCTCATTGTGGTTTGGATTTGTCTTTCCCTGATGATGAGTGATGTTGAGCATCTTTTCATGTGTGTGTTGGCCATCTGGATGTCTTCTTTGGAAAAATGTCTATTCATGTCTCCCTGGCAAAACTGTTTTCATTGGAAATAGTGTGCGGAAAGGATTTATTCTTTTTTACTGAAGAGTCAATGTAGTAATGACATTTTAAAATCTGTTAAAATAATTTTTGAAAACCATAATCCTACCATTAATTTTTAAATATTTTCTTTTATAAGTATACTTTGTACATGGTTGTTATCACAGCATATGATTTTTTTTTCCAAATTTGAGTCATAATTTTTTTTTTAATTTTACCGAGAGAGAGTGTGTGTGAGTGGGGGAGAGGGGCAGAGGAAAAGACTCTTAAGCAGGCTCCGCACTCAGCACAGAGCCTGACACAGGGCTCAATACCATGACCCCGGCATCATGACCTGAGCCAAAATCAAGAGTCAGACACTTAACCGACTGAGCTGCCGAGGTGCCCCTGGAGTCATATAAAGTCTTTAAAAAGTTTAGAATTTTGCACCACCCCCCTGACATCCTTAGGGAAATGTTGCCTTTAAAAGCTGAGAAATATGCTGAAGTCTGAGTCCTCAGAAATCCAGAAGGGACTTTAGACATCTCCTTATCCAACCCCTCATTTCAGAGACAACTAAATTGAAGCCCGGAGAAGTTGAGTAGATTTATTTCAAGTCAGGAAGTAATCCATGGCAGAACTTTCTCTAGAACCCCGGTCTTTGGAGTCTAGTTTCCAGGACTCTTACTACCATCATACCTCTGTCTCTAGCAGGAGTTTTGCTTAGCATAGTTGCGATTAGAGTACCATGTGTTGTACGCACATCCCATCTGGGAGATTGCAACGATAACCCCAATAGTCTGCAGCTCCTACCATCAAGAGATAGAGTCCATTTATCCATTCTTTGAATCCTGTGACTTGTTTTGACCACAGAATGCAATGGAGGTTAATGCTGTATAATTGTCAGCCTAAGCCTTAAGAAATCTCACAGCTTTGGGGCCCCCGGGTGGCTCTGTCAGTTAGGCGTCCGTCTCTTGATGTTGGCTCAGGTCATGATCTCACAGTTCATGAGATCGAGCCCCAAGTCAGGCTCCATGCTGACGGCACAAAGCCTGTTTAGGATTCTCTCTCTCTCTCTCTCTGCCCCTCCCCCACTCATGCTCTCTCTCAAAATAAACTAAAAAAAAAAAAATCTCACAGCTTCTGCTTTCACACTTTGAGATCCCTGAGACCACCACGTGTAGAATCCAGGGCTAGCCTGCTGAATGACAAGAGACAAGGGGCTCAGTCGTCATCATCGCCCTGACGAACACCAGATACGTGAATGAGGCTGTCTTAGATCATCCAGCTTTTTTAGCCATCCTGCCAACAGAGCCTGTCCAGACCAGAAGAATTGCCCACCCAACCCACCGAATCAAAAGGGAAAGGACTGGGTGCTTTGAGGCACTGTGGGGATTTTCTAACGCTGAAAAGTTAACGGATGCACACATTTTCCCTCTGTGTTGCTAATCCACTCCATTAGAATAAATCGTGCTTTATGTCTTATGGTTTCTTGAATCAAGAGGCCAGGAGGTATATTTTCTCCTGTCTTAATTTCTGTTTTATTATTTTTCTTTTAGATATGTAAGCTTTAAAAGTCAATTTATAGAACAAATTTTTGGACATGCAAGTCTACGTACAGCAGTTTTGCAGGCCATCTGCTTTGAAAAGAACCGTTGGTAGAGCCCTTTATTTTTACCAACAATCTCCACCTCTTCTGCCCACATCTCAAGGCATTCAACAAAGATCTGTACATATGGATCAAGGTGGTACTAAACTGGGGAAGGGGGGAGGAGGCGTCTCCACTGTAAGTGAGGACACAGCAGGGACTTGTTTTCTTAGTTTGACTCCAGCCTAGGGCTTTCTAAATAAGCACGGCAGAAACATCTCCCCAAGTGACGCACTGAAGAAAATGAACCAGAATGAATATATTCCTGATCTGGAGCATGGCAGATGAACAGGCAGAAAACTCCTACTCCCATCAAAAGCTCTAGGGATTTATTACTCATAGCTACGCATTTCCATGGAATCTTTAATTGGATACAAACTAACTCTTCATAAACATGAGCTTATAGAAAAATGTTCATATTTGATTGATTAGGTACTGGAATCACATGGACTTGGGACATCTAATGATCCAATCTTGTGATCAAGTTCGATATGTAGGGGTGCCTGGGTGGCTCGGTCAGGTAAGCATCCGACTCTTGGTATTGGCTCAGGTCATGATCCCGAGGTCATGGGATTGAGCCCCACGTCAGGATCCTGCTTGAGGCTCTCTCTCTCTCTCTCTCTCTCTCTCTCTCTCTCTCTCTCCCTCTGCCCCTCTCACCGGCTTGTGCTCTATCTCTAAAATGAAAAAGAAAATTTGAGCTGGATGTTTAATTCAATAAGATTGTACCAAACACTGAATCTGGGCTCTGCAGCACAGACAGACTCTGAGCTGGGCAATATTTGGGTGTTACCATTACTTGCCTACCCTGTCTCTCAGAAAGGAGAGGGTGAGGGGGATTCATGTCTTTTTGCAGATTTGGTCCCTGCGATTATATCCTGGTCAGTCAAGACTTTTTCTTTTTATCATTTCAATATATACTTCAAAGAGAAAAGTTTTTAGGCGCTAAAGTTTGCAGTAAGATGTGTCACCTTCTTTATTGTTTTCTAAGCCCACTTGTCTTCCCTTTTCTCCTTTGTTTCTCCATCAAGGTCCTCTGCCAAGAGATACAAAATAAAAATAGTCGTACTCAATGGCAGACTCTAATTAGCAATAACCATCAACTAAAAATATTCTTGCCACACTCAAACTCTGAGGGGGATAAAAAATAAGAAGAAGACTTAATAATCAGCCAAAATTCACCTTTTGGGAACCATTATTTATGTAGCAGAAGGTTATTGAGCACCAGACATGATGCAAGATTCCGACGATTCAGCGGTAAACAGGAAAGATCTTGATCTCACCCTTAGGGGAGAGTCAAGTTGAGGCCTATGCAGTTGACCTTTGAACAACATGGGGTTAGGGGACCCACCTGCTCAGCAGCTGAAAAACATCCACGCGTAAATTTTGAGTCCCCCCAAAAGGTAACTACTAACAGTCTACTGGTGACCAGACGCCTTACTGATAACACGAACAGTTGATTAACACATATTTTGTATCTTATATGTATTATATAATGTATTCTTACAATAAAGTGAGCTAGAGAGAAGGAAATGTTATTAAGAAAATCATAAGGAAGAGAAAATACAGTAGGCAGTTCAAACCCACTTAGTTCAGGGGTCAACTGTATTTCTTCTAGTTTCATCTTTCACCCCACGTGCCTGGTGATGTGGTTTCTTTAATAATAATAATTATTATTATTAATAACAATATTTATTAATAAAAATCTAATAACTGATAGTAATAATTATTATTATTATGGCAACAAAAACTAACACACTAAGTGTTTACTATGTGCCAAAAAGTATCTTCTGCAATTTCATACATCGATTGAATCTTGAACAATTTTTTGAGGTATCGTTATTATTCTTTTCATTTTACAGATGAGAAAACTGAGGCAGAGGGAAGTTGAAGAATTACGCAAATTCAAACTCTTCACTACACGGTTACTGCTAAGGCAGAACACTGTAGAGAATTGTTATTTTTTAACAAGGGCTGAAAGAAAATGTGATGTTGACCCTGAGTTAATTAATAAATTTGAATGTCAAACTATATCGTTCTGTAAGCATTCAGCCTAATTGAGATTCAATAATCTAGTCTGAATGTTTTCCACCTAACGAGATGCCCACATTCAAAACACACTAAATTGTAGCATGAGTTGACTTTTCGTAAAAACTGCCTGCTGATTTATAATCAGCTTGTCCAATTTTCTTCTCAGGCTTTCGCCCTATAAGCTAGTACATCTGTTTCTATATGAAAGTGGAAAATCAGGCCCCATATATTTCCAGAGGAAACCAGGGGAATTTGGCCAAGTGCTCACTAGAATTCCCTTGTGGGCACCTTCTTCCACATATATGAAGATCCCGGGTCTAGGATCTTGCAAAAACCCACTTTCAATGATTTACTCCATTGTCAGTGAAGGTATCAGATGATCCTTTTTGCTCTGTCTCTTGTGTGTGTGTGTGTGTGTGTGTGTACCTGAGCCAGGTGGATAGACTCTCTGAAGAGTGCTTTGCCTAAACTTACCCTTGTCTCCGGGAGCTAGCTGCAAGCCTTCATCTGATGCCTGGAGCAAAGAACATTCTGGGTGGCTCAGTCGGTTAAGCATCCGACTTCGGCTCAGGTCACGATCTCACAGTCTGTGGGCTCGAGCCCCGCATCGGGCTCGCTGCTGTGAGCACGGATCCCACTTCAGATCCTCTGTCTCCCTCTCTCTCTGCTCCTCCCCAGCTTGCTCTCTTTCTCTCTCTCCAAAATAAATAAATATTCTTTTTTTTTTTCAACGTTTATTTATTTTTGGGACAGAGAGAGACAGAGCATGAACGGGGGAGGGGCAGAGAGAGAGGGAGACACAGAATCGGAAACAGGCTCCAGGCTCTGAGCCATCAGCCCAGAGCCCGACGCGGGGCTCGAACTCACGGACCGCGAGATCGTGACCTGGCTGAAGTCGGACGCTTAACCGACTGCGCCACCCAGGCGCCCCCAAAATAAATAAATATTCTTAAAAAATGAAAGACAACTTTAAAAAAAATAGCAACGGTGATGTTGGAAGTTAAAGCGGTAGCAGAAATTTAATTGACCTCGTATAGTATGCTGGGCTCCATGCTAAATGCTTTATAGCATTTACAGCCTCTTTTAACTTAAATCTCATCGTAATCCGCATTCCAAAAGAATTATAAATAACCACTGTTGCAAAGTTTTCAAACGTTGGTATGTGTAGAAACTATCTGGAAAGGTTATTGAAAATGAGGCTTCCCAAGCCTCACTCTGGAACATTGGGTTCAATAGGTCTGAGGAGTAGTCCTAACACCTTTCACTGAAAATAACAGAAAACTGGTTAAAATGACTGCTATCAATCAATCCAATTAAATAAAATTGCTATAGACTGCGTGTGCCCTCCCCAAATTCATATGTTAAATCTTAATCTCCAAGGTGATGGTATTTGGATGCAGGACTCTGGGAAGTGATTAGGTCATGCGGTTGGAGCCCTTACGAATGGCATTAGTGCCTTTATAAAGAAAACCCCAAGACCCCCTTCTGCCATATTTGGACACAGTGAAAAGATGGGCAGCTACGAACCAGGAAGTGAGCTGTCACCAGACATCAAATCTGCTGGTACCTTGATTTTGGACTTCCCAGCCCCAGTCCGACTCTTGATTTCGGCTCAGGTCATGATCTCACCGTTTGTGGGATCCAGCCCCCGTTGGGATCTGCACTGACAGCACAGAGCTGGCTTGGGATTCTCTCTCTCCTCTCTCTCTGCCTCCCCCCCCCCCCCGCCAAATAAATAAATAAACGTTATAAACAAGAACTCTGTTATCGATCGTCTAATAAAAAGGATGAGAACATTGAACATAAAAAGTACGTATTGATTGTGTGACAGATTTAGGGGAAAGCAACTGAAATTAACAGGGAGGGAAGGGTGAGGGAAAGGAGGGTTCAAAGGAGGGGGGTGCTCTGGTTGTCTATCTAGCACTTCATACCAAACCACTCTAAGACATAATGGCTTAAAAGAACAACATTCATTTAGTTTGTTTATGAATTTGAAATTTGGGTAGGACTCAGCAGGGACAATTGGTTGTCACTCCATGTGGTGGCTTGACCTGGGCTGAGCTCAGCGGGGCTGAGCTTCTGTTTCCAAGATGGCTCATTCACATATCTGGCAAGTTGGTCCTGGCTGTTGATTCTTCTCCAAGCTGGCCTCTTCCATAGGGTGACTTGGGCTTCCTCACAGCATGGTAGCTTGGATACAAAAGTGATTGTCCCAAGGGACAAGGAGTGGAAGCTGATCATTTCTTAAGGCCTGAGTCCAGAAACGAGCACAATATTCCTTCTCTAAGACTCAACTGGTCAACCAGACACAAAGTCCAGATTTGAGAAGACAGGACATAGGTTTCTCCCTTCAACTGTGGGAGTGGCCGAGAGCATTGGGGTAATGTCATAAAATTGCAACAGGGACAAGGAAGATTGAGAACATAAAAGAAAGTTTTTTAAGAAATTGAATCAAGGGCAGTTCAACCTGGACTTGTCTTACGAATTGCTGTGGATTTTCAGTCACCCTGTCCAAATCTCTTCTTAGGCAAAGTCACTCAACCTATTAAGCCTCAGTTTTATCATCTATAAATTAGGGATAGCAACATTTCCCTTCCAGTAAAGATTGTGAGGACAATCTGACTGCAGTCACTGAGCATTATCTTTTGAGACCTGCCTTTCCAATCTGAGGTAAGCTGGCTATCTGGGAAAGTTGGTCGCATGAGAACTGGACACAGGGTTGAGATAGCAGTATCTCCTCATCACGAGTAATGCCGATAAAGACTATTTTGCTAATTCTAAGTGGCTTGCTCAAGTTGAACGACTTGGGCTCAGGACATGATTTCGCGCTTTTGTGGGTTCGAACCCCGCATCGGGCTCTGGGCTGACAGCGCGGAGCCTGGAGCCTGTTTCAGATTCTGTGTCCCCCCCCCCTCTCTCTCTCTCTCTGCCCCTCCTCCTGCTTGAGCTCACTCTCTCTCACTCTCCCTCTCAAAAATACATAAGCATTAAAAAATATATATATGTATATACTCAATAATTTCATCCTATCACTTCAGGACCAAGGTCATGGTTTTCCATTGAGAATAAGACATTAGGATGTCTTAAAAACAATATACTGTGATACAAAATTCTCAATCACCAAGAGTTGACACTTTTCAACCACTGGGTGATTTTCTTTACTCATTAAAAAGATAAATCATTGGTGTCTCGTGGGGCATATTTCAAAATCATCCCCAAGCATCAGAATACGAAGAAACGTTTTCAGAATGGAATACAACCAAAGAATAGATCAATAATCCATTTGCTGCCATTTCCTAATTTAAAACATTCATCCTTCTAGGTTTGTTTTCCCCTGTGATATGCTATTCAGCTTAACATCTGAAAAGACCCATTAATTTTTAGTTAAAATTGTCTTCGTAATTTCCAGTTCTAAACTTCAGCCAATATTTGAAACTTTTATGGTCAATGAAGCAAACTCTTGATTCTAGTTCCGACAACTCAGAATCGTGACTTAGGACCGTCTACATGAGTATGAACAAAGAGGAGGAACAAGAAACAGATACATGTGGAACTTGCCCTAAAAGTCAAGCTATTCTGCCTGAACATACAGGGGAGAAATATTAGAAATAATGTCCTTACTTTCTCTATCGCACCTGGTACATCATTATTTCATTAGTGCCATCCATTTATGCGTTTCATTTTACAAATAGAAATGAATCTCTTAGTGAAAAAAAAAACACTGCTCATCCTCGTATGTGTCATTATTTCATTAGACTCCAAATGTTTGAGAAAAACTATACAGATGGTGATGACATAGGCAGTGGGCTAGAATGCTACAAGATAGTGTAAATGAAAAGAGAGCCAAAGACAGATCCCAGGGAACACCCACATGAAAGAGACAGAGAAGAGGAGACCGAAGAAGGAGAGGCCAAAAGATGTAGGAGGAACACAAGAGAAAGTATTTTCACGGGATCAAGGGGAGCATGGAGTTTGAAGAAGTTTCGCTGATTACAGAAAGAGACCAACAATGTCAAATTCTTCCCGAGTCACCTGGGAGCATTAAGAAGGCTTAGCAAAAAGAGATAGAAATCAGTGAAGTCAAGGAGAGCATTTTCAGCAAAGTGGTGTGGCTAGAAACCCTTTTGCTCGGATTGAGGTGTGGGAGGGAATAAGGCAATGGAAACAGTGAGTACAGAATACTCTCCAGATTCTTGGCAGAAAACAAAAGAAATATGGGATGTTAGCTAAAGGGATATATAGTGTCAAGAGGGTGTGTGTGTGTGTGTGTGTGTGTATAATTCCTAATATGAAAATAATTAAATCCTGAAATCAGTTTGCATAAAGGAAATATTTGAAAGGGGCATGAAAAGCAGACTCTTAAGGGGCACCTGGGTGGCTCAGTTGGTTGAGCAGTTGACTTTGGCTCAGGTCACGATCTCGCAGTTCGTGGGTTCAAGCTCCGCGTCAGGCTCTGTGCTGACAGCTCGGAACCTGGAGCCTGCTTCGGATTCTGTCTCTGTCTCTCGTGCTCTCTCTCTCTCTCAATTAAACATTAAAAAAATGTTTTTTTTTTTAAAAGCAGACCCTTAAATACAGAGAACAAACTGATGACTGCCAGAGGGGAGGTGTGTGAAGGAATGGATGAAATAGATACTGGGGATTAAGAGTACATTTATCTATCTTGATGAGCACTGAGAAATGTATAGAGTGGTTGAATCATTATACCTGGAACTAATATAACACTATGTTAATTATACTTCAATTTCTTGATGCAGAGAATAACCTCAGATATTGGGGAACCTCCTTTCAGAGTGATGTGAGGGCAGTAGGAAAGAAAGATTAGAAATACAGTTTTTAAAAGCTATAGTCAACGAAACAACATTGGCTACGAGTCAGTAATCCTGGAAGCTGGATGATATGTACATGAGGGTTCATTTTATATCCTGTATGGTTTTAAATTTTCCATAATAAAATGGCCGAAGAAATACGAGCAAAGAAATTATGGGTAGAATATGGCTGATGCCGAAAATGAAGGTCGTGGGTTGAGACTTTAAATAAGAGCGGTGAAGGTTCCCAATAGCTGTTCCAGGAATGGGAGAGTGGGTAAACGGGGGATCAGCTTGTGTGATGATCCAGTTGAGGATGGGGGTCTTGCATTTCCAGGGGCAAAATTTGTGTGTGTCTTCTCTCGTAGCTCTCAGGAGCCTAAGTGTAGGAGCCGATGGGAGACCATAGTTGATTTTTGTTGGGCTGGTGTAACTAACGACTAAGAGAGGCATCAATAAAAATTTAGGGGCACCTGGGTGGCTTAGTCGGTTAAGCAGCCGACTCTTGATTTTGGCTCGGGTCATGATCTCAGGGTCGTGCGATTGAGCCCCGTTTCCAGCTGTGCGCTGACAGCACGGAGCCTGCTTGGGATTCTCTCCCTCGCCCTCTTTCTGTCCCTCCCCCAGCTAGATAAATAAGTACACATTTAAAAAAGTAATAAAAATACCTAATATCTATCTAGAGGCAAGGTGATTTCAGATTTTGATCTCCAAATTTAGCAACTTTTCTGCGATCTCCGCTGACGGCTTTATTTCCCATTCCAGGCTTCCCAGTGTTAACCTAACTCAGATCTAAATGTACTTAAAAAAATTTTTTTTACATTTATTTACTTTTGAAAGACAGAGAGAGACAGAGCATGAGCGGGAGAGGGGCAGACAGAGAGGGAGACACAGAATCCAAAGCAGGCTCCAGGCTCCAAGCTGTCAGCACAGAGCCCAACGCGGGGCTCAAACCCACAAACCGTTGAGATCATGACCTGAGCCACCCAGGTGTCCCATATATTTTGCTAACTAGACCCCGGGATTTAAATATTGTGGACAGTTGGTTGCCAGTAACCAACACTCGGATTGCAAAATAGGACTAAGCAAAGCTGCAAGATAAAGGTTAATATAGCTAGGGAAAAGGAGGCCAGTACTAAGAGCAGAATGGAAGTTAATGGAAATCCGGATTCACTCTAAGTAGTTTGTATATATACAAATTTACTTGTGTATACTGTTTCAATATGGGCTTAATTGTATCCTGCAAATGATAGGACTGTCAGTGGTTTCTAGTTTGCGGTGTAAATTTTTAGAGGGTGGGAGACATCTGTCAAATTCTCTATGAACAAAAGCCAGCGGGTCATGGAAGGGTACAATGCCATTGCCAATTCAGGTTACCATAGACCGGAAAAGTCAAGGCGACCTTTCCATTGATGACAACTGTGAAAGCCGGATAAATTATAAAAACCATCTTCAGAAAAGATGTCAGAAAACTAAAAAGAGAGCAAAACATTGCAGAGCCAGAATCAAGTAAGGGTAGAGAGCCCAGAATTTAAGACCATGATGGGGCGCCTGGGTGGCTCAGTCGGTTAAGCATCCAACTCTTGATTTCGGCTCAGGTCATGATCTCACGGTTTGTGAGTTCGAGCCCCTCATTGGGCTCTGTGCTGGCAGTGTGGAGCCCACTTGGGATCCTCTCCCTCTCCCTCTCTCTCTGCTCCTCCCCTGCTCACTCTTTCTCCCTCTCTCAAAATAAATAAATAAGCATTAAAAAAAAAGACCACCACTTGGACCTTGTTTTCTCTGGGGGTGTTTTCCCATTTCAGAGGAGGACGGTAAGTAATTGAGATGTTAAGGGGCATATTTACCAGCTTTGCAGGGCTGGGTAGACAGGGATTGGAGTCCTGAAACTGCCAAAGGTAGGATGAGAGAAGGAAGGGGCCATAGAAACTCACACATAGGGGCGGGACTCTGGAAGCATGTATTCTCCTAGAAGAGGAAACCCGAAGAAAATATACATCATTAAGACTCCAGCTCAGCTTTGAAACGTTACTTCAGTTCCTGCCCTTGGATTGAAATGGTTCCTATTGGAACACTGAATGGAATCAAACCATAAATCCCCTCTGGAAGAAGAGATTAATTGAGGCATCAAAAAACTCGTCCCAGCAATTTTGCAAATGCCACGTTAAGGGTCCCTGTGCGTGTTGGGCACATGGGCACGCGTGCGTGCACGCGCACACACACACACACACACACACACACACAATAGCCAGAATAGTTGTGCTTGCTACGAACAAAAGACATGATTAAGAATGGAAATTCTGGAATTTAGAAATAAAAAAAAATCAAAAGCTTGGTAGGTAGATTGACCAGCAGATTGGACACAGAGGGGGGAGATTTAGTAAACTAGAAAAGAGATCAAATGAACATATCCAGACTGAAATATGAAGACTAACAAAGGATGGGAAATACAGAAAGGAAAATAAAAGACTCGGTGATCAGATCTTGTTTACGTTTCAGTTGAGTCCCAGGAGGAAAAAATCAATGACGGTAGAGGAACGGATATTAAAGATATAACGGCCGAGGGCGCCTGGGTGGCTCAGTCGATTAAGTGTCCGACTTCAGTTCAGGTCATGACCTCACCCGTTTCGTGAGTTCGAGCCCCGCATCGGGCTCTGTGCTGCTCGTTCATGACCCGAGCCAAAATCAAGAGTCAGGCACTCAACTGACCGTGCCCCTCTGAAATTGATTTTTAAAAACCATTTTCAAAGGCCCATAAGCCCTAAGGAAGAAGTAGGAAGTGAGGCTGGAAAAGCACTGCAGAGTCAGAGGATCAAGTACTGTCTCAAGTCGAAGGGGTTGAATTGTAGCAGATGGGCATATTGGAACATTGAGGGACCGAGCATCGGGGTGGGATTCCAGGGCTGCAGAAGAACGAGGGGCCATTTGCTTCAAAACAAACAAACAAACAAACAAACAAACAGCAAGAACAAGAAAGGGCCAAGTGTGAACACTTCCAGGAAGTCAAGGGTCAAATCTGAGAAAATGGACCTTAACGATCAAGTCCAAGCAGAGAGGAGGGAGACCAAAAGCACAAGAGAAACATCCCACAGGTTGTGACTTAGGCAGAGCTGAAAAGAACCAGAAAAGAAAAGAAAAGAAACCAGAGCCAAGTGCAGTTGTGAAATCCCATCCTTTTCTTGTAAACAGAGTCTGACTATCTGAAGCAAATGGTTTAATTTGGCTTAAAGGCGTAGTACTGGGGGTGGGGGGGGGGAGATGGCTGAAGGCTTTAAGGAAGTGAATAACTAATTGTGTTTTACAAAGATAATTCTGTAGTCAGTGTGGCAGATGGGCTGAAGAGCTTGTGACGGTTCTGAGCTCACAATTGGGGATTAGGTAATCCTAAATTAAATATATAAATAAAGTGAATAAAGTTTAGTGTTCCACGTGGTGTTAGTGCTGATAGCGCAGAGTCTATTTGGCATTCTCTCTCCCTCTCTCTCTGTCCCTCCCGTACCTGTGCACACACACTCTCTCTCTCAAAATAAATAAATCAGCTTAAAGTCAGCTCCACGTTAGGCTCTGCGCTGACAGCCCTGAGCCTGCTTGGGACTCTCTCTCTGCCCCTCCCCGTCCCCCGCAACATAAATAAGTAAACTTAAAAAAATTAAAAATTAAAAAAAAAAATCTGCTTCTCCTAGCCCTGTCCCCTAGGTCTTGTTGCCTCAGCTTCCTGGGCCTCAGTTTTCCCATCTGCAAATTGGAGGTCTTTATAGTGTTGTTTTTAAGTTCGTGAAATAATGTAGGCAAGGTGCTTGAGTTGATGCTTAGTACATAGTAAGCATGCAGCGGGCGCAGGGTGAACGGTAATAGGGCTTTTTGAGGAGAAACCAGAGGCAGCCGGATCAACCAGCATCGTATTGAGATTGGCTAAGGGAGCCAGGAGAGGTACAGGTGCAATCCCGTCAACAGCTTTGAGAATGAGGAAGGGGGGGGGGTATAGAGCAGGGCTTCAGGCCAAGGATTGAGCACGTTTGAGGGAGCCTGCGTGGGCGAGGAGGATAGGGGCAGTGGAGCAAGGCAGAGATGGACCATTAGCAGCCCGCCCTTGAACTTTTCTAGGACGCAAGCTCTGTGCTCCGTTCGGTGAAGCCCGCTGAACCCTATGCCCAGATAACATTGACAGTCACAGGCCTGATTCAACAAATTCACGCATGCTCCCATGGATGCAAAAAAAAAAAAAAAAAGATCCATTTGGTTTGCAGAACTGAAGGGGTGCCCTGCAAGCATGTGCCAGCCCAGGGGCCCCTGGCCGGCTCGGTCGGTCGAGCGTCTGACTGTTGATTTCAGCTCAGGCTGAAATCTCAGGGCTGGTGGAGTGGAGCCCCGCTTCCGGCTTTGTGCTGACGGCGGGGAGCCTGCTTGGGATTCTCCCTCTCCCTGTCTCTCTCTGCCCTCCCTGGCTCGCTTCCTCTCTCTCTCTCTCTCTCTCAAAATAAATAAATGAACATTAAAAAAAAAAAAAAGAAGGTACAAGCCCAGTGTTAACTTTGATCCGAGGCAAACGCTTCAGTGATCAGTCCTAGGAGGGACCCAACAATTTTTACAAGCGGAGCATGCTGTGAATATTCAAAGAAAATTTACTTGTTTAGGTAATCTCCTCCCCCTTTCCACGTGCCCCCCCCCCCTCAGCCAAACCCAATACTTACGAGTAACAGCTCAGAGCAGACACTGCTTATCTCCTCAGCCCCAAAAGCCTGCCTGGCAAAAGATGATCGGAATAGATGGCAATTCCCCATAAGGTCTCTGCTTTCTCCCCTTATGGGTCTCAATTAAACAGAAGGAAAACAGTTTATCCAAAGAGTCGATGAGGCTCACATTCTTTGGGTGGCTCGGTTAGTTTTCCATCAGGGGGCATCACCAGCGGGTCGTGGACCTTGGTTATTTTTGCTTACTCCCAGCCCTACCATGAGAGAAGCAGGCAGAGGGAAGTAAGAGGTGTCCGATCATGGGGTGGTGAGCAGCTAGGGAGGGGCTAGAACCTTCTCACTGTTCTAATACCTTACAGAGTCTCCCGACAAAGCCCCGTTTCCCCCCAAGTGAACCCTTACCCTGCCAACCTCACGATCAGCCAGCCCTATGAAGAAGAGTGTAATAGGTAGCATGATCCCTGGTCTAAATTTAGTGCTAAATCAGGTTGCTGACGGTGCCTTGGGGGCTTATTTGGGAGAGGAAGCATGCCCATCTGGCTGATCGTCATGCCTACCCACACATGACCCCCCCAACATCTGTGTCTGGTGCAGTGTTCCGCGATTGTTCCCCAGTCTTAATGAACACATGATCGTCGATTTTCTTCTTCTGAATCTAGAGGTACCAAGAAATGTTTTTCCACCGTAACGGCAGCTCTTGAAATACGAGTTTGAATATTTGCTAACGGTTGTATCATCATTCAATAATTAATTCTCATAGTATCTTGTGGGATATCCTTATGAAAGGTTTGTGGATAAAGAAATCACATTGAAATCCTGGCGTAAGAAGAAGGGAAAGGCCAAGTTGAGAATTGAACTTCAGATGGAAATTGCTGAAAGCTAGATTCAAGCCAATTTATGCAGTGATGGTGAAGATTCCGAGATGGCTGTTTTCTAATTACAAACCCTTAACTATCTACCTAGCGCATTTGTCTTTCTCCTAACAAGACGTATTTTGGTGAAAGGGAGAAAAAAAAAGTTATCTTTTTAATGGTCTATCAAATTCTGTTCTCAGGCGTCTCCCCCCATCCCAGCCAAGGGTGTCATTATCCCCACAGCGGGTCAAGGCCATTATGGCTTCTCTCCCCCTCCCATCTACACTCATCCATCAGCAAGTACAATCATTCCCCCTCTTAGGTCTGTTTTAGCATTTCCATTTGACTGCTTCTGTTCTAGCCCCAGCCCTTGCCTTGGAAGAGTGAAATGGCCTTTTAAAGGTTCACTCTGCAGCCATTTAAGAGTGGTTTCTTACAACCCATACTCCTCATACTCTTTTATAAACACAAATCAGGTCATGCGGCATCTCTGTCTCCTATTGCATTTCAAATAAATGTGAAACTCCTCTCCAAGGCCTACGAGGCTTTTATTTTTTGTTCCTATGTTTGTATTTATTTTTTAGAGAGACAGAGAGAGAGCACACGTGAGCGCGTGGGGGAGGGGCAGGGAGAGAGGGGAACAGGGGATCTGAAGCAGACGCCAGGCTCGGGGGGGGGGGGGGTGCCGACAGCAGAGAGCCCCACGTGGGGCTCGAACTCACGAGCCGTGAGATCCTGACCCGAGCCAAAGTCAGGCAATCAGCTGCCTGAGCCGCCCAGGCGCCCCAAGGCCGACAAGGCTTTATGTGATGTAAACTCTGACTCTTCTCCTTGCTTTCTACATCCCTACCATTACAGCCCTAACCATTCTAACGATCTTAGTCTTCCTTAAACATGACGACCTTATTTCTGCCTCTGAGTCCTTATACCTGCTGTGTACTGACTATTTTCTGGTATTGCCAGCACTGTTGTTAATACAACAGATTTTTACTGAGCCAGCCAAACTGTAGAGCGGACAAGCAGAACTCAAGTTTGTTCTTTCTTACTCATGCTGTTCTGTCAAGTTGTTCCTTCCTCAGCCCTGAATGAAACTCTGGACAGATCCCATAGCTTATTTAATGTTTTTCAGGTATGAAAAGGTCCAGTAAAATCTCAAGTCCTGGTTCTCAAAAGACGAGGCACCCCCCAGTTGGGGGGGGGTGTTGGAAATCGACGGGGCACTTCTGGTTGTTTATTGGTGGGGGGGTGAGATTGAACGGCCTTTGGCTAGGCAAGGGCCAGAGAGACTAGGGTTCCTGCCGGGAAGTAAACATTTTGGTCTCAGTACTGGGTGAGTTTTGAACATCCTTCTGGATATTCGTGTACTTGGGAAACGTAAGTGCAAAGTTTTTTGTTTTGTTTTGTTTTGTTTTTTTTGCATTGGTTTACCATACACTAGATTTCCCCAAATTGCAAAGGCTGAAGAAGTCAAAGGACTGTTGGACATTCTCTTGTTCAGAACCTTACACCTGTTCCCCATTTCAGAAAATCGTATAACACACTTGTGTCAGACTATAGCAGCGGGGGAGGGGCAGAGAGCGAGGGAGAGAGAGAGGATCCCAAGCAGGTTCCGCACTGTCAGCCTGGAGCTCATGCCGGGCTCGAACTCACGAATCTTGAGATCATGACCTGAGCCAAAGTCGGATGCTTCACCGACTGAGCCACCCAGGCGCCCTACTTAGTCCTTCTTTTTTTTTTTTTTTTTTTTTTTAATTTTTAAATTTTATTTAAACCCAAGTTAGTTAACATACAGCGTAATAATGGTTTCAGGAGTAGAATTTACCGATTCATCACTTATATATAACACCCAGGGCTCATCCCCACAAGGGCCCTCCTTAATGCCCATCCCCCATTTAGCCCATCCCCCCCCCAGCACCCCCCCCAGCGATCCTCAGTTTGTTCTCTGTATTTAAGACTCTCTCATGGTTTGCCTCCCTCTCTGTTTTTACCTTATTTGATTTTTCCTTCCTTTCCCCTATGTTCATCTGTTTTGTTTCTTAAATGCCACATATGAGGGACACCGTATGACATTCGTCTTCCTCCGAACTGAGTCCTTATCGCAAACGGCTACACGTGAGGAAGAAACACTAATTATATTCATTTGAATCCTGTTATTTCACTTCAACCCGGCCTTATTGTAAGAAGTTGCAAGCATTTGATTTATGGTGTCGTCATGCGGGGTAGACACGCCAAAGCGTTTATGTATTGAAATGTGTATTCTTTTATTGTGAAAGTGCCTTTCTTTTTAAAATTTCTTCTTTGGATGACAGTTATAGCATTCCACTTCTTTCTTTCTTTTTTCAATCGTGTGTGTAGGTAGCTTGTATTATTTATACATTTCATTTCAGAATATTAAAGAGGAGTGTTATAAAATATTTATTACAAAAAGAGGGCGTTGAGTCTAACATGATTGAGGACGAGAGCAGATTCTCAAGAAATCTGATATCCTTGCACCCCGCCCAGCTCACTTCTACAATAACCTCTCTTCTTGCTTTGCCCCCAGGGGAGCCCAGGAGCCCAATTTCATTCTAGTCCCTGCAGCCTTCAAATTCCAGAAAGCACAGCTGTCCAGGTGGTTTGCTGAAACCACTCAACTAAGGAAGAGGGAAAAGAGAGAAACAGGACAGTACGTCAGTGGATCCTTTTCCGAAACAAAATTTCCCCAGCGATACAATTTCTCTTCACCGATGTCGTGTGCCCTGCCCACTTGAGGACCCGAGGGGAGGGAACAAGCTTTTTGCCACCTCTGCAAAGTCCTACATAGATTATCTGGCGCTTGCTTTTAGAATTTGACCCCGGGGGCCTGAGTGGCTCAGTGGGTAGAACGTCCGAGTTCCGCTCAGGTCATGACCTCACGGTTCACGAGTTCGAGCCCCGCCTCGGGCTGGCTGCTGGCAGTGTGGAGCCAACTTCAGATCCTCTGTCCCCAACTCCCCGCTCTCTGCCCCTCCCCCGTGCTCTCTCACTCTCTCTCAAAAAATAAATAAACATTAAAAAAAAGAGAATTTGACACAGTTTGAGAACGTCTGCCACAGCCCCAAGGCAGGAAGGGTTGCGATTTAACATTCAAGAGGATGAGGAATGTCATTCTCTAAATGGTTAGCTCACCTTGGAATGTTTTTACTCCAACGTTAGTATCAATGGCATAGCCAGCATATTTGATACGCAGAGTGGATAATTTTTCAACGGCCCACTTCTCTATATGACAAAAGTACATGCGATCCCCATGGCAACCACAAAGAAAATATGTATAGAATATATGCAAAAGTAAACCAGTAAATCAAAATGTACTCAATTCCACTGAACTGTGCACTTAAAAATGGTTAAGATGGTTAAGTTTTATTTTCTGTATGTTTTGCCACAATAGGAAAACCTCATCCGCAATTACCATGATTGTTTAGAATTAAGACAAACAAAAGATTGGGAGAGGGAGAATTACGTTATTGCTGATACTGTTTAGAATTGCTTGTGTATGGTAATAGTAAAAATAAGATTGCTTTTGGGCGTCTGGGTGGCTCAGCGGGTTAAGCCTCCGACTCTCGATTTCGGCTCAGGTCATGATCTCACGGTTCGTGGGATCGAGCCCCGTATCGGGTTCTGTGCTGACAGCGCAGAGGCTGCTTGGGATTCTGTCTCCCCCTTTCTCTGTCCCTCCCTTACCTGTGCGCACACACTCTCTCTCTCTCTCTCTCTCTCTAAATAAATCAGCTTAAAAATTTTTTTTGAGTCCCCCAGATAAGGGATTCTCAACTATTATGTTTGAGCAGCTACTCTTTGTGTTATAAATTCATACAAAGTCCTCTGGTCAAGGGCTCTTCTAGCCTCTGGGATACCTTTGTCAAAACCAAAATGAACAATGGTTTCCCATCTCAGTGTGAACGCCTACAAGGCCTTACATAATCTGCATCCCTTTCCCACAACACACAGTGCGTGCACGCGCACACACACACACACAGACACACACACTCTTCCTTGACTTCATCTCTCACCCTCTCTTGCTTCTACTCTTATTACATTGGCCACTTTGCCACTCTTCGAACATCTTGGCCTAAATTTGCCCCAGGGCCTTTGCACTGGCTGTTCCCATAGCTTAGAACACTCTTCTTTCAGATATCTAAACGAATCACTTCTTCGAGCTTTTGTTAAACTATCACTTTTCCAATGAAGTCATTTCTTTATACTTACAACTCCCCCTCACACCCTATATACACACTTCCTACTTGCTTTATCTCCATGATGTTTATCATCATCTAATAAACTATTTCTATCCCCCCACTACAATGTAAACTGCATGAGTGCAGGAATTTTTGTCTGCTTTGTTTACTGATATAGCCTTAGCAGAGATAACTACCTGGTAAAAAAAAAAAAAAAAAAAAAAAAAGGTGTTCATCAAACATCATTGAATTAATGAATAAATAAAAATAAAGGAAAAGGGAAACAAAGAAGAAAAGAGAAAAAAAACCTCAGAAATTATTTCAGTCTCAGGAAGATACAGCCAAATAGTGACCAATACACCAGTTTTCTTCTTATTCTCACTTTTGAGGAAGATAAGAGTAAATAATGCATCTGTTAGAGAACTTAAAATTTTTCAAAATGTTTTTTATCTACAGTACCTTATTTGATCAAAATGTTAGACTACATTTCTAGAAAAGAAGTCTACTGGTAGAATAGGGCAATTTTATATTTGCTTTTTATTTCTCATTAAAAAATTAAATTTAAGGGTGCCTGGGTGACTCAGTCGATTAAGCATCTGACTCTTGATTTCAGCTCAGGTCGTGATCTCACGGTTTGTGAGATCGAGCCCTGCATCCAGCTCAGGGCTGACAGCACGGAGCCTGCTTGGGATTCTCTCTCTCCCTCTCTCTTTGCCCCTCTCTCGCTTGTGTTTTTTTTCTCTCTCTCTTTCTCTGAAAAATAAATAAATATTTTGTAAAAATTTTTAATGTTTATTTATTTTTGAGAGAGAGAGAGAGAGAGAGAGCTAGTGGGGGAGGGGCAGAGAGAGAGCGAGACACAGAATCCGAAGTAGGCTCCAGATCCAAGCTGCCAGCACAGAGCCTGACGTAGGGCTTGAACCCATGAACTGCAAGATCTTGACCTGACCCGAAATCGGTCGCCTGACTGACTGAGCCACCCAGGCGCCCCATAAGTAAATATTTTTTAAAAATTAAATGTATACAAAAAGCAGCCCATTTCTGTATCAGACAACTGAGGCCCTCAAGTTATTTAGTTAAAAAAAAAAGTCTGGGGTGCCCCAGTGGCTCAGTCAATTAAGCATCCGACTTCGGCTCAGGTCATGATCTCACGGATTGTGGGTTCGAGCCCCGCATGGGGCTCCCTGCTGACAGCTCAGAGCCTGGATCCTGCTTTCGATTCTGTGTCTCCCTCTCCCTCTGCTCCTCCCCTGCTCATGCTCTGTCTCTCTCTGTCTCAAAAATAAATAAACTCTAAGAACTTTTCTCCCATAAAAAACAATTATTAAAAGTCTGAATTTCTCCCTGTTTTCTATTTAGTTCTGCCTCTGTGCCTTAACCTATGCAATTCCCCTCATCACAACGACTTTCCCTGTCCATCTATCTAAATGCCATTGCTTCTTTAATGTCATGACTATAGCAGGGAAGCCACCCACCAGTACATATTAATAAATGAATTCCACTCTTCTCTAGTTACAGATTTTACCTATGCAATGCTGCTCCTTGGTCCTGTGAAGGGAACGTCTCAATGGAGCGTTCCCTGGGAAGGAAGTGCTTTACAGCTCTGTTTCCCCAGCGCCCAGTGGTTGCTCCCTAAACCATTCCTGGCACACGGTGGGGACTCAAGTAATGTTCGATACTTGAATACGTGGAGGGTTCCGAGTCTCTGGATCGTCAGAATTCAGCTCGATTAGGTCTTGGGCCATTCAAGAATGAGACCACATCGCAGCTTATTAACTGAGTTAGAGAACCATGACTATTCTGTGACAGGGTGCGTTCCCACATCCTCCAAAAGATACAGCGTCCCCGCTGCCGTCTGCACCACCCATGGTATGTGAATAACGTTGTGCAATGGGCTTGCTTTGTGCAGCTCTCCTTTATGCGTTACCATGGCAATGCTGTCTACTTGAAACTTGAAGTGTCTGGAGGGCGACGGCTGTGAATGTTAACTCACATGCAGGGGGACTCTGTACATTTGGGGGTTTGGGGTGGTGGTGGTGGTGGTGGTGGGTTGTTTTTTTTTTTTTTTAATCCTCATAATCAGAACATACTCTCTGTTTTCTCCCATGGAGGGAAACACCCGTGTACAGACCAAACCGGAATAAAAATTCTGGACCTCAAACGAATAGACGAAGGCACGGCCTGCCTCCGAGAGCTAAGGGTGCGGGGACTCGGGGGCCGTCCTCAGAGCTCCTGCTTTTATCCGGAATCGAGACATGGGCAACAAAATTTGTATCGCCATGTTGCACAGAGAGACTCGTGTTCGGGGCGATGCTGAAAGGACAGAGAACGGAAATGTAGCGCATCGTGTACATTTTGTCTCGGCAGAGGCTCCAGTTATGACACGTGGCCAAGTCCTCCACGGAAGGAGGCATTTTTTTTTTTTTTTTTTTTTGCTCCAAGGTCTGCATTTATGCTTCATGCGAATATATGAATGCTGCCAGAATCCCACCCCCATGCTACTAATCTGATCATTTTTAGGCCAACTCTTCCTTTACCGTTACTTGGAAATCCAAGAGATGCTGGAATATCAAATGAGGGCAACTGATTTTTTAACACACGCACGCACGCACACACTCTTCCATATTGACAGGAAATTTATGAAAGATGTTGAAGTCACATCCACATCCCACTTCAGATCTGCTAATGATTATGTCACTGTGTAAACATTCGGCGAGGAAGTCACAGAGAGTTTGCATTTAAAATTACCCCAATTTTAATTGCGTTCCAATCAGTTTCATTATCGATCTCTTGGAGGTCATATTGTCACTAAAGTTTTGTGTTTTTTTTTTTTATCCTTTCCCTTAGGAAGAAAGTATAAAATTTGTAGGTAGCCCCAAACTCAGCTCCAAATAATAGAACTGGTATGTTTCAGGTTAACTTCTTTATTCTCAACTTATAGCATCTTCAAAGAAACATGAAATGGAATTTGGTTCACTGCTGTGTCAGTCTTAATTCTGACTTGAAATAGCTTATGTGTTGCAATCTCAGCATTATATAGAATCTAAACTCTTCTAAGCAGAAATTGCTTGTTTCTTTTCACTTGCTTCTATATAATTTATCATCTTGAAAACATTGTGTACATTTATGGACTTTTGTATCTATGACTCTGGAAATGTTGATTCAGTCTTTCAAATCTGATTTTTTAATTTTGTTTCTTTTTCAGTGAGAAGGTCTGGCACAATAATAATACGGTGTATCAAATTTGGCTTCAAAAGTGGAATTTCATTTCATTTCAGCCCGGGTTGGATTAACAAAACAAACCAAGAGTTCCGAAAGGTAACGTTGTCACTGTTTTTTATAAAATGGATGATTTTCCATTACGGGATGAGTTGTCAAAAAAAAAAAAAATCAAATCAAATCAGTGCAAATGTCGAGTGACGAACTCTGAAATTTCGCTCCTTCATAAAAGCAGTGAGAAAATTGTCAAAATCCACTCTTCAGTACTCTGGAGACTCACCAGAGGCTTGTAGCAACATGGGGAGGTGGTTAGTCAAGAGAAATGACTGCATCTTGATAAGGAAAATCAAGATTTGTGGCATTTTAACTAATCCTAGTGGCATCCACTTCTCCCCAGCTGCACAGCAGTATTGAAAAATAATACCCCGCAGTCTCAGTACTTGAGAAAGCAGAGGAGAGCTGAGGATCTTTCAGAACTTTACCCCCGAATAGGAATCAGGACCAAGTTGTTCCCTGGAAGGCACCGCTTGAAAGGCTTGTCCTTTTGTGAGCTCACTTAAACTCTCCCAGTGATAAACATCTCTCCCTGGGTGACGGAGGGGAATTTCTCAAATGTTTGAACATCACATCTGCCCGAAGAGACAGAGAGCAATGGAAGCCAACAATAAACTAGCCAGGGAACCGGAAATGAAAAGCCGAGGAATATCCACAGAGACTGACTGAACTTGAGAGTCTACAAAAACAGGAATTGGAAGCTAATATGGAATTAGAAACCACCTAGTAGAGCGTTAAAGGCATCCTCCAACTCTCTTTCTCTCTCTCACACAGAGATAAGGAGACTTATTGGTTCTAAACATCTAAGGAAAATGGTATCTAATTATTAACTGACCACTAAACTAACCAAGGAGAGACTTCGGTGGCCACACGTGATAAAGATACAGACGACACAATGAGTTGACAAAAGTCACTAAGCAAACAACTGCTAAAAGCAGAAACAGCAAACTCTGGTCAGGAAATTTCCCGAGTTGCTACATTATACTATTTGAAATGTATTGCTTTCAAAAACACAATGAGGAGATTTGCCGAGAAACAAGAAAGTACGACCCGTACGCAGGAAAATAAGAAATTAATACAAAGCTGTCACAGAGGAAATCCCAATAGTGGACTTATTAGGCAGACTTTAAAGCCACTATTTTAAATATGCTAAAAGAGCTACCGGAAAGCATGCCTAAAGAACTAAAAGAGGGGCACCCGGGTGGCTCAGCCGGTTAAGCTTCTGACTTCAGCTCAGGTCATGATCTCATGGTTTGTGAGTTCGAGCCCCGCGTCGGGCTCTGTGCTGACAGCTCGGAGCCTGGGGCCTGCTTCGGATTCTGTGTCTCCCTCTCTCTCTTTCTCTGCCCCTCCCCTGCTTGCACTCTGTCTCTCTCTGTCTCTCAATAACAAATAAACATTAAAAAAATAATAATAAAATAAAATAAAATGTTGCCATTAAAAAGTAATACAAAAATAAAAGTAATCCTCAATAAGATTGACAGCTGATTACTCATCAAAACCCATGGATGCCAGACAGCAGTATAATGACATATTCAAAATGCTGAAAGAAATTGTACACCAAGATTTCTATTTGTAGAAAAGCTATTATTCAAAAATTCAGGGGAAATTGAGACATTCCCAGATAAACAAAAGCTGAGAGCTTTTGTCACTAGCAGACTTGCGGTATGAGAAACGTTACAGGGAGTTCTCCAGGATGAAAGGAAAAGACATCAGACAGTACAGGCATACCTTGTTTTATTGCCTTCTGCTTTATTGCACTTTGCATTTTTTACAAATTGAAGGTTTGTGGCGACCTTGTGTTGCACAAGCCTATCGGCACCATTTTTTCCAACAGCATTTGCTCCTTTCATGACTCTAAGCCACAGTTTGGTAATTCTCACATCTTTCCAACGTTCTCATTATCATTATATTTGTTACGGTAATCTGTGATCAGTGATTATAACTCACTGAAAGCTCAGAGGATGGCTAGCAATTTTTAGCAAGAAAATATTTTTAAATTAAGGTATGTTCATTGGGCTTTTTTATTTTTTTTAGACAAAATGCTATTGCACACTTAAAAGACTACATTAGAATATAGACATAACTTTTTACACACTGGGAAACCAAAACATTCATTTGACTCTATTGTGATACTTCCTTTATTACCGCGGTCTGGAACCAAACCCACAATATCTCCAAGGTATGCTTGTACTTAGAATTCACATGAAGAAATAAAGAATGCTTGTAAAAGTAACTAGATAGGTAACTATAAAAGATGATGTAAATGTGCTATTTGTTTTAATTCCTTTTTGTTTCCCCATATGATTTAAAAGACAACTCATAATGCAATACATATAAAATCTAAGTCGGTGGACACACAACCTGTAAAAACAGAATTTATGACAATAACGAAATAAAGCAGGGGGGAAAATGTTGCTACATCGGAGCAAAGTTTTATGTACTATTGAAACTAAGTTGATTTTAATCTAAACCAGATTATAATGAATTCGAATGTTATTGATAATCCCCAGGATAACAACCAAAACATTACTCAAAAGCATATAGGAACAAAAGTGACAAGTGAATTAAAATGCCACAATATAATATATCTAGGGGCGCGGGGTGGCTCAGTTGGTTAAATGTCCAGCTTTGGCTCAGGTTGTGATCTCACGGTTCGTGGGTCTGAGTCCTGCCTCGGGCTCTGCACTGATGGTGAGGAGCCTGCTTGGGATTCTCTCTCTCCCTCTCTTTCTGCCCCTTCCCCACTGTGCTCTCTCTCAAAATAAATAAATAAACTTAAAAATATATACCATATCTACATTTAACACAAGATAAGCTATAAGGGAGGAACTGGGGAATAACAAAACAGCATAACACGTATAGAAAACAGCAAAATGGCAAACATAATAATGTATCAATAATTATATTAGGTGTAAGTGGATTAAATTATCCAATTGAAAGGCAGAAATTGGCAGAATTGACTTTTTTTTTTTAAAGCAGGCTTCCCACCTAGTGCAGAGCCGAATGCGGGGCTTGAACTCACAACCCTGAGATAGAGACCTGTGCTGAGGTCAAGAGTCAGTCACTTAACCGACTGAGCCACCCAGGTGCCTTGGCAGAACTGACTTTCAAAAAAACATAAAATATATTCTGCATACAAGAGACACACTTTATTTATTTATTTATTTATTTATTTAATGTTTCTTTAATTTTTTGAGAGAGAGAGAAAGAGCATGAGCGGAGGAGGGGCAGAGAGAGAGGGAGACATAGACTCCAAAGCAGGCTCCAGGCTCTAAGCTGTCAGCACAGAGCCCAATGCAGGGCTTGAACTCACAAACTGCGAGATGATGACCTGAGCCGAAGTCAGATTCTCAACCAACCGAGTCACCCAGGCGCCCCCAAGAGACACACTTTAGATTCAAAGACACAGATAGGTTGAAAGTAAGGGGAGGGAACCGGATATTCCATGCAAATGGTAAACAAGAGAGAGTTGGAGTGGCTATAGTAATATCAGACAAAATAGACTTTAAGACAAAAAAATTTTTTAAAGTCAAGTATACTCAAAAATTTTTTAAAAGTGGACTTTAAGATAAAATTGTTAGTAGAGTAGAAAAAGGACATAATGTAATGGCAAAAGGGTCAATCTATCAGGAAGATATAATAACCATAAACATATATGCCCCTAACAACAGAGCCCCCACAATACAAGAGGTAAAAACTGATAAGATTGATGGAAGAAATAGGCAAATCAACAATGAGAGCTGGAAACTCCAATACCCGCTGTTGATGGATAGAAATAACTACATAGTAGACCAGCAAGAAAATAGAAGATTAACAACACTAGAAACAAATTATATCCGAAAGATATAGAACATGCTACCCCAAAACAGTAGAATACATTTTCTCAGGTGCACATGGAACATTCTCCAAGTTAGGCCATATGTTAGGCCATGAAACAAGTGTTAATAAGTTTACAGGGGCACCTGGGTGGCTCAGTTGGTTAAGCATCTAACTTTGGCTTAGGTCACCATCTCACGGTTTGTGAGTTGAAGTCTTACGTCAAGTGAATTCTAGTCCCGCTTCGGGTGAGTGCGAGCCCTGCTTCAGGTGAGCCCCACTTCTCTCCCTTTCCCTCTCCCTCTCTCCTTCTCTCGCTCTGCCCCTCAAGGGATTCTCTCTCCCTCTGCCCCTCACTCACTTGCACCCTCTCTTTCTCTCTCTAAACAACAACAACAACAACAACAACAACAACAACAACAACAAAACACAAGAGTTCATCAATTTAAAAGGATTAAAATCATACAAAATAATTTCTCTGACAATAAGGGAATGAAATTAGAAATCAATAACAAAAAAAATTGGAGGAAATTCACAAATATCTGGAAATGAAAACATTCCTTAGTAATCAATGAGTCAGAGAAAGCACAAGGAAAATTAGAAAATACAATGAGATAAGTAAAAATGAAAATACAAAAACATCCACCAAACTCATGGGTGGCAAAACAGCGTTTATGGGGAAATGTATAGCTGTAAATACCTGCATTGAAAAAAAGGATTTCCCTTGGGTAAATTCCTAGCAGTGCTATTGCTGGGTCATAGGGTAGATCTATTTTTAATTTTTTGAGGAACCTCCACACTGTTTTCCAGAGCGGCTGCACCAGTTTGCATTCCCACCAACAGGGCAAGAGGGTAGGAATTTACCCAAGGGATACAGGAGCGCTGATGCATAGGGGCACTTGTACCCCAATGTTTATAGCAGCACTCTCAACAATAGCCAAACTATGGAAAGAGCCTAAATGTCCATCAACTGACAAATGGATAAAGATGTGGTTTATATGTACAATGGAGTACTGCTTGGCAATGAGAAAGAATGAAATCTGGCCATTTGTAGCAACGTGGATGGAACTGGAGAGTGTGATGCTAAGTGAAATAAGTCAGGCAGAGAAAGACAGATACCATGTTTTTCACTCATATGTGGATCTTGAGAAACGTAATAGAAGACCATGGGGGAGGGGAAGGGAAAAAAAAGTTACACAGAAAGAGTGAGGCAAACTATAAGAGGCTCTTAAGGACTGAGAACAAATGGAGGGTTAATGGGGGGTGGGGGTGAGGGGAAAGTCGGTGATGGGCACGGAGGAGGGCACCTGTTGGGATGAGCACTGGGTGTTGTGTGGAAACCAATTTGACAATAAATTATATAAAAACATAAATAAACTTTAAAGACATTAAAAGATAAAAAAAAGAAAAAGAAAAAGAAAGATTTCAAGTCATTAACCTACACTTCTGCCTTAAGAAGTTCACTGAAGGGCTAAGATGACAGCTTAGTAGGAAGACCCTAGGCTTGTCTCATCCTTTGGACACAACTGGATAATTAAGAAATTGGCTAAGAGCTTTTAATCACATGTGGATGTTGGCTTTTGTCAAATACTTTTTCTGCATCCGCTGATATCATCAAATAATTTTTCTTCTTTTGCCATTTGATGCAATAGATTCCATTAATTTTTAAATGTTGCATCAGCCTTACCTACCTGGAATAAATCCCATTGGACTGTGTTTAAGCAGCATGTCTCAAAATACCCCTTTCAACTGATCCCTTGCGTAAATCACTAGTTCTCTAAATGTACTCATCAGACCAGCAGGAGCTGCATTATGTGGGATTTTGTTAGACACGCAAATTCTTGGGCCCCACTCTAAAGCTACTGAATCAGAAACTCTGGGGGTGAGGGTTCACAAATCTGTTTTAACAGGCCCTCCAGGTGATTTGCTAGACAATAAAGATAGTCATTGGCACCAATGGGATGGAGTGAAATGTGTGAGATGATTGGCCCATGTAAACGTTACTCTCTCTTTCCTACTTGACTTGCAACTCTCAGTACCTGTTTCCAAAGACCACTGTGGAATCCGGTGGTTCTCAGTCCAGTCCTGGTGGCACATTGGAGTCATGTAAGAACCCTCAGGATTCCTCCTTAACACCATCACAAGGGTTCCTTTTTTTCGGATTAGGTGAGGACACTTGCATCATTGGCCAACTGAACTCTTTAAACGATTTGAGACAGAGCGCAGGTATCTGTTTCATACAAGCATTCCAGACCATACTTGGACAAAAATTACTCTAGATCAAAGAGTTCCAGGCTTTTTGACCATGACTCATAGGGAGAAATGCATTAAATGCATGGTAACACAGCAGACGCATTCTTGTATGTATGTATATATGTATGTACATAGAAAGTTTTGCATATATATATGTGTATATGTATATATATATCTTGAAATATATCTAACCTTCTTGAAATGGTATTTATCCCTACTGCATGCTATGTACCCTAGTATTTTATATTTCATTTCTTTTTGGCATTGTTGCGACTATTTGTGTTTTTAGCAATGCTTTATGCTGTAATATCTGGAGGCTTTCCCACTAAGCTGATAACCAGTGTGATACTAGTGCTAATTCTGGTGTATGGATGTGTGTGGGAGAGGAACTGTGGGACTCTTCATTTATCCACGCGTTGGGTTTTTGTTGGCGGTGGTACACTTTATTTTTTTTAACTTTGTTGTTTTTTTTTAAATTTTTATTTATTTATGAAAAAATTTTTAAGTTTATTTTTGAGAGAGAGAGAGAGAGAGAGAGAGAGCATGGGAGGGGAAGATAGAGAGGGAGAGAGAGAATCCCCGGCAGGCTCTGCCTCCTCAGTGCGGAGCCCGACGCAGGGCTCGAACCCACGAACTGTGAGATCATGACCTGAGCTGAAACCAAGAGTCGGACACGTAACCGACTGAGCCGTCCAGGCGCCCCTAGACTTTTTTTTTTTTTCGAGGAGGTTTAGATTTACAACAAAATTGAGAGGAAGGGACGGGGATTTCCCCTCTACCCCCTGATCCACACATGCACAACCTTCCTCATTATCAACATCACTTTCCAGAATGGTCCATTTTTTACCAAGGGTGTACCGACATGAGCACACCATCATCACCCCAAATCTTTAGTTTCCCTGAGGATTCGCTCTTGTTATCGTACATTCGATGGGTGTGGACAAACACGTAATGACATCCATCATTATAATATCATACGGAGTATTTTCCCCACCTTAAAAACCCTCTGGGTTCCCCCTGGTTACCACTCCCCACCACTGCCAGCCCTAGAAACCACTGATCTTTTTAGTGTCTCTGTAGTTTCGCCTCTTCCAGAAAGTCCTATGGTTGAAATCATACATTACAGAGCTTTCTCAGATTGGCTTCTCTCACTCAGTAAAATGCAGGTAAACTTGCTCTATAAAGCGCATGTATTTTTAGTGCTAAATAATATCACATTGTCTGGATGTCTCATAGCTTATTTATCCGCTTACCTACTGATGGACACTTGGCTGCTTCCAGGTTTTGGGCAATTATGAAGAAAGCTGCTGTAAACAGCTGTGCGCAGGTTTTTGTGTGGACAGGTTTTCAAACCCTTTGTGTAAATACCGAGGAGTGTGATTGCTGGATTGTTAGGCAAGAGTAGGCTTGGTTTTGTAATACACTGCTAAACCGTCTTCCAGAGTGGCTGTATCATTTTGCAGTTTGTTGCAGTGTTCCAGATTCTGGATTTGTATTTCTCTGATGACATACAACGTGGAGCATTTTTTTTGGAGCATTTTTTTCATCTGCTTATTTGCCACCTATATTTCTTCCCTGGTGAGGAGTTTGTAAAAGGTCTTTGCCCATTTTTATTTTCATTTGTTTAATGTTTATTTATTTATTAGAGAGAGACAGAGATAGAGAGTGGCGGAGGGGCAGACACACACACACACACACACAAAGAATCCGAAGCGGGCTCCCGGCTCTGAGCTGTCAGCACAGAGCCCGGCGTGGGGCTCGAACCCACTAACGGTGAGATCATGACCTGAGCTGAAGTCGGACGCCCAACCGACTGAGCCACTCAGGCGCCCCTATTTCAAAATACTCTTAATTTATCTTCAGATTCCTTCTTTGACCCATGTGCGTTTTATAGGTGTGTTGTTTAATCCCCACATATTTTGGGAGTTTCCGGCTACCTTTCTGTTCTTGATTTCTAGTTTAATTCCTCTGTGGTCTGAGTGGAGACATTGTATGATTTCTACTCTTTAAAATCTGTTAAGGTGATTTTATGGCTCAGCATGCGGTCTTTTGGTAGATATTCCACGCGAGCCTGAAAAAATTGTGTATTCTATAGATATCAGCTATACCCAGTTGATTAATGGTATTGTTGAGTTCACCTATATCCTTACTGATTTTCTACTTGCCAGACTGTCCATTTTTTTAAAAAAAATTTTTTAACGTTTGTTTTTGAGAGAGAGAGAGAGAGAGACAGCATGAGTTGGGGAGGAACAGAGAGAGAGACACACAGAATCCGAAGCAGGCTCCAGGCTCCGAGCGGTCAGCGCAGAGCCCGACGCGGGGCTCGAACCCACGAACTGCGAGATCGTGACCTGAGCCGAAGTGGGACGCTTAACTGACAGATCCCCCCAGGCGCCCCTGCATTTTTTGTTTCAATTGAGCATTTTGCATGATTCCATTTTCTCTCATTTCTTAGCGTATTTGTTATACTCCTTTTTTTTTTTTTTAACCTTTCCTGGTGGTTACCCTAGAGTTTGTGATATACATTTAGAAGTAATCCAAATCCACTTTCAAAGAACACTGTATCACTTCACAGGTGATGTCAGTACTTATTACCAACGAAAGTATTTTCATTCCTTCCCCTCATTCTTTATAGCACTGCTGTTATTCATTTCAGGTATATCTAATAATACCTAAGCATACGTAATTGGATACATTGTTGCTATTATGTTTGTGAACAAACAGTTACCTGTTGAATCAATGAAGAATAAGAAAAAAGTTTGTATTTTAGCGTCACTCATTCCTTCTTTGAAGCTCTTCCTTTCTTGATGTAGGTCTGAGTTTCTCACCTCTGTTGCTTTCTCTCACTCTCTCTAAAAAACTTCTTTTAACATTTCACAAGGCAGGTCAGCTGGAAAAAAAAATTCTCTTAATTTTTAAAAATTAACCGGTAATTGACATATGACACTGTGTAAGTCTAAGGTTAACTTGAAACCTTTCTATATTGTAATATGATTATCGCCGTGGTGTTAGCTAACGCCTCTATCGCATCATATTATTATCATTTTGTCTTTGTGGTGAGAACAGTTGAGAGCTAGTCTTTCAGAAACTTTGAAGTTTATGATATAGTATTATTGACTACAATCACTCTGATGCACATTAGATCTCCAGAACTTATTCATCTTCAAGTGGCAATTTTTACCTCAAACAACATCCCTCTACTTCCCCCACTCCCCACTCTCCCATAGCCAACCCACTATTCTGCTCTGTTTCTGTCAGTTTCGCTTTTCTAGATCCTATGTGATATCATACCTTTGTCTTTCTCCTCAATTTTTGTTTGTCTGAGAAAGTTTTCATTTCTCCTTCACTTTTATTTTATTTAATTAATTCACTAATTTATTTATTTATTTATTTATTTATTTATTTTTATTTTTTATTTTTTAAATTTACATCCAAATTAGTTAGCATCTAGTGCAACCATGATTTCAGGAGTAGATTCCTTAAACCCGTTCCCCATTTAGCCCATCCTCCCTCCCACAACCCGTCCCGTAACCCTCAGTTTGTTGTCCGTATTTATGAGTCTCTTCTGTTTTGTCCCCCTCCCTGTTTTTATATTATTTTTGTGTCCCTTCCCTTATGTTCATCTGTTTTGTCTCCTAAAGTCCTCATATGAGTGAAGTCATATGATTTTTGTCTTTCTCTGACTAATTTCACTCAGCATAATACCCTCCAGTTCCATCCACGTAGTTGCAAATGGCAAGATTTCATTCTTTTTGATTGCCGAGTAATACTCTGTTGTGTGTGTATATATATACACTTTCTTTATCCATTCATCCATCAATGGACATTGGGCTCTTTCTATACTTTGGCTATTATTAATAGTGCTGCTATAAACATGGGGGTGCATGTGTCCCTTCGAAACAGCACACCTGTATCCCGTGGATGAATGCCTAGTAGTGCAACTGCTGGGTCGTAGGGTAGTTCTATTTTTAGTTTTTTGAGGAACCTCCATACTGTTTTCCAGAGTGGCTGCACCAGCTTGCATTCCCATGGTTTTCACTTTTGAAGAAGAATTTTGAAGGGTACAGAATTCTAGGGGTGACTTTTTTCTCTCAACATTTCAAATATTTTAGTCTACTCTCATCTTGCTTGCATGATTCATGAGAAGAGGTCAGATGTGATTCTTATCTTTGTTGCTCTACAGGTAAGATTTTTTCCCCTGTTTTCTATCATGATTTTTTCTTTATCTTTGCTTTTCAGTAATTTGAAGATGATATGCTTAGGTGTATTTTTTTTTCCTTCGATTTATCCTGCTTGGTGTTTTCCAAGCCTCCTGGATTTGTAGTTTGATGTCTGACATCAATTTGGGGGAAATTCTCAGTCATTATTGCTCTAAATATTTCTTCTATTCCTTTCTCATTTTCTTTTTCCAATATTCCGATTTCATGTATGTCATACCTCTTGTACTTTTCCCACAGTCTTTGGACATTTTGTTCCATTTTTCAGTCTTTGTTTTCCTTGGTTTTCAGTTTTGGGGTTTTCTACTAATACCTCCTCTAGCTCAGAGAGTCTTTCCTTGTTATGTCCAGCTCATTAATAAGTTCTATAAAGGGCATTCTTCATTTCTGTTACTGTGTTTTTGATCTCTAACATTTCCTTTTGGCTCTTAGGATCTCCATCTCTCTGCTTACCTTGTTTATCTGCTCTTTATCTGTCACTTTATCCATTAGAACCCTTAACATCCTTAAACATATTAATCACAGTTGTTTTAAATTAGTGGTGTGATGGGACACCCGGGTGGCTCAGTTGGTTAAGCGTCTGACTTCGGCTCGGGTCATGATCTCACGGTACATGAGTTCGAGCCCCACGTCAGGCTCTGTGCTGACAGCTCGGAGTCTGGAGCCTGCTTCAGATTCGGTGTCTCCCTCTCTCTCTGCCCCTCCCCCGCTCACACTCAGTCTCTTTCTCTTTCTCAAAAATAAATAAACATTAAAAACAAAATAAAATAAATTACTGGGGGGATAATTCTAACATCCCTGCCATATCTGAGTCTGGTTCTGATTCTTGCTCTGTCTCTTCAAAATATGCATTGTGCCTTTTAGTATGCCTTGTAATTTTTTCTTGAACGCTGGACACAATATGCTGGATAAAAGAACTGCTGTGAATAGGCCTTTTGTAATGTGGTGGTGAGGTGGGCGTCTAGACTATAATCTTCACAGGTGTTTCTCCTCCCTTATATGAGGCAGGACAGTGAGAATGGACTGGAGTACGGCCTTTCCTTTCTCCGGGTTCGTTAGGTTCTGATAATACCCCAGCAGGTTGGGCCCTGGTTCACGTATCTCTCCACAGGGCAGACCTTACTAAGAACAGAGTGCTGTGCAGTGTTTCAGAAGGGTTCCTTTGCCCCTCTCCCTCCTGCAGGAAACCCAAGGTGAGTTTTCTTCAGTATTTGCTGTGGCAATCTGGTAGAGTTCCTGGTGTTAAATCTCACAAGAGTGTACCCCCCGCAATAACGGAGTCCCCCTGGAGATGATAAATCTCAGAGTCGTCTGGCCTGAGCCTACAGCAATTTGTTAATTACACTTGAGATTTTTCCTTCCCTGGCACTGGTTCGTGTATTTCTACTGGTGAGTCTCTGCTTGGGTAAGCTGTGACTCCCTTTATCTGTTTGACTGTCTCTTCGATCTGGAGGGCAGTAGTTTGACTTGTGTACTCTCCTCTCCTAATATCCAAGAAGAGCTATTCATTTTTCAGCCTGTTCACCTCTTTACTTACTGGAAGGAGAGAGCAGTGACCCCCCCCGCTCCAAGCCCGTTACATGCCGAACTACAAACCAGAAGTTCCCCATTCCACTTTTTAATTGATGGTTTAATGACTAATGTTAGTTTTGTGAGGCAGTATGTAGTTAAAATGAATACCTTGGAAACAACTGCACCAAGATTTATCCAAAATGTTCAAGTATATGTCTGTGATGTCCAATGACCCCATCCTAACAGACTGGAGACCAGTAAAACTCAACGGATGGGAGGAGGCGAGATGCTAGTGATCTTTCCTGGGTGGTCACGAATCCCCATTTGGTAATTTCTCCCCGGGAAACATCTGTATTTGCTTCCTAGGATCTTTTCAGTGCCAAGTATCAGGTGTCCAGTGTGACAGAGAAGCTTTAAGTCTAAGAAGCTGGTAACTCAGGCTTTCTGATCGCCAAATCCAAACTTAAAAATGTAAAATGATCGGTGGGCTTCCTTTCATGGATACCATGTTACGGCCACTCGACTTCTGGATATTTTAGACGAAAAAAATATTCGAGCGAAATTAAGAGAACACACAGCATGCATTTGTCGGTAAGAAACTGAGAAGAATTACTCCAAAGCTTGTACATCTGGTAGTAACTTAAAAGATTTAAACTATTACTAGGTTTCATTGGTGATTCGGTATCGAAATTACCCATGAAAAGGTAAAGTTAGTGCTTTATTGCATGCGTTAATTACCAACCCCCTGAGACAACACCTGCAGTCCTTATTCAATGCTTCTCTGTTCCCGTTAACAACGTTGGTGCAAACAGGGAATTCTGGGAGTAAGCTCACCAAGTTATTTTTTATTGTACAGGTCGCTGTGGCTTTCAGTGTTTTCTTTAAAAGAATTTGTTAACATTTTGAATTTATTTTTGAGAGGCAGAGAGAGACAGAGCGCGAGTGGCGGAGGAGCAGAGAGAGAGAGAGAGGGAGACACAGGATCCGAAGCAGGCTCCGGGCTCCGAGCTGTCAGCATGGAGCCCGATGCGGGACCCGAACTCACAAACCGTGAGATCATGACCCGAGCTGAAGTCAGCTGCTCAACTGACTGAGCCACCCAGGCGCCCCCAGCAGTGTTTTTTGAACTAGACGTGTTACTGACAGACTTTCCTCTTTGTTGCCGCCCGGTTGGGCAGAAGCCTGGCTTATGTGGGATGGAAGAGAAATATGGAGGCCCGTTACTGCTCTGTTTTTTTTTCCATCCGTCAGTGACATAGAGAAGATCATCCCCCCCTCTGGTCCCAGACCTTTACACATCACCCAGTGCCCCAAGACCTAGCTCCTGCCCTGGAGACGAATGGAAGGATCATGGTAGACATTCCTAGGTGTTAACCCAAGGAAAATAGAGCCCCATATATGTTTGTGTGGGCCCGAGGCTACTTGTGTTAGGTAGGAATAGTTAAACCTGGAGTAAATCATTGAACGAGTGTTTGCCAAGGCCTTACTATGCACCCAGGTATGGTCCTAAAAGAAACAGCAGAGAGCAAATCAGACAAAGTCCCTGCTTTCATAGAACTGACATTCTAGGTAGGGAAAAACACAACATACGCAAATAGGTAAGGATTAAGTACGTAGCCAAGTGGTGGCAATACTGAGACGCAGATATAGATTGAAGCTGGTAAGGACACAGAGAATGTCCTTTTGGGGCGCCTGGGCGGCTCAGTCGGTTAAGCGCTTGACTCTTGATTTCGGCTCAGGTCACGATCTCACGGTTCGTGGGTTTGAGCCCCTCGTCGGGCTCTGTGCTGATGGCTCAGAGCCTGGAGCCTCCTACGGATCCTGTGTCTCCCTCTCTCTCTGCCCTTCCCCTGCCTCTCTCTCTCTCAAAAATAAACATTAAAAAAATTTTTTAATAAATAAGTAAATAAATAAACGTTAAAAAATTTTTTAAAAAAAGAAAAAGAAATAGGAAACTAATACCAGTACATCAGAGAGTTATCAAGGGATGGATTAGATCATTTAGGGCCTTCAGGACCCTAAGGCAAACTTGGATTTTACTCTTATTAAGATGGGAAACCAGGGGCGCCTGGGTGGCGCAGTCGGTTAAGCGTCCGATTTCAGCCAGGTCACGATCTCGCGGTCCGTGAGTTCGAGCCCTGCGTCGGGCTCTGGGCTGATGGCTCAGAGCCTGGAGCCTGTTTCCGATTCTGTGTCTCCCTCTCTCTCTGCCCCTCCCCCGTTCATGCTCTGTCTCTCTCTGTCTCAAAAATGAATAAAACATTAAAAAAAAATTAAAAAAAAAAAAAGATGGGAAACCACTGGAGGGTTCTGAGCAGCAGGACATCATCAGATCATCCGGCTTCTGAGTGGCGAATAAACTATAGTGGGGTGGGGGGCAAAGGCGGAATCAGCAGGAATTCAAGTGAGAGAAGATAGTCGCTTAGACCTCGGTAGTGGTGATGAAAAAGCTGAGCTTAGAGTAGCCTAGTTTAAAAAAATTTTTTGTTAGTATTTATTTTTGAGAGACAGAGTGAGACAAAGTGAGAGTGGAGGAGGGGCAGAGAGAGGGGGAGACACAGATTCCGAAGCAGGTTCCGGGCCCTGAGCTGTCAGCACAGAGCCCGACACGGAGCTCGAACCCACAGACCGTGAGATCGTGACCTGAGCCGAAGTCGGACGCTCAACCGACTGAGCCACCCAGGCGCCCCAGGTAGCCTAGGTTTTGAAAATAAAAATGAAGAAGGAACCCGTCCCCCTCCCCGCCCACCGCCGCCTTGTTGCCTATGCTATATTCGTCCGTTTCCCCACAGACATTTTCAGATTTGCCTGGAGTATGAGGCATAAGAGATCATTTCTTCCTGGTGATGTGACATGCACTTAAATGCACTGAGCTGACGGAGGAGGTACCTCGGTGATGGCTTTCAAGGCAACCAGAATTAAATGGTATCTGGGATTCAGCAGAAATGCAAGGATTATAACACGATTTATAATGTGGCGTTGGAAAACTAAAGTCTCAGAAAATTAGCACTAGTTGATAATGCTGAAGGATCTATTGCTGGCTTCATCTGGAAACAAATTTTGTTGGGCAGTTTGGGGTGGGGGGAAAGGTGGGGGGTGGGGCACCTTGGAGGCTCAGTTGGTTCAGCCTCCGACTTCGGCTCAGGTCATGATCTCACGGTTCGTGGGTTCAGGCCCCGCGTCGGGCTCTGTGCGGACAGCTCAGAGCCTGGAGCCTGTTTCGGATTCTGTGTCTCCCTCTCACTCTGTCCCTCCCCTGCTCGTGCTCTGTCTTTCTCTCTCTCTCTCTTTCAAAAATAAATAAACACTAAAACAAAAATTAGGCGCGCCCGGGTGGCTCAGTCCGTTAAGTGTCCGACTCTTGATTTTGGCTCAGGTCATGATCTCACAGTTTCCTGAGTTCGAGCCCCACGTCAGGCTCCGTGCTGATGATGTGGACCCTGCTTGGGATTCTCTGTCTCCCTCTCTCTCTATCTCTCCCCCACTTGTGCTGACTCTGTCTCTCCCCAAATAAGTAAAGAAATAAACTTAAAAAATTGTTTTAATTAAAAAAAAACAAGATGGGGGGAAGGCCAGCACCCCCTCTACAAAAGGGTCTTGGCCTCTTGCATGTTTTATTTTGCATATTGAAAACGGTACTAGAACTCTGTTGTAGGCAAGTGACAAACGCTTCTCTTCGTTACCCGATTAGCACAGTAATCTTAAAAGGGACGTTCTCACGGAGTAACCGTACCCAGCCAACGTTGCCAGTGTGGACGCTGAGTGAAAGGCACTGGCCAACGGAGTGTGAAAAGCAGTGATAAAGTTAAGAGAGCAGAAACTGCTGAGTAGTGAGGCAGAGGTGAAAAACAAAGTGAAGCCACCCCTGACCCTTTGCAGATTCCGCCGCTGAGGTTTTTTTTACCTCCCTTCCACACTCCCTCTGACCAGCCCGCCACCGATGCCTGAGATCAACACGGGAAGCTGGCCCCAGTCTCTGCAGCCAAGGCCCCCACGGGTGCTTGTGGGTCCCCATCTGGCCCCGACTCCTGTCACTGGCTTGCCTCACTGTGTGCGTACGTGAGCCTCTGTAACCACACAAGTGCACACCGATAGCCCACAGCCAAGACCCACGTGGCTGTTTGGGGGCTTGGATCCAGCCCTGACCACTGTCCTTGAGCTATCCGTCTGCGTGCCTGCAGCCAGCCCCCCCGCGTCTTGTAAATGCATGCCGCCGGCCAAATATTTGCGTGGATCCACAAAGGACCCCCAAGAGCCAAAGCCATCCCGAGAAAGAGCAAAGTTGGAGGCATCACAGTTCCTGATTTCAAATTATACTTCAAAGCGACAGTAATCAAAACAGTACGGTACCTCCATAAAGACCAACACATAGACCAGTGGAGTCCTGAAATAAACCCATGCATATATGATGAACTAATTTTTTTAAGTTTGTTTATATTTATTCTGGGAGAGAGAGAGAGAATCCCAAGCAGGGAAGAGGGGAGAGAGGGAGGGGGAGAGAGAATCCCAAGCAGGCTCCGTGCTGTCAGCGCAGAGCCTGATGCAGGGGCTCAGACCCACGAACCGTGAGCTCATGACCTGAGCCCCGGATCAAGAGTCGGACGCTCAACCGAATGAGGCACCCAGGTGCCCCTATGATGAACTAACTTTTGAAAAAGGCACCAAGAACACACAACGGGAAAAGCACAGTAGCCTGGAAAGAAGGGCCCTGAAAGGGAAAAGAACAAAGAAAAGAAGAAAAGCTGTTGCCAAATATGTCCTTGTAGTTATGCACGTTTGGGGCTTTCAATACACTGTGGCTTTCTAGCTATTGCAGGGATTCGCCTCATAACTGGATTTTCCATGTAATTTCTGCTTGCTTCAGTAGTGTACGATACTTTTCGAATTAATGAACTCGGCTCAGAGCATCTTTCTTGCCCATTAGCTAACGAGACAAGAAAGAGTTTGCGCGTCTCGTTTCCCTGGTGTCGATTTAAAACACGTCTTCCATCAAAATACAGAGATAGACTGTACAGAGTGAAACGCAAAACCCACTGAGGTGTTTTAGATTAGCTATGACATTTCATTTTTTTTTCGTTTCTTTATTTTTTGAATATGAAATTTATTGTCCAATTGGTTTCCGTACAACAGCCAGTGCTCATCCCAACAGGTGCCTATGACATTTTATTCACTGCCGGAAGTTTCTCTTGTAGTGAACACTCTCCTGCTGTTCATTCCTTCCCCCACGTCCCATTATCCCTTCCAGCTGGGGCTCTTCAATCCACATCACGTTAAACAGCTTTTATGTGCCAGAGATCCAGCTTGCTACTGGAGAAACACGCTGCTCTTAGGAGTGCATAGCAAATTGGGGTGCCTGGGTGGCTCAGTTGGCTAAGCGACTGACTTTGGCTCAGGGCACGATCTCACGATTCATGGGTTTGAGGCCCGCATCTCTGCCGTCAGCACAGAGCCCACTCTGAATCCTCTGTCTCCCTCTCTCTCTCTGCCCTCCGGCTCGCCTTTCTCGCCCCAAAATAAATAAACATTAAAAAAAGATGAAAAATGGGGCGCCTGGGTGGCGCAGTCGGTTAAGCGTCCGACTTCAGCCAGGTCACGATCTCGCGGTCTGTGAGTTCGAGCCCCGCGTCAGGCTCTGGGCTGATGGCTCAGAGCCTGGAGCCTGTTTCCAGTTCTGTGTCTCCCTCTCTCTCTGCCCCTCCCCCGTTCGTGCTCTGTCTCTCTCTGTCCCCAAAAAAAAAAAAAAAAAAAAGATGAAAAAGGAGTGTGGGGTAAGTAGAATATAGAAGATAGACAAAAACTGGTGATTATCACATGGCTTGATACACTTTTTAAAAAAATTTTTTAACATTTGTTTTTGAGAGACAGAGAGAGACAGAGCATGAGCAGGGGAGGGGCAGAGAGAGAAAGGGAGACACAGAATCGGAAGAGGCTCCAGGCTCCGAGCCGTCAGCACAGAGCCCGACACGGGGCTCGAACCCACAAACCACGCGATCGTGACCTGAGCCGAAGTCGGACGCTTGACTGACTGAGCCATCCAGGCGCCCCTTGATACATTTTAATACATGGGTGAGGAATGGGATTACCAAGAAAGAAGACCCCAAGAGAGTAGATCGTCTAGGGCATATTTAACACAATAGTTTACATTCAAGTTGGGGTTTGCAGGACAGATAAGGGTTTGCCAGAGAAAGAGAAAAGAAAGGGAAAGTAAATTTCTGGCTTGGAGGAAAGGATACACAAGAGGAAGGAGGTATGAAAAACGGTGTAGCGAGTCTGCGGGTTTCAAGGTGAGGGGTGTCTTGGGCACGGGGTGAAAGACCTGGTGCGAAATTTTATGGGCTTTATCTAACGTGCATGAGGGAGTGAACACAAATTTTGGATGGGAGGAAAGGAGAGGGGATCACATCTTTAGCAGCACCAAGTATTTTCTTGGTTGGGGTTGTAAGACCGTAGCTCACTTAATGTCTTTAGTTTGCCCCTCACCCTCTCCCCCCCTACCCACGTTCCCACCCAAAGCAGACCCTGAAACCAGGGTATGGGCACAGGTAGTTTATTTAGGAGGTGATCCTAGGAACCAGGAGGAGAGAATAAGGAAGGGAGACAGGGAAGGGAGACAATAATAAAGGATGTGCTAACAGGCTGATTTCACCTCTGGGCAACTGGGCTTCGATCCTGGGGCTTTTCAGAGACCGTTGGGAAAACCGCTGTCCAATAGGGGCACTTGGCTGGCTCAGTCAATAGAGCATGTGACTCTTGATCTCGGGTAAGTGGGTTCGAGCCCCAAGCTGGGGGTAGAGTTTACTTACAAAAAGAAAGTGCTGTCCAATAGAAATAAAATGCGGGGGGCCGGGTGCTCAGTCCGTTAAGCGTCCGACTTCAGCTCGGGTCAAGATCTCACAGTTTCTGAGTTCGAGCCCCGCATCGGGTTCACTGCTGTCAGTGCAGAGCCCCCTTTGGATCCTCTGTCTCCTTCTCTGTGCCCCTGCCCCGCTCATGCTCCCTCTCTCTCTCGCAAACATAAATAAACATTAAAAAACTAAAAAGGAACAGATAAAAGTAATAATAATAATAATAATCAGTTTCTTTCTCACAATATATCCACAATATTACCATTTCAACGTGTAATCAATATAAAAATATCAGCGAGCTATTTTACATTCTTTTATCATATGAAGTCCTTAAGATCTTTTTTTAATGGAAAGGACATTATTTTATTTTTTAAATTATTTTTTTGCTTCACACATCTACCATTTTTTAATTTTGATTTCAGTATAGTTAATGCACCGTGTTACAAATGGTATACAACACCCAGAGCTCATCACAAGCGCCCTCCTTAGTCCCCATCCCCCCACCCACCTCCCTCCCGTGACCACCAGTTTGTTCTCTATAATTAAGGGTCTGTTTCTGGGTTTCTTTGTCTCTCTATGGGCTTTTGTCCCCCCCTTTTCTCATTTGTTTTCTTCTTTTTTTAATATATATGTTATTTTTAAGTAATCTCTGCGCCCAACGTGGGGCTTGAACTCACAACCCCGAGATTGAGAGTTACGTGCTCTACCAACTGAGCCACCCAGACAACCCTGTATGGCATCTTCAAATTTTTTTTTAATGTTTATTTTTGCGAGAGAGAGAGAGAGAGAGACAGAGCATGAGCAGGGGAGGAGCAGAGAGAGAGAGGGAGACACAGAATCCGAAGCAGGATCCAGGCTCTGAGCTGTCGGCACAGGGGCTCAAACTGATCGTGACCTGAGCTGAAGTCGGACGCTTTACTGACTGAGCCGCCCAGGCGCCCCTTAGTGCTGTCTTATATCCGTTTGGAATTGCTGTTTAACACTTTATGCTTCTCTGTCCTCGATCCCGCAGATTTCCTTATCTCTTTCCTCTCTATTGGCCAGCATAGAGAGTTATGTTGAAAGTCTCTCCTCCAGCATTTTGTTTTGTAGAGAACTGTAATTTTGCATGCGGCTTTCCAAATAAAACACACACGCCATGGTTTGTGATCTCCATCTCACAAAGGGAGAGCCAATTAGGTTGCCTCTGGCCCCAACAGCCAGCCACTCAGTAGACCCCGGAGAAAACTTGAAAAGGGAGATGCATTTCTCTTTAGGCTTGAGGCACCCAGTTCTCCAGCTGCTAGGAGTGTTGCCTGTTGTCGACTCACAGCTAAGTCTCTCCCCGGAGCTCCCCTCAGCTGATGGCGGCTGCCTCCCCAAAGACGCACACCCTCCCCAGGTGTAACCCACATCTAATGATTGGTCATAAGTGGGGAGAGGGGAGGGGAAGAGGGTTTATATAAAGGCCTTCGTTCATAGCCGCTCTGAAAGGCCCTCCCAGGATCAGCGGAGAACTGCCATCGCGACTAGAGCTGCTGTTCAACGTCTCCCTCTGTCCAATCCTGCTTCTCTTGCTGCCTCACAGGGCTTGTTCCTAGAGCTTTCCCCACTAAACCTACTGCGCACAGATCTGAGTCTCCAAACGTTTCCTGGGGAACCCGATCCATGACCGGAGGGGACTTGACCAACGTCTCTATGTTTCGGTGTGCTGATTTAACTAAAGTTGTGCAAAGTTAGAGGGCAATCCCCCAAAGCACCCTCCCTTCTTTTTTTAAATTTTTGATGTTTATTTGCTTTTGAGAGAGAGAGTGAGACAGAGCATGAGCAGGGGAGGGGCAGAGGGAGAGGGAGACACAGAATGTGAAGCAGGATCCAGGCTCCGAGCTGTCAGAGCTGTTGATGTGGAGTTCGAACTCGTGAACTGTGAGATTGTGACCTGAGCCGAAGTCGGACGCTTAACCGACTGAGCCACCCAGGCTCCCCTGAGCACCCTCACTTCTGAACTGCAAGTTCAAGGCTCACCGAGACCATCCTCACTTCTGACACCAACTTCAAGGTCAAGGGTCTCCAAGGCTACCTTCAGTTTTGATGATTGGCTAATAGGACTCACAGAACTCACGGAAGGCTGTTGACACTCACAGTTTATGACAGTGAAAGGATGAAAATGAAAATAAGGCAAAGAAGGAGACACAAGCTGCAGTGTTCAGGAAAGTTCTCCATGTGGAGCTCCTGGCTGTCCTCTCCCAGTGGAGTTGTAGCATCCCAGGAACGCTAGCTCTCCTGGTAACTGTGTGTGACAATACACAAAGAATTTTGCCAACCAGGGAAGCTTACCTGAGCTTTTGTGTTCAGAGTTTTTATTGGAGCTCAGCCATGTAGATCTGGTTTCCCACCCATGTAGCTGACCCCAGTCCCCAGCTCCTTCCTCTCTAGGCCAACTAATGCTGCATGACCAAAGCCCCCACCCTCAATCACATTGTTAGACTATCTCTGTGATCCCAAACCCCCATATAAACAAAGACACTTATATAAGGCAAGACATTCCAGGGGCTTAGAAATAACTTCCCGGGAGCACAGGGCAAAGGCCAGACTCCCTGGGGGAGATTAAATTCTTTTCTAGACAAGTCATAAGGCAACATTTGAAGGGAAAATAAAGTTTTAAATTCCATAAGGATAGAAAGATGATGATAGATAGATAAATAGATAGATAGATAATTATACATAGAGATTCATCTGGAAATACCTGTCCTAACGTAAAGGAAGTTATTACAGATATTGTCTAATGGGCAGGCTCCCATTGTTTCATTATTAATGTTTAATGAATCTGACCATTATGAGGATAAAGCTAACTGAATTTGAGTTGGACTTTGAAAGAAGCAATGGCTTCCTCTTCCTCCTCTTCCACTAAACGTTAAACAAGTTTTGCTTAGAGAGGGAATGGGTTTTCAGGAAAACAAGAAGTGCATTTCTGCCTTATTAAGATACATTCATCAACTTTCATTCACTTGTTATGGAAACCCTTCCTCCCGACTCCATTGTGTATCTGAGTTATGTGTCCACCTCAGATCGGATTCAGCATCAAATAATACAGTTAGACACACAGACACGAGAGAGGCAAAGATTCTGGACGTATCGCAGGAGGCCCAGACCACGGGGCCCATACCCTCCTCACCATCTACCCTACGACCTTTCATACCATGAGTAAGATATGCGCAGTAACCGGCGAAAGCAGCCCTCATATTTATGATGTCTAAAAACAACAATACAAACCCTGAAGTCACCATGGAAACTGCCTCCCACTAGCATTTGCCTTCCAGAGATTTTTAGAAGCATTTATCCACAACAAATCAGCAGAGAAGAAAATTTGAGACAGATGATCCTAATTACGAATGCCTATGCTTACTAGAAGGAGAGTTACCGAGAAATAGAAAAGAAGAAGGGGTCTTTAATCCAAACTTCATTAAACATTTATTTTAAGAAGCCTTAACTTACCTGTCTCCCAGAAAAAATCCTCTAAAGGAGCCCTTGAGACACAGCTTTTATAAGTGCTTGGTTTTACATACTTCATAACTATCTATAGTTTTAAAAAAATATTTTCTAATGTTTATTTATTTTTGAGAAAGAGAGCGAGAGAGCAAGGGAGGAACAGAGAGAGAGAGGAACACACACAATCGGAAGCAGGCTCCAGGCTCTGAGCTGTCAGCACAGAGCCCCATGTGGGGCTCGAACTCCCAGACCATGAGATCATGACCTGAGCCAAAGTCAGACGCTTAACCAATTGAGCCACCCAGGCGCCCCGTAAATCTTTATATTTTAAAGTCACATGTATTTTTGCGTTTTCTTTTTGAAATTTGTCTTAATGATAAATTTGAGATATTTTAGGAAGCAAAATAGGTTGTCAGAAACAGCCAATTCACAACTTTTATCCTTAGAAAATACAAACGTAACATAACAGATTTCACTTCAGTCACGAATCAAGAAGATTGGTATATTTCAAGTCAGTCTCCTAAAGGGTGCCAGCTTCTGGAAGGGAGGTTATGGGGAAGCTTAAGAAAGAAAATGTTTGCTAGGGCGCCTGGGTAACTCCATCGGTTGAGCGTCTGACTTCGGCTCAGGTCACGATCTCACGGTTCATGGGTTTGAGTCCCGAATCGGGCTCAGAACCTGGAGCCTGCTTTGGATTGTGTCTCCCTCTCTCTCTGCTCCTCCCTCACTCACACTCTGTCTCTCTGTCTCTCAAAAATAAACATGAAAGAAGAAAGAAAGAAAGAAAGAAAGAGAGAGAGAGAAGAAAAGAAAGAGAGAAAGAAAGAAAGAAGAAAGAAAGAAAGAAAGAAAGAAAGAAAGAAAGAAAGAAAGGGTTTACTGAAATTGCTATGTCAAAGCTGGGGATCAGTCTTGTTTGCAAAGTCGCAAAAATGAGGATAATTCCACGGAAGGCAGACATAAGATTTAGATAAAACTTCAAACTTTGAGTAGCCAATACCGCTTACAGAGATCTCAGTTTATATCACAAGTTGAAGTTAGGTCCCATTTCCACCCAGATTTTTCAGTTTCTCCAACAGAACTCAATCTCTTCATCTTTCATGTTCCTAAAGCACATTGTGCCTCTCTTAAGCCACTTAATAATATTCATGGGGCGCCTGGGTGGCTCAGTCGGTTGAGCGTCCGACTTTGATTCAGGTCATGATCTCGAGGTCCGTGAGTTCGAGCCCCGTATCGGGCTCTGTGCTGACGGCTCAGAGCCCGGAGCCTGTTTCAGATTCTGTGTCTCCCTCTTTCTTTCTCCTCCCCCGCTCATGCTCTGTCTCTCTCTTCTCAAAAATAAATAAACCTCAAAAAAATTAAAAAAAATAATATTCTACCTTATGTTTTGGTTATTTTTGTACCTCTCTCTGGGACGAAACCCCTTTGAAAATAGAGAATACTTCTTCTATATCTTTGTTACCACATAGCCCCTAGCACAATTCCTCGTACGCTGTGGGAGCTTACACATGTTTATGAAATGAATTAAGAAAGCCCAGCTCTAATTAGCACAAGATTAAGCCTAGGATATTGTGTTCACAGAGAGGCTTTTTTTTTTTTTTTTAATCAAATGTCCCCCCTGACAAAATAACCAGAAAGTGATCTCCTTCGTAGGAGAACTCACTGAGGAACTTGGCAATTTGCTGTGTTTCTCAAGAAAAATCTTTTCCAGGTCGTAGATGGGTTCTGAAAATGTAACAGCCCCCAAACTGGCCACCGCCTGACTTCCCCTGGACGATCGGCGCGAGGCTACATATCGCAGCAGTGACTCAAACAGCCGGGAGAAGAAAACGTAGAACAAATGCGCATTTTTCAGCTCAGTAAACATTTGCTGATTACGTCTTTCTGTACAGATCGCTGAGTTAGGGGCTGTGCTCCGGAGGAAACCAAGATATATCCAGTAATCACTGCTACCCATTAAGCACCAGGTAGAGGCCATGGACCTTCTTATCCACTTCCTATGGCAACCCGGTAACGTAGACACCATTACCCACGCCCGTATCAACAGGACGATGAAAACTCAGGGAAGTCAGGTAACTTTACCAAGGTCACATAGCCAGGAAGTGAGAGAATCAGGATTTCAATCCTCATCTGACTCCAGAATCCATGTTATTCCCATGAACCAGAGTCCTTTTTGGTTTTTTTAAAGAGTGCTGAGTCGCTTTTATTCTGATGTACATAATTATAGAGGCTAAATGACGTAATATCGATGATAAAAGAATACGTTCTCTGGTCATTTGTGAGGTGTCTTTTTTTTTTTAAATGTTTATTTATTTTTGAGAGAGAGAGACAGAGTGCAAGTGGGGGAGGGGCAGAGAGAGAGAGAGAGAGAGAGAGAGGGAGACACAGAATCCAAAGCAGGCTCCGGGCTCTGAGCTGTCAGCACAGAGCCCGATGCGGGGCTCGAACCCACGAAACGTGAGATCATGACCTGCCTGAGCCGAAATCAAGAGTCTGAAGCTGAACAGAGTGAGCCACCCAGGTGCCCCTCTGGTCATTTATGAATTTAACTTTTGTCCTCAACTAGGTTATCTGCTCCCAAAGGGCAGGGACCGTAGCATAATTCAGTAACTTTCCTCAAAGCGCCTGGCTATTGTGCTGAATACATAAAAGATCCTCTCTATATACTAGTGGTTTGATCAATTTTCCCTCGGCCCTTAGGAGTAGGAGCCGGACGATATTTGGCCTCCCTGGGTAGAAGAGGAAAGAAAAATGAGTACAGCACTACAATAGCTAATTGGCCGCTCACTCCTATTTGCTATATATTACCTCGCTTAATTCTCAAAACCCTACAAAATAGGTATGAGCATCCCCATGTTGCAAATGAGAAAGTTCAAGCTTAGAAAAATTAAGTAAATGGCCCAAGGTTACAGAACCAGTATTTGATGAAGCAATTATTTAAATGTGGTTCTGTCTGAGCCAGAGTTCCCGCTCTCAACGCTTTCACGGTCACTTCTGTTCTAAGACCCCATAGATCTGAAGATACATCCTTGATGTACTAAACGTTTTTCAAGGACATGGAGGGCACTACCACATTAAATGAATAGGCTGGGTGAAAAACGTGTCTCAATTTCAGAACGAAAAATGGGTGTCTTAAGCAGCAAGGAAATGAGGTACCTCATATTTGCGACACGTTTTAGAGTTTCCTTTGAAATGCCGATGACAAAAAAACACCAAGCGACCTTCCGCAGTGTAGTGTTAATGAAAAGGTTCAAACTGCTCTGAAACTTTGGTTTTTAATGAGCTGTTATAGCGCCGACATAGAGGGGCTGTATTTTCAAAGAACGCTTTCAAGAAACACTGTGAAAATAGCTCTCCTACTCCGTCTTCTATAGAAGCTTCCCCACACTCTCCACTCCCTTATCACTCATCCCAGGATGGACCCTAATTGCCTCTGCCCTGGCCTACAACCCCAGGCCAGCCCAGAGGAACCCTGCCTTTGACTTTGGTTCAGAATCCTGGTGGGATCCACAAGACTGTGGGAATGGAGTAGAGATTCCCCACACTCTTATTTTCAGGATACTATCCGCATTCCCTCAAAAGAAAGAAAGAGAGAAAGAAAGAAAGAGAGAGAAAGAAAGAAAGAGAAAGAAAGAAAGAAAGAGAGAAAGACAGAAAGAAAGAAAGGAAGAAAGAAGGAAAGAAAGAGAAAGAAGGAAAGAAATCCTGGGGCACCTGGGTGGCTCAGTAAGTTGGGCTTTTGGCTCAGGTCATGATCACGGCATTCGTGGGTTCAAGCCCTGCATCAGACTCTGTGTTGACTGTGGAAACTGCTTGGGATTCTCTCTCTCCCTCTCTCTCTGCTCCTCCCCTGCTCTCTCTCTCTCTCCCTCTCTCTCCCTTTGTCTCTCAAAAATAAACAGTGGGGAACACCTGGGTGGCTCAGTTGGTTGAGCATCCGACTTCAGCTCAGGTCATGATCTCACAGTTCGTGAGTTCGAGCCCCACATCAGGCTGGCTGCTGTCAGCGCGGGGCCTCCTTGGGACCCTCTGTCCCCCCCCCGCCCCCACCCCTCCGCTGCTCATGCTCTCTCTCTCAAAAATAAACATTTAAAAACAAACAGACAAACATTTTTTTAAAAAGAAGAAATCCTATCCCTTGGGGTCCTTGGAAATTTTGAAATTTGTCAGACCTCAAGTTCCCCTCAGCTGTGAATTGAAATACAAACAGATCTGTATGAATGGGGTTACCAGATGCCCTGCACAGAAATCTCGGGTCTCTAAGAATGGTGTGAGCGAGAAAGGTCCGGCAGGGAATCGTTCTGATTCCCTCCTGTATTTAAATGCATTTGACTACAGGGGCGCCTGGGTGGCTCAGTCGGTTAAGCATCCGACTTCAGCTCAGGTCATGATCTCGAGGTCCGTGAGTTCGACCCCCGCGTCAGGCTCTGGGCTGATGGCTCGCAGCCTGGAGCCTGCTTCCGATTCTGTGTCTCCCTCTCTCTCTGCCCCTCCCCCGTTCATGCTCTGTCTCTCTCTGTCTCAAAAATAAATAAACGTTAAAAAAAATTTTAAAAAATAAATAAATAAATAAAATAAATGCATTTGACGACAAAGAAAATAGTATAAAGTACCAACGAGACAATTTGGCCTCTCTTAAATAAGGAGAATCATTCTCTGGTAAAACCCACCATGGCACAACAATTTACAATTGGCTTGAGAGCTTCCCCACCTTCTACGGCAACCACCACGAGGACAAATTTTCTGAGCTCCGTTTTTTTTTCTAATTTGCTTAAGGGCAACAGCAAATAGTATCTCCCTGGGCTGCTTGGAACTAACGCCATCCTCTTGCCAGGTGCCCTGGACCCCTCCTTGCCTTGCGAATTGAGGTTTGCAATTATGGGATTTACAGCTCCCCATTCATTAGCACTCATTATTGAAAGGTCCTCGTGAATTACTCAACCTCAAATTTTCTGTTCTCCACGTAATCCAAGTAGACTCCTTGCCTCTTATCCATACCTAGATCTGCCAGATTTCTCGTCTTGGATGCAGTTGTTCCAAAGCTTAGATCGCTTCCAGTAAAAGGAACTTTTTTCCTACTCATGAAATACGTACATAACCCCATGATCACGCAGAATATTGGGCCTGTGAAAAACTCACTCTATGTAGGGAAATTTTTTTCAGTGTTTATTTATTTGGAGAGAGAGAGAGAGCGCGCACACCTGTGCCCGAGCGGGGGGGAGGGGCAGGGATAGAGGGAGAGAGAGAGAATCCCAAGCAGGCTCCACACCGTCAGCGCCGGGCCCAACGTGGGGCTCGAACTCATGACCCCCCAGGCCATGACCTGAGCCGAAATCAAGAGCCGGCCGCTTAACCGACGGAACCACCCAGGCGCCCGGATGTAGGGAAAATTTATCCCTGCTGCAACTCAGCATCTGGGCTGCGTGACGAGGAAGTGATACTTGGCACCAGAAGGCAGAAGAGAGACTGAGAAAACTTAAGACTGTTACAGGGAAAGAAAGAAGGGAAAAGGAAAATCGGCGAACAGGTCGGCTTGTGGCATGAAGGCATAAAGACCTTGGTGAATCCTTTCTCCAAAGAGCCGGCGTTGAACCCAAGGGCCCCAAACAACCATTTTTAGAGCTTCAGATTGATTGGCCAAAGATAGAGTCTGTGGCTTTTGTTCCTGAGTCTACTGACTTACCCTGCTCCCGGCTTCACGGGTAAGAAGTAACTTTTACCAGCATGAGCTGCGGGCCATGCAAACTAGTGGGTCGGCGGCCGGGGGTGGGCGGAAGACTCAATTTCGGGTGAATGTGGTTTAATTAGGGCTCGGTCAGCTACAAGTAACACATCTGATAGGAACCAAGTGAAAATGCACAGCACTCCGAGGTCGCTGAGCTCGCTGGGTGAACAGAAAAAACAAACCGAAATTTTAACAGGAAGGTCCTGCCAATGGCCGAACCATGAAAGGGCTGAGATAAGACCCCCTCGTGTCTTGAGAGCGGAGAAACTACACACTGGCGTGGAAGAAACCCAGGAGAGGTTTCTAGCAAAGGGTGAAAGCTAAGGGAGAATTGGGGAGCCGCCTGCGTGGCTCAGTCGGTTAAGCGACCGACGGTCGGCTCAGGTCACGATCTCACAGCTTGTGGGTTCGAGCCCCGCGTCGGGCTCTGTGCCCACAGCTCGGAGCCTGGAGCCTTATTTCGGATTCTGTGTCTCCCTCTCTCTCTGCCCTCCTCTGCTCGTGCTCTGTCTCTCTCTCTCGAAAATACTTCAACATTAAAAAAAAATCATTAAAAAAAAAAAAAAAAGAAATTATCCACTGCAAAGAACAGAGAGAAAAATGCTTGAGACAAATTCACAAAGTCTCAGAAATAATAATGAAGTTGCTGTTGAGGTTGAAAGGAAATGACACAAGACTTTAACTCAAATTTACAAAAAGGAACGAAGAATACTGGGAATGGATACAGGTGCATCTATAAAAGACTGCAGGTATTTGTGTGTGTGTATCTCACTTTTTTATTATTTCCGCATTCTTTGTATTTCTTCTTTCTGTATTCTTTATCATTTCTTTTTTCTTCATTATTTGAGAAACATGCGGTTCTTCACAGAAATAATTATAACACGTGTTATTGGGTATATAGCATCTAGGTATTACATACATGTATATAAGATATGTGAGGACAAAAAGAGCAAAAGTGGGAGAAGGAAAATACACTGGAGAAAAGTTGTTACATTTTACTAGATTTAAGTTGGTATTAGTCCGAAATGGATTGTTTAGTTAAGGGTGCATACTTTTGTAAGAAAGTTTATTTTTTTCTTTTGAGAGAGAGCGCGCGCGCACGAGAGTGTGTGCGAGATCGTGACCCGAACCAAAATCACGAGTCGGACGCTTAAGTGACCGAGCCACCCCGGGGGCCCCGTACATCTTTTCAAAACAGTGTTTTTGTTTTCTCAGGGCAATTCCCCAGTAGTGGAATTATATACTGTAGTGGAATATATACTGTTTTCCACAGTAGTAGATATTTTGGATATTAGCTCTTTTTTGGATATATCATTTGCAAATATCTCCTCCCATTCAATAGGTTGCCTTTTTGTTTTGTTGATGGTTTCCTTGGATGTGAAAAGCTTTTTGTTTTGATGTAGTCCCAATAATTTTTTTTTTTTTTTTTGCTTTTTGTTTCCCTTGCCTGAGGAGACATATCCATAAATATGCTGCTAAGGGTAATGTCCAAGAGATTACGGCATACATTTTCCTTTAGAAGCTTTATGGTTTCAAGTCTCACACTTAGGTCTTTAATCGATTTTGAGTTTGGGAAATTTGCACATCTCAATAACAAGAGACAAACGACCCAATACAAATAGGGGACAGATGTGACACTTTCACCAAAGATTATATACAGATTTCTAATACGCGCATGAAAACTTGGTCAACATTATTAGTCGTTGAGGCAACACAAATTAAAATCATAAGATACCACCTCGCACCGACTAGCATGGCTATTATAAAAAAAGACTGACAATCCAAAGTGCTGAGAGGCTGTGGAGAAACTCATATCTCTCATACGTTACTGACGAGAACATAAAGCGATACGACCACATCGGAAAAACAGTTTGACACCTTCTTAAACAGTTACACGTACAGTTTCCATATAACCTTGCAATTCCATTCCCAGGTATCTACTCAAGAGAAATGAGAGCACATGTCCACATGAAGGCATGCATGCGGGTGTTCTCAGCGCGTTGTTCGCAAGCTCAAAACCAGAAGCAACTCGAATGGCCAGCCACTGGTGAATGGATAAACCTAACGTGACATAGCCATACACTGGTATACTACTCAGCAATAAAAGGGAATAAACTAGAAGAACTACGGATAAGTGCGAGAATGTGGATGAACCTCAAAAACATTATGATAAATAGTAGAAGCCAGACACAAAAGAGTACCTCTGCTACGATAGCCTCCATACGAAATTTCTAGAAAAGGTACAGCTCTAGAGACAAAAGGCAGATGAGGGCTTCCTGTGTTGGTGATGGGCTGAAAATGTGCACTAGAGAACATTTGGGGATGATGGAATTGTTCTAAGATTGGATTATAATGATCTGTGTACCACTGAACACGTTTAGTATAAAATGCATTGGGTATATTGTATGTATGGAGATCGATCATACCTCAATAAAACTGTTGAAGAAACTTCAGAACAACATGGAAAGCAGTCAGACAACAGTCTACGTAGTCCATGGAAAATCTGCACAGCTCAAAGAGTATGGAAGAGGGGAAACCACAAGTTTGGCTTGAGGATAGTGTGAAATGGGCCGGGAGTTAGTCCTTCATTGAGAAGAATGGGCCAGGGCACTCAATCATAGGCAACCCAGTACGTAGTCAGAGTTGAAAACCTCCAGCTTCTTACTTGGAGTGACTCCATATCTTATAGGCGTTGTTATTTCTTTCCTTCATTGTTAACGTGGATTTTTAGGGACCATAAGAAGCATATCTAAAGTCACATAGTTTGGGGCACCTTAGTGGCTCAGTCGGTTGAGCGTCCGACTTCGGCTCAAGTCATGATCTCACAGTCCGTGAGTTCGAGCCCCGCATCGGGCGCTGCGCTGAGCGCTCAGAGCCTGGAGGCTGCTTCGGATTCTGGGTCTCCCTCTCTCTTTGCCCCTCCCCAACTCGTGCTCTGTCTCTCTCTCTCAAAAATAAATAAAAAACATTAAAAAAAAAGAAAAGAAATGGAGAGTTCGCCTTTGAGGAACAAGATACAACCAAGTAACCTGAAAGAAAAAAATGTATGTACATTTAAAAGAGTTAAGGGGCGCCTGGGTGGCCCAGTCAGTTAAGTGTCTGACTTCGTCTCAGGTCACGATCTCAACGGTTTGTGAGTTTGAGCCCCGCATTGGGCTCCATGCTGACAATGCAGAGCCTGCTTCGGATCCTCTGTCTCCCTCTCTCTCTCTCTCTCTCTGCCTCTCCCCGCACCTCTCAAAAATAAAAAAAAAATTAAAAAAAACATTAAAAAAATAGCTTAAAGAATGGAGATATGGGGTGCCTGACTGTTTCAGTCGGAAAAGCATATGATTGATATTAAGGTTGGGAGTGTGAACCACACATTGGGTTAGAGATTACTTAAATCAAAAAAAAAAAATATATATATATATACAAAGATATATATATATACCTTATACAAAGATATATATATATATATACCTTATATATATATATATATATAAAGATATATATATATATATATACCTTAAAGAATGGAGGTAATAATAGAATTAATAAAAGACATTATGAAAAACAGAAACCGACAGAAATGATAGAAATTAGAAATAAGCAATTAAAATAAAATAAAAATATATATATATACAAAGATATATATATATCTTATACAAAGATATATATATATATCATATATATATATATATATACCTTAAAGAATGGAGGTAATAATAGAATTAATAAAAGACATTATGAAAAACAGAAACCAACAGAAATGATAGAAATTAGAAATAAACAATTAAAATAAAATTCTCAAGTAGTAGGCTAATAGGAAACCAAATTTAGAAGAAATCATGGTAAATAGAAAGATGCATCCCCCCAAATGCAGTACAGAGAAATAAGATATATGTTCAACGAAATAAGTGCAGAAAATGATTCAATTCAAATAAAACCTACGTTTTGTTTAAAAAAAAACAAAAACGCGACCTCCACGGCAACCAGGTAAAGAAGGCAACGGCCTTAACCTGACAAAGAATGCGGAAATCTACCAAAAATCTATACCAACCATTTTAGTTCATGGCTAAACTTTGGACGTTCTGTAACTCAAGACACAGATTCTAAAGTTTATGTAAAAGAGTAAACCTCTGGGGCGCCTGGGTGGCGCAGTCGGTTAAGCGTCCGACTTCAGCCAGGTCACGATCTCGCACTCCGTGAGTTCGAGCCCCGCGTCAGGCTCTGGGCTGATGGCTCAGAGCCTGGAGCCTGTTTCAGATTCTGTGTTTCCCTTGTCTCTCTTTCTCTCTCTGCCCCTCCCTTGCTGGTTCTCTCTCTCTCTCTCCCAAAATAAATAAATAAACTTAACAAAAATATTGAATCTTCCCATACTTGAACAGGCATAATACCTCTCCAGCAATCTAGGTCTTTGTTTTTTTTTTTTTGCCATCTTGCAAGAATGTTTGATATATTTCCACACAAAAGTCTGCACAACATTTGTTGCGATGATTCCTAGTTAGGGTATAGTTTTGTTACCGTAAATGAGATTTTTTTTTCTAGTGTCTTATCCGATTTGCTATTGCTGACACATAGGCGTTTCCTTATTATTGTCATGTTGATCTTATGACCGGCAAGTTTTGCCTGTTGTATAGATAATCCTGCCTGCCAGTAACAGCAAAATTCTCTTCTCCATTTTCGATTTTCTCTTGTCTTACTGCGTTCTCTAGACACATCAGTATAATATGAATATAAGAAGTAGTGGCTGACCTTCCTCCCCTGATCCTCACTTTAATTTCTGCATTTTTCTCCAGAAATGTCTTGAATCTTCATTAGAGGTTTACTCTTTTTTTTTTTTTTTAATTTTTTTTTCAACGTTTATTTATTTTTGGGACAGAGAGAGACAGAGCATGAAAGGGGGAGGGGCAGAGAGAGAAAGAGAGACAATGCCAAGAGCTGCAATCAAGAGTCGGATGCTCAACTGTCTGAGCCACCCAGATGCCCCAGGAAGATTCAATCGTTTAAGGTTGTTAGTTTTTACCAAGTTAGTCTTTAACACAATTAAATTTTTTTTTAATGTCTATTTATTTTTTGAGAGAGACAGAGACAGAATGCGAGTGGGTTAGGGACAGAGAGCAAGGGAGACCCAGAATCCGAAGCAGGCTCCAGGCTCTGAGCTGTCAGCACAGAGCCCGACGCGGGGCTCGAACTCACGGACTGTGAGCTCATGACCTGAGCCGAAGTCGAACGCTCAACCGACTGAGCCACCCAGGTGCTCCCCTGTCTTTAACACAATGTTAAACAAAATCCTACCACAATGTTTTATGTAATTTAACACACTGATTCTAAGTTTTATACAAAAGAGTAAAACTCTAATGAAAGACATTTCTGAAAAAAAAATATGGGGAGAGGACATTTCCTCTGGCAGATATAAAGAATTATATAAAGCTATAGTGATTAAAACAAAGTCGTGTTAGTGTGAGAATAGATAAATAGATCATTAGACTAGAATAGAGACCCCTCAAACAGACCAGATATTTGAGAATTAGTATCACCTTACAAATCAAAGGGAAAATTCTAAACTATTCAATGGGTACCATTAAAACATTTGGTTATCCATATGTGGAAAATAGATTTTTACCCCATACCATTGACAAAAAGTAAATTTCACATAAATGTACCCAAACTACCAGGAAACAATTTAGAAGAATATCTTCATTAATAGCATTAAAAGTTGAACCGCTTCTTTGGAGAAGAATATATTTGCAATACGTGTAACTATCGAATGATTGGTACCCAGAATACATAAAGACCTATCATTGAGATCGGTACCTCAATTATAAATAGACAAATCAGGGGGAAAAAAGCGGTTAATGACAGGAGCAGGCAATTTACAGAAGAGGGCCCACAACTGGCCAATAAACATATCAAAAAGTTTCAACCTCTCAAGTAATCGGGAAAATGCAAATAGCAACACAACTTAGCTTCTACTTCATACCATCAGATCAATAAAAATAAAGCCAGTGAGGGGCGCCTGGGTGGCTCAGTCGGTTGGGCGTCCGACTTCAGCTCAGGTCATGATCTCGCTGTCCGTGGGTTCGAGCCCCGCGTCAGGCTCTGTGCTGACCGCTCAGAGCCTGGAGCCCGTTTCAGATTCTGTGTCTCCCTCTCTCTCTGCCCCTCCCCCGTTCATGCTCTGTCTCTCTCTGTCTCAAAAATAAATAAACGTTAAAAAAATTTAAAAATAAAGCCAGTGAATATCAAGTTTTGATGGATGTCTGGCCAGCTAGGAACGTGCAAACGCGGTGAATGAGAGTATAAATGAGAGCGGTGCAATTTGGCACTGCTGGTGACGTTGAAAATCATCCCCAGCAACTCGACCTTAAGGTTATGGATCCCAGAGAAACCTTCACCTGTGTCCAAGGAGACACGTGCGTGCTGCCCTGTCGCAGGATTACTGTAATGGCGAAAACGAATAGCAACTTCACGTTTGTCAAATTGGGATACCTTCGTATGATGACGTACACGGTTGGTATATAAAGGCACGGGCTCTCCTCCAAAAATATGCCGAGATACGTTGAAATAAAAGAGGACGTTGTACAATTGTGTGAATGTATGCTGCCATTTATGGAACCACGTGTATGAATATGCGCGAAACATGCGACGAATATATACCTGCTGAAGCCGTGAGAATACAGGCTGGAAAGATACCAAGGTGCCAAGTTCAGAATAATGAGAGCGGAAAGGTCAGTGGCAGTGGAGAGAGCACACAGAGAAATCTTCAGCTCTGTAACTGTGTCTCGTGTGTGCAAAACAATCTGAAGCAAACGACAAAATTCAATCATGTGTTCCGCATTCTTGATTGTTTGTCCTATTATTCTCTGTACTTTGCCTGTACTTAAAATTTTGTTCCAATAATAAAAGAAACACGTTACGTAAGGTGGGCAAGGATTTCCAGAACCACTTATTGGTACTTTCTCATTGAAAGCTCCTCTTCTCCCTCACGGAACTTTGAAATGACCCTACATCTGCTGTGGGGCTATTGCGTGAGTAAGGAGTGCCGTGTATAAAGACCACACAACAAAATGCTGTTTGGATACATGCGCACAGATACATTTACATGATATGTGATATATATGATGTATATGTGATAAACATACCTCTTTTTATCGCCCGAGATACAGGCAGAAGAAGCTCTTACCTAAAATTGCTAAGAACTGGGGTGCCTGGGTGGCTCAGTCGGTTAAGCGTCCGACTTTGACTGAGGTCCTGATCTCGCGGTCCGTGGGTTCGAGCCCCGCGTCGGGCTCTGTGCTGACAGCTCAGGGCCTGGAGCCTGCTATGGATTCTGCGTCTCCCTCTCTCTCTGCCCCTCCCCTGCTCCCGCTCTGTCTCTCTCTGTCTCTCAAAAATAAAGAAATGTGTAAAAAAAATTTAACACAAAAATAAAATAAAATTGCTAAGAACTGAAGAAGTACCCAAAGGAAAACTCTCCATAGTACTATGTGAGGCGCCTACGTCAGGGCAGAGAGCCACGGCAACAGAGGATCATTCGGAGGCCCCGGGGACAGATGGAGAGAAGAGGTAGGCCACCTCACCCTCGGCGGAGGGTCCAACAGGTAAGGTCTCTAATTCAGGTTTCTGATCACCCCTGATAGAGCAGAGGAAAACTTGGAGCAGGTCCCCGAAAAGGAGCAGCTTCACAAATCTCTTTCCACCCCAGAGCTCCATGAAGGATCCACTCCCGTGAGCCTAGCTGTCCCGGGGAGGGGCGGTCACGCGTGGGCGACCTTATTCTCCAACACAAGGCAACGGATAGAGAAGTCCTGGGCCTGCCTCTGCCTCTCTTCCTCTGGACAAGAGTGTGGTTTGCTCAGAGTTAAAAGTACACGTCCTATGAAAACGCTTTTCCTTCCCTGTGCAAAGCAATGGTGCTGACCCATGAGCAGTAGGGGTAAACACTGAGCTGCTCTCCAGTAATGGTGGACTGAGTTGACGCTGGGCCATGGGTGCCATGGGAGCCTTTCCATTGCTCCTTCTTTCAAATGCTCGCCGGTAAGCACGTGTCCCCCAGGAAGGGCTAAGATTGTTCCTGGGCCGGGGAGAAAACGTTGGCGTCCTTCTCAGGTATCTGCCCCAGGGGCGGCTTAAGTAGGTGGCGGTGTATGTGTGCGATTTTTTGTACGTTTTTTAAAATGTGTACTTACTTTTGAGAGAGAGAGAGAGAGAGAGACAGAGCAAGCGGGGGGGGGGGGGGGGGGCAGAGAGAGAGGGAGACAGAGGATCGGAAGCGGGCTCCGAGCTCAACAGCAGAAGCCCGGATGCAGGGCTCGGACTCGCAAACTGGAGATCACCACCTGAGCTGAAGTCGGATGCTTAACCGAGTGAGCCACCCGGGTGCCCCCCAAATGCCAGATTTTAAGATATACTGCACAAATCTATAATCATGAAAGAAGCATTGTACTGGCACATACAGAGACACATCGATTTTCTTTTTACTTATTTATTAAAAAATTTTTAAAGGTTTGTTTATTTTTTGAGAGACAGAGCGAGACAGAGCGCGAGCGGGAGAGGGACAGAGAGAGAGGGAGACAGAGAATCTGAAGCAAGGCTCCAGGCTCTGAGCTGTCAGCACAGAGCCCCACGCGGGACTCGAACTCATGAATCCCCGAGATCGTGACCTGAGCCAAAGTTGGACGCCCCAGCAACCGAGCCACCCAGGTGCCCCCGTTTCTTGTAAATGATCGATCTGATTTACAAAGATACCCACCGAGTGGAACGCGCACATTACCCGTGTGTGGTCCTGCGACACTAACCTCCCGTTTCTCCTCCTCGAGGGGACTTACAGCTTTACGTCTAATCGCAGAGCTCTCGATCCTGAAGGTGGTTTCAGCAGCCACACGGAAGGAGACAAATGTCTTTGTTCAAAGTATCACACTAGGATTTGCACGTGGGTGGAATCCCGTGGGATGCTGACAGTTTGTGGGAATTTTCTGTGGAAGGAACTGGGTTAATAAGGTCACCGTTCTTCTTTTTTTGGCGTAAGCATTATTCTACAGTGCCTGTGGAGAAAAATCTTGTTTCCAGAGCTTGCCTTCAGTAGCTCCATAAAAGAAATCGTTGTGACAGCGCATGTCAAGAAGAGTCATGCGTGATTTGAGATTCCATAGATCTTTTCCTTCGGAATCATAACAATAATAACGCCGATAAAACATTCAGGGGCACGCGAAACTTTTCTGAAAGCTTGTACGCAAGGTGATGTAAATGGCCAAGCAGACACAGATACCTATGGCGCATTCCCATCAATCTCCAACCGGGCCATGAAGAAGAACGCGATGGGAAGCGCAGAGGAGGGGCAGAGAGAGAGGGAGACCCAGACTCCGAAGCGGGCTCCAGGCTCCGAGCTGTCAGCGCGGAGCCCGACGCGGGGCTCGAACTCACGGGACCGTGAGATCATGACCTGAGCCGAAGTCGGACGCTCAACCGAACTGAGCCACCCAGGCGCCCCATTTTTGAGTCCCTTTCTTTTGTTTTAGTCCTGTGCTCCTTCTAGAATGTCTGATTCCATCTCTGCACATTGTCTCCGGTCTTCTAGTCTACTTTCAGCAGGGAGCAAAGGACAATATCTCCTTCCTTTCTGAATGACTCTATGTGCTTTGGCTCCTGATCCCCGGACCTCCTTCTGGGAATGCAATCCCACGGCTCCTGTGACCGCCCCCTCCCCCCCAAACGTCCTTCTCCACTTTCTGTCACCAGAGGCAGCCCTGGAAACTTCTCTCCCTTGCAGGGCTCCCCCAGGCAAGCTACCGGCTGATGCTTTTACTAATAATTACAGTCTCCTGAAAGGCAGGCTTCGCGGGTATTAAAAAAGGTGCGTCTATACCGAGTCCTAGAAGGGTCTAATTTACCTATTCCTTTAGGTCAGAGGCTGGGTGTCCTGCCTCTTTGCTCCCTATCCGGCTAAGTTATTAATATTAGTAAACACCGAGTCAATATAATTCAATATTGATCTCATTATTTGTTGGCAGAGAACAGGAGAAGAGAGAAGTGGCAGGACCGCGGGCAAGGGAAATAAAGGGTCCGAGAGGACAGACATGTGAGAAAATCTGAAAAAGAGAAAGCCAGGGTTGGGGGGAGACGGGTGGGCGTGCCTCAGTAGGCCCTAGATGCTCAGCAAAACAAAAATAAACAAAATCAGGGAAAAAATAAAGTCTGTGCCCCTGTTCTCCAAACTGGTAATGGACAGTTTGTGGGCCATGAAATGTCCCATTGTGTGCCGCTCTATTTTGCCAGGGCACGCATGGCTTCCCTTATAGACAGCTCAGCACACCCTTACGGCTTTTTCAGGCCCTCACCCAGCCGCTACCCCCCGCCAGAAGGAATTTCCACAGTTTACTATGTTCTGTTGGGGAATTCTCGCTACTTTCCACCCCAGAAAAGATTTCAAGGATCCCGAAAACCTCAGCTCCAGTGACCCGAATAAGGTTTGGAAGGAGCCATGATTCTTCCGAAAAGTCTTCGAATGCTGGGCGGCTGTCGCCGAACTCTACCTTTGTAAATAGCCACCTGCTCGTGGAGCAGTGCCAATGTGCGCCGGGGCTGCTGGGAATGATGCTGCTTTTAACCCCGTGCTATGCCGGATACTCTCCGGAGAAAAGTGGACTCCTGTCCCCTTGTGTGTCCGGCCACAGGGACACAGTGAAAGACACCTGCACCCCCATCCGCCCCCACCCCCCCCCCCCACACACACATAAAATTACTTGAGTCTTCAATCAGTTGAGTGACCTACATAAGCATCCCTGAAAGTAATATTTCAGGGTATTTTAGTAAAACCCTTTGTGGAGGCACGAGCGCGCACAGGCACGCGGTCTTGTGGGTGTATGGAAAGTTTTGTGAGTAGATGAAAAAAGAAAAGAATGACTTCTTTATATTGCTGATTCCATACACAGCTGACCCTGAACAAAAAGAGTTTGAACTGTGTGGGTCCACTTATATACAGATTTTCACACACACACACACATATATATATATATATATATATATATATATATGTATATATATATATAGTGTCTTATATACATATATATATATATTGTGTGTATATGTATATATATGTGTATATATATGTACAATACAATACTGTAAACATATTTTCCTTATGATTTTCTTTTCTTTTTCTTTTTGTTTTTAAAGATTTTTAAATGTGTATTTATTTATTTATTTTTGAGAGAGAGAGAGAGAGAGAGAGAGCCCCCGTGAGCTGCGGAGGAGCGGAGAGAGAGAGAGAGAGAGAGAGAGAATCCCAAGCAGGCTCAGCGCTTGAAACACAGAGCCCAAAGCACGCCTCGATCCCACGAACTGTGAGATCACCATGTGAGCCGAAATCAAGGGTTGGATGTTCAACCAACTGAGCCACCCGGGTGCCCCTAAAGATTTTATCGTTTTGAATCATCTCTACACCCATTGTGGGGCTCAAACTCACAACCTTGAATCAAGAGTCGCGGGCTCTACCAACCGAGCCAGCCAGACGCCCCCTTACGATTTTCTTCATAGCAGTTTCTTTACTCTAGCTTAATTTATTGTGAGAATACAGCATGTGATGCATATAGCATACAAAATATGTGCTCATCGATTTTATATTACTGGTAAGGCTTCCTGTCAACAGTAGGCTATTAGTAAAGTTTTTGGAGAGGCAAAGGTTATGTGTGGATTTCTGACCACGCAGGGGGTTGGCGCCCCTAACCCCCACATTGTTCAAAGGTCAACTGCGTATTGTTTGTGAGAGGTTAGCTTTCTAAAATCAATAGAAAAAAAAGGTAATATTTGCTGTTCATCAGCTGAAGAAAGGTGTTGGGGCAGATTAATGTGACTGCCAATACAGTATGTCCCTCAAAGTTGAGTTAAGTATGGAGCCTTTTTAAATTTTTTTTTTCAACGTTTATTTATTTTTGGGACAGAGAGAGACAAAGCATGAACCGGGGAGGGGCAGAGAGAGAGGGAGACACAGAATCGGAAACAGGCTCCAGGCTCCGAGCCATCAGCCCAGAGCCTGATGCGGGGCTCGAACTCACGGACCGCGAGATCGTGACCTGGCTGAAGTCGGACGCTTAACCGACTGCGCCACCCAGGCGCCCCAGTATGGAGCCTTTTTAATGGTTACAAAGAAAGTTCTCTTGGACCCATAAGGATATGGTTTTGGATTTTCGAGGATATGTTTTTGGATATGATTTGAATTTTCAAGTGTCCTTTGTCCTTCGTTGTTGAGACAATGACTCGATAAACTAAAGTCTCATTTTACGAAACTATCCTTAAATTGGGGATTCTCACCAGGAAAGGGTTTGCTTTTGCAACCAGGACCCCTCACGATGAAGATGACTATTGCAGTAAAGACAGAACGGAAAATTCTTCTTTGTAGCCATCACGTTTTTAATTTTTGGTATCTTATAGCGTTTTGACATCTTGAGGCTTTGCTAATCCTGGAAAGATTAGTGATCCCAGGGATCACTAATACAGAGTCCACAACCCCCTCAAAGCACACCTTTCACATGCAAATCAACCAATCCCTAGACCCCACCACCAACCACCTGCTTTAGCAAACTCACACCAAGATCTCCCTGTGACCTAAATCACCCCAGGGCTACATACCAGATAGCTGGGGACCTCCCTGTAGCCCACAGCCCGTTAAAATTATCCAAACTAGCCAATCCTAAAGCTTATCTTGCCTTGTCCATTCTTTTGCCCATGGTCTCCCCTCAATCCTTCTGCTTCCCGATGAACCCTGGCCCTTCCCATGTGGCTCTGCCTGATGTGATATGTCCCCTGCACTTGGGAACTATGAGTAGTAAACTCTTCCTTCAAAGACAGTTATCTCGGCGCCCGTCACCTGTGTATAGAGATTTGAATGTGATCTTGAGAACTTCTCCATAATCATTTTCAACCAAGGGAGTGAAAGTTACGTCCCTTCCCCAAGTGCTTTTGATCCAAGGCGCAACGTGTCACAATTTAATAGGAAGCCTCCCTCAAATTAACGTAATCCTACTTGTTTCTTGCAAACAGAGATGTTTTTCTCTCATTCATGTATGTTTGCATAGATGAATGTTTGAGCTTTTCATCCACATGCAGTGACATCACGGGCTCCTCTCTCTTTGCCAAGTAAACAAATGGCCTCGTACACAAAAGACATAAACATTTCCTAATCATTGTCACCAGCTCACGTTATTTACCTGGCTTTTAGTACAAAAACCATCATTTCAAAAGCCTTCAGCAATTTCTCATGGGGCGTCCGGTTGTCACAATCAGAAGAGCATACGACTCTTGGTCTCGGAGTTGTGAGTTCGAGCCCCGTGGAGATTGCTTACAAATAAAATCTTAAAAAAAAAAAAAAGAAAAGAAAGAAAGAAAAGAAAGAGAAATTTCTCGAAACGGGCTCTGATTTCAGCAGAAGCCTGAGCATGGTGGGGGAGATGGGAACGGACCTATGGTAGGATTGCAAGAAAGAAGTCCTTTGGCTCTGACAGAAATCTACGGTAGCACCTCATAAAAGTCTCTTAACTTCTCAGGCTCTCATTCCCCCCCATTTTATTTTTATTTTATTTTATTTTATTTTATTTTTAAGTAATCTCTACACCCAACGTGGGGCTCGAACTCACAATCCCTAGATCAAAAGTCACATGCTCTATGAACTAAGCCAGCCAGGCGCCCCGCCCTCTTCTCATTTTAGATAATGTCTACAGGCCAATGAACCCCTGTGGCTCAGAGCTTCTGTGGTATAAAGAGTTGGATCCCTTACCCTTGCCCCAATCAAGGCTTGGTCAGCTGTGAGGAGGGCACAGCTTTGGCACTGGAATGGGTAGTAGTTGGGGAGGCGTGCAACTATTCCAGAAGCACGGCGGTCTGGGGTGGAAGGACCTGACTATTCATCACCTTACAAGCTCCTTCTCAAGCAACCCACTTGTCATTCAAGAAGATTCTCTGCCCTACCACAGGCTTTCCTTCTGACTTTCCTTCAGCAGGAAGAGCACGGCTTTAATTTCGCACTGCGATGGAGTTAAAGCAGTGGTTCTTGACCTTGGCTTCACATTGGCATCACCCTGGAGAACTTGTAAAAAATAACGATATCTACGTCCCGCCCCCAGAGATTCTGATATTGACCCAGGGTACGGCCAAGGCATTGGGGATTTTCAACACCCCAGCTAATTTCAAACGCAGCCAGATTCCAGAACCAGTGCCGTGGGGATGTAGTCACAGGTGATTCAAAAGGCTGGCCTCAGATCCCTCTCGAAGATGGATATTAAAACAAAGGAGAAAGGAGGAAAGGAATCGCCTGGGGAGAAGACCAGAGGAGAAGCGAACCGCCGAAGGAGGAAGGACGAGGCAGGTACTGAAGGCAATCTCCACTGTCCTCATAGAGCAGGTTCTGAGCAAACTCATCCTGCTGGTGGGGCAGGGATTCTGTGCAGGCAGCTGACTCCCCAGCTTGGCTTCTGGCTTCACGAGAGCCCAGGGGACATGAAAGCTAATCTTGTGCAGAGATGTGTCTGTTTTCCATCTGGCTCTCTGCTATCCTTCCCGAAACACTGCCTGGTGTGGGGACCGCTAAGGGGGCATACTCTTCCCGCGTGCCACACTGAGCTTGGCACACGAGCCCCCGGATGCAGCCCGGCTGCCGAAGACGGGAGCCGTGCCCCCCTTCCCCCGCGGACCCCCTGATTTGGTCGCGGGTGGACCGGGCATCACGAACAAACGATTGCGTTTCCCTGTGCTTTCGTTGCCTTTCCTTGCAAACAGGCTCCCAGGCAGTTTCAGAGAATCGATCCGGTGAAGGCATTTCTTTGGTTGAGGTATTACACTAAAAGCGGTCGCCTGAGAACAAAACTGATAATATTAGAAACTGGCAGGCTCATGAACTCCAGGGCGCTCAGACAGATACCTTAGTCTATATAGCTCCTTAGAGTTTACCAAACGCTCCGACCTAGTCTGTCATTTAAGATTGGTTCAGAGCATCCCCATGGGGCGGGTAAAGCATTAACGGTCTCCTTTTGCGCCTAAGAACACAAAAGCTCAGCGTGGCTTGGTACACTGGCCGAGGTGTCACAGCCTTGCGCTGCTTCTGGACCGATTTGTTCCTCCTTTTACTTTCGCTAAACGTTTATTTGTTTATTTTGAGGGAGAGTGAGCGGGGGAGGGGCAGAGAGAGAGAGAGTCCCCAGCAGGATCCGCACTGTCAGCGCAGAGCCGGACCCGGGTCTTGAGCCCACGAACCGTGAGACGGTGACCTGAGCCGAAACCAAGAGTTGGCCCCGCTTAACCGACCGAGCCACCCAGGCGCCCCTGTTCTTGGTTTCTTCTCCTTGTCCTTCTTCTGTTCTGCTTTGCTTTTGGTGGAGGGGTGGGGGGGCTGGGGGGTGGGGGAGGTCAACCCCCTTGCGGGCCAAACTTCTGAAGAGGCTCTTGCGTCAGCCAATGGAAGGGAAGGAAGGGGTGGGAGCCGGGGTGGAAGGAGGAAGAAGCTGGATCTGCCTCGGGTGGCTTCTCGGCAGGGGCTGTGTCTTGCTGGACAGATCCCTTCGGGAGCCAGTTTTGGCTGGTGGACTTCGGCTCCACAGCGCCTGCTTCGTGCCCACCCCTCCCCTTTTGCCCCCTGCTCCCTTTCTCCCTCTGTGTTCTGTGTTTTCCTGCTGCTGCTGCTAATCTCTGGGTTGTCGAGGGGCCTATTTGGCTCGCCAGCAATTCCCTTACCTGAGTAACCAGCCCAGTGCATTAAAGTGCTCCGTGTTAAACACTCAAGAGGGGTGTGTTTACCGGCCAGACTCTGTGTCAGGCGGGCCCGGGGTTGCAAACAGATGGCACACTCAATGGGGGAAGCGAGAAAAGCTGAACGGAGAGGCTGTTGACACATGGTGGGGTCCTGCTCGGGGCTCACCTTCCCCAGGCTAGAATCAGGAAGAGTGGCAGCCTTGGAAGAGAAGCCTGTTGACACGAGCCATGGCTGTTGATGTGGCAACACGGTAATGGCCCAAATCGCGCCCTAATGGCAGGGAGGGAGCGAGGGAGATAAGTACACCTCTCTCTCTTCCCACCCTCCTGCCTCCTGCTGGCGTCTCCCGCTAACCAAACCCAATTAAAAGCCAGCGGGAAAGGGTGATGTGGTCCATACCGGTCATTTCCCAGGGTCACCACCAGGGCAAAGGAGAGAGGGAAGGGTGTGTGTGTGTGTGTGTGTGTGCATGTGTGTTGGGAAAGGAGGAAGCCAATGGAGAGCAATCAGTTTGACTCTGGCTAATACAGCCAATTAAATCTGAAGTCAGGACGGGCACCGCGATGTTCTAATTTCAGGCCCCGACTTTGATCTGGGGTTGATGAGACCCAAGGCGAATAGGACCTATGAACCTTACCTTTGTGTCTGATTATCGTTATCGCATGGAATCTGTTCAATATTGAGGTACTTCAAGCTTTTACCTGTTACTTTGGGATGCGAAAGCCCTCTCTGGGCATAGTGCCTTCAGAATGAATATTTATCTGATAGATCTCCCAAGGGTCAGGTCGTTCGGAGCAAAGAGATTTTAGGTAAATGATGACTTTTCTCATTTGGGGCTACGTGCGTGTGGGGGTTGCTGTCATTGTTTTCCTTTTTTTTTTTTTTAAGTTTATTTATTTTGAGAGAGAGAGAAAGAGTGCAGGAGAGGCAGAGAGAAAGGGAGAGAAAGAATCCCCAGGAAGCTCTGTGCTGTCAGCGCAGAGCCCGACGTGGGGCTCGATCCCGAGAACTGCGAGATCATGACCTGACCCGAAATCACCAGTCGGATGCTTAACCGCCTGACCCAGGTGCCCCTTGCCCTGATTTCCCGTGAGCAAATGGTTCTATAATTTTCAAAAGTGCGCTCTTCGACTTTTAGGCTTTAGAAAAAGGTGACGTTCGGGACAACCATACCTCCCACCCCCAGCCTCAATTCTCCCATATAAGCAGTGTTTGCCACTTCCAACAAAGAGAGAGCTTCCTGGTTTTACAGACAAGGAACGCTGAGCCCCTCTGCCAGCTGGGGGACAGCGCGGGGGGCAGGGGTGGGGGGCCGGACTCAGCTCTCCCCTGTCCCCTCCAGCACCGCTGCGCTGCTCACAGAGAAGACTTGTTTGGCCTCTGCAAAAGCAATATTCACTGCCTCTTCCCTAAAAGCTCTTACTAGCTCCTATTAGACTAATAGCCCTTCAAGCAGAAGAAGCAAAGAGAGGACAATGCAGGGGTGGGAGGGCCAGCTGAATTCAGCTGGGAGAGGACGCCCAGGCAGGGGGCTGAGGACCCAGGAGTAGAGAAGGCGTAGATGGGAGAAAGGGGGGGCGGGCTGGAGGGAGATCGGGGGCTCGGCGACCAACACACATAAAAGATAAACAAAGGCAGCCGTGACCCTCCATTGCTGTCTCCTAGGAAAATGCATCTTAATATGTTTTCGCTCAAACTAACAGCTGTGGAACCGGGATGGGTGGGGGGTTGCGATGCTCAGAGGGCTTCATGGGTTTCCGCACACTGTGAGGTTGCTCTCTCCCCCCCCCCCCACCCCCGCCACTCCGATGCGCAGGCCTTTTCAGAGGCGCATGCTTTGTCTCGGGAGGAATGCACGGCTGAAACGGATTGCTTAATGTTCTAGACAAGAGCGGATCTGGTAATGTCTAAGGAAATTCCGGAGAACATTCTTTATAATTGCGCTGGGTCCATTTGAGCACTTAGCATTTATGTGTGTCTGAGAACTCGTCTACTTCGGAGTGGTACACGGTGATGTGGCTGGGTCAAGTTGTCTTTGTAAGTGGCAGAAGGGTCAGGTACAGAGCCCAGAGTAACCTTGGGGCCACCGGAACCAGTGAAATGTGGAGAAAATGCCCGACAGCGGGAGAGAAAAAAAAGCTAGCCCCGTTGCCTGGTAAAGCTCTGCTCACTGCCCACAGCACTGGTCGCTCAATATCTAAAATCATGGCATACCCCAAAATATTCTAGCAGCTACGAGCTGAAGCAGAGAAAAACTGCCAAGTGGGAAAACCTATTTGATAAGCCCTTCTTTCCTTTTCCTCTGGTCTTCCTCCTCCCTCTCTGTGAGTGTCCCTACCACCTTCTGCCGCCCTCTCTCCCTGACACCTTCCAGAAGCCTCACAGGCAGCATTATACTTGGACCCTTCTCTTGAGCTTCAGATGACTCTCTGGCCCATCGGTAACACTCCCATTCCTCGGGGCGTCTGGCTGGCTCAGTCAGTAGAGCGTGCAACTCTTGATCTCGGGGGTCGTGAGTTTAAGCCCAATGTCGGGTGTAGGGATGACTTAAAAAAAAAAACCTACCCCCGTTCCTAGAGGATCCCACCTTGGCAGAAATGGCCTTTAACATTCCACCCTGAGATTTTCTTTGTTTCTAAGCTTCTTGTCACTGAGAAAAATCGAGGGGATTGTCCAATTTATACTAGGGTGCGAATGGCTTATGGAAAGTTAGATGTGTTCCCGCTCCCAAGGGTAGTTGTATTTTTTAAAGTGGACACTAGGAGCTCCTGCGTGGCTCAGTCAGTTAAGTGTATCCCACCTTGATTTTGGTTCCGGTCACCATCTCACAGTTCCTGAGATCGAGCCCCAAGGAGGGTTCTGTGTTGACAGCATGGGAGCCTACTTGGGATCCTCTCTCTCCCTCTCTCTCCGCCCCTCTTCCACTTGCTTGCACGCTCTCTCTCTCTCAAAATAAATAAATAAACTTTCAAAAATAAAGATAAAAAAAATAAAGCAAAGGGGACATTAGAAGTGAAGCCAAGAGATGGCTTTTGGGTGATAGAAAAGAGAGCTGGCCTCGGAATTATAAAGCCGACCCTCAGTTTGCTACCTTCATCGGTGACTTTAAGCAAATGACTTCACTCTCCTTTGCTAACCCTCAGTTTCCTCACGTGTAAAATTGCAGTCATTATCTTAACCAGAAGACTAGGAAAATATAAGGTATGACATAACTCAAACATGTCATCAATAAGGGTACAATTCCAGGTCCCATGATAGGTTGTGGCCCTCCTGTTGCCACCCCCTTCATACTATCACACGTTCTAGACAGAAATCAGTCTCACTAACATTACATTCCGTGGGCAGAGGGGGCTGGTTATGGGATTTTTCCAAGCGTGAGCACCAAAGGCGTGAGGACGATAGTAGAAAGACATCAGCCCAGCCCAGGTAAGTGTCCCAATTCCTGGCGGGTTTATTTAGCTCTGAACTTTACGAATTCAGCAACAGCGTTAGTCTAGAAAGAAGCGTCTGAGTTTATAGCAAAACTCATTCGAGACGGGCCGGTAGATACGATGTCTGCCGACGAAGGATCAAGAAATTGCTGGCAGAACAAAACCGACTCAGGTCACAAATTGCCCAGTTGGTATTTGATTCCTATTTATATTTCTTGATTCTGTCGACTCCAATTGTAATCATCAAGAGCAAGGCGGGGCACCCAGGGGGGGGCGGGTCTCGGTTAAGCAGACGACTCCTGATTTCGGCTCTGATCATGACGTCAGGGTTCCTGAGATTGAGCCTCATGTGCTGACAGCGCAGAGGCTGCTTGGGATTCTCTTCTCTCCCTCTCGCTCCGCCCCTCCCCTGCGCACCTGCACGCGCTCGGGCTCTCTCTCTCTCTCTCTCTCTCTCAAAATAAATAAACATTTTTAAAAAAACAAAGACCAAGACAGATATCGAAGGAAAGTGGAACGATACCCCTCTTCTTGCTTCCATCATCCAACAGAAAAGTTCTCTGTTGTTTACCGGCCCACGGGGATCCAGCCAAATATACATACCAGGACTTTCCCAGGGACCCCACTAACCACTCCCCGCATGGTCACCCTTCTAGCTCAATCGCTGCCTGCCGCCCACTGGCTCCGAACCGGTGGCTGATGTCAGGCACCTCCTTTATTGGCTGGGCTTCACTTTCCCCTCCCCTTTGAGTTTCATGGGTCTGTCGTTTACGGAGCCCAAACCAAAAGGGGATTTTACATGTGTGGGCCTCTGTATGTAGATTGTCTGACGGATCACCAATTTAGAAGCTGCCTTAGTGGAAATAAAAGTTGAACTACGTGAAATGGGTCTATCTTAAGCACTCGAAGTCAGTACTGTTATTATATGGCTTTCTTTTCTGGTGCGATCTTTGTGCTATCTTCTCTGTGACCTTCTTTACATTTTCCTAACACCGTGGAATGATTACAACTGCTGCCATGAGACTAGAAATGAGCATAAAAAAAATGTGACCATTCTGTATACAACTGTATCACCAGTCAAGAGTTTCATCCTGGGAATCCAACAAAGTTGTATTTAAGGAGATTTAACACCAGGATAGTACTTCCCATGTGCCAGGCACTAAACGCTTTATCAGTCCGAACCCATTTAATATTCATAAGAATCCTATTAGGTAGATACTCTTATCACCCCCCTGTGACAGAGGAGGAACCTGAGGTGTAACGAGGTCAATAACTTGCTCTCCATGTCGCAGTTAGGAAGTGGCAAAGTCAAGACTCAAGCCCAGGGACGCTGGCTTCAGAGCCCATCTAGCATTAGCTTTCAAGCTCCCAGCTTTTCTAGATCAGCCTGGTTCTCCTGAAAACGTATCACCCTCTGGGGGCACTGTCAGGCTGGCTCAGTTGGTAGAGCCCTTGACTCTTGGTCTTGGGGTCGTGCATTCGTGCCCCACGTCAGGGGTTAGAGATTACTTAAGTCATCACCCTCTGAATTCCTACAGCACTTATCTTCTGTACGGGTCACCCAGCAGGCGACAGAGGTTCTCTGCTGTTGGTGTCCAGAGACAGAAACCAGTGAAGGTACCGCACAGATATAGATACGGAATCCCCAGCAACGGATGAGTAGAGAAAGGAGGAAAATCTGAAATTTCTAATCCCCTCCCCCAGCCACACGTGCATATATCATCGTGCCAAGAAGAAGAAAATACCTTAAACTATACCTGACTTATTCTCTCTTGGAACTACATTTTCGGATTCTGCACTGAATCTCAAGACCGCAGGATGACGTTTCCTCTGAATTCTGCTCTGCGGTTCCTCATTTCCACCCCCCCACCCCGTTTTTATACTGATCCTGGGGCCCCCCCGGACTGAATGAAGCTGCTCTCAAAGGAAACCACAGCAATAAGCAGAGCTAAGCCTCTGGAATCTGGGGGCGTGTCAGGAGCCAAGGTCTCCAAGCATAAAAAGGATACAATGGTTTTGATGCCGAAGCTTTACCTTGACCCTAACGAGCTCTGTATGGAACGGTCCCCAGAATTATTGCTGGCTTTGATGGAAACAACAGATCAAGTATCCCAGGGCTCACCTCCATGGTCAAAGAATGCAGCGATTGCTTGGTTCTGAGATGAAAACCAGTTTCAACCAACGATCCTTGATTATTCCGTAACGTGCACAAGAAAATTGACCATTCCCTTCCCTTTATCGTCAATCATACTGCGTCGCAAGGACTGTGTTGATGCCCTAGAGGCCCCTGAACCCTTTTTTTAAAGCTTTCGGGGAAAATGGACGGGAAAAGAATGTAAAGACATAGAGCTGAGAGGGACAAACAATCGTCAGGAGGGGGAACTCTGCCATGTCTAATGTCGACCCAAAATATTCCTACGGTGGTGGCCTTAAAAAAGCCACAAAAATAAAAAGCAAAAGTCTGAGCAGTGGTTGTCCGACTGAACTACAACTGGCGTTTGCCAGATTCGAATTATTTGCCTTGCTCTTTCAGCTAGATAACGTGGTGGGGTTTTTTCCCCCCCAGTAACTGGGGTGATGTTTCCAGGACAAGCGTGTGGGAACTATGAACCCAGATAAAGGCAAATATTACTTTAACAGATTGGCAGCATTAGTGACAGATGAAGGGACAATCGGTCCCCAACGACGTCTTCATTTCTGTTTTCACTGACGGCAACAGATGCATACGGTAGGATTTGGTAGAGAGCATTTCATTGGTTTAGACAATTACACGTGCAACATTGAATGGGGAACGTTGCCTTCTCCCAAGGTGCCCACAGAAATTAAAATTCACCCAGTTCGTTAACAATTCGGCATTTTCTTCTGTTTTGCCAATAATGGGATGCCAACAGCACAGGAAAAATGGGCTATTTCATCGTTGCTTTTGGATGGTGAATGTCGGCTTTTAAGAAGTGTTCTAAGTGCACAAAGCAGGCTGTAGTAATCATGAACTGTGATATAGCGAAGCACTAGGTGGTTTTGTTTGGTTTTTTTAATCGCAAATTGTCAGACGGTGCATTAGCAATATATCAATTGCAATCACACCGCAAAGAACACCTTGACTTAAATGCAGGGCTATTTCCTCTCCTTCAGAGATTTATTTGAGTATGAAGAGAACACACGGTTAAGTACCCTGGGTTCGTATTCAGGCCTGTGAGTTGCCTGCGTAATGGATGCCTGCACGATGGTTCTTGCTGTGCTTTTCTCCGTTACTTACGAGTCATTATATGCCCCTCATTAGGTATTTGTCTGATAATTATTGATTTGCAAATAATTTAATATCATGGAGTCATTCGTTTTTAAATTATAAAGAGCACTGAAATAATACCAGCGATCAAACCGTAGTGTTTTAGATTTATAAGGCATGGCCGTCTACCTGTCTACTGGATATCTCCACTTGGATTCTGGGTCCCTTGAACCCGGAGCGTCCAAATCTGAACTCTTCCTATTCACCCAGAACTTATTCCTCCTCCTCTGCTCTCTATCTCACTTAATGCCACCACCAATCACCCAGTTGCCTGAGCCCCAGACTGGATGTAATCTGAGATTCCTTTCTGTACCCCCACGGTCTCAACCAGTTGGTCACCAAGTCTGATCAGGTCTAGTCAGCTGGGTCCTCTTTTCTCCATATTTCAAGCCAGCACCATCTCATGCCTAGGCTCTTGTGAAAGGTCCTTAACTGGTCTCTGTGCCTCTGAGGTGGTTCCCACGTCGCCCTTGAGTATGGCCCACATGTCTCATCGTGGTCCACGAATTCATGGCCTCATCTTAATCATTTTTTTCTCTCCCCATCTCTCTATCTGACATTCTGGGCCGGTCCTCGTCCCTTCTCATTCCCCTTTCCCCCAATTCCTCGTTCAAGGTCCCGCTGAATTGAGCCTTCCCGGAAGCCATCCCTCTCTCCCCCCGACACCGCAGGCTGGCTTACCCCTCCTTTGTCCACAGATGGCACTTGTTACGTTGAACTGTAATTGGTGATTTACTTGCCTGATTCACAGAGCCTTGAGGGGAAAGAATGGGTCTTTTTCAACTGTGTATTTCCAACACCTCCTTTCATTATAAGCGTGCAGCAAATATTTGCTTGACGAACGAATGAAATCCAGTATGCCCCATACGTAACGCTCCCTGTGTCAGAAGTGAAGGCGAGGTTAATAGGGCAGATGGTGCCGGGTACACGTTGGGAGATCATTCTCCATAAGTGTTTTGTGTTTCTGTACATCTTACGGCAGAGACCGACTGCCTTTGTCCCAGACTGATTGTTTTCAAATGTTTGTAGAGCAAACAGTCTTCGAGTTAGATGGAGATAGTGTGGAGCAAAGGGCAGGTTTGTTTACCGTCCCATAATGACATCGAGAGTGTCTCCCTCTAGAACAAAGGTCAATCATGCTTACTGACCGTTATAAAAGATTCAAGTTCCCTAAGCTCAGGGTCCCTTTCCTCCACCTGTATAGGTGTCATTTGGTGCTCCCTGTGAGCACCCTAGTGCTCCCTCTTGGTGCTTCCCTATGAGAATCGAGAATTTAGGAAACCCAGGAATCTTATGTCCTCAGTCAGCATCCATGAAACTGCTAAGTTAACTCGTTAGCTTACGAGCAAACTCTCAAACCTCTCCCAGTCCCTAGAGCTAACTCGGAAAAACACAGTCGCCAGACATATTTAAGGTTTTTTTTTTTTTATTGTTTATTTTTGAGAGAGAGAGAGAGAGGGAGAGAGACAGAGAGTAAGTGGGGGAGGGGCAGAGAGAGAGAGGGAGACACAGAATCCGAAGCAGGATCCAGGCTCTGAGCAGTCAGCACAGAGCTCGACGCGGGGCTCGAACTCAAGAATCGTGAGATCATGACCTGAGCTGAAGTCGGACGCTTAACTGACTGACCCACCCAGGCGCCTTTCTACAGGCATATTTATAGCCAAGAATATCAAATTTCCTAGCAAAGGCAGGATCCACATTATATGTCATGGGAGTGGTGGTCATCTTATATCGGGGGCATGATTTTGTCTGATGATATGAGAGAGATAGGTGGCCCGATTAAGCTCGCAGAGGTTAACCACCTTCCGCAGAGGTTAAGCAGGTAACATAACTGAGTGACACGGGCTGAGGTTGAGCCATCCTGTCAATTGTTGCCCCACTTCTGCCAAGTGAATGAAGCCTTAGGTATGGATTTTTTGTCAGATGTATTCTCCTTAGGGGCAATTCAGCATCCGACTCCCGGTTTTGGCTCAGGTCATGATCTCACGGCTTTCAGGGTCGGAGCTCCGCATAAGGCTCTGTGCTGACAGTGCGGAGCCTGCTTGGGATTCTCTCACCCTCTCTCTCTCTGTCCCTCCCCTACTTGCGCTGTCTCTGTCTCTCTCCAAATAAATAAAATAAAATAAAATAAATAAATAAATAAATAAATTTATAAATAAATTATATATATATAATTTATAAATAAAATAAATTTATAATTTATAAATTTATAAATAAAATAAATTAAATAAATAAATAAATTAAAAAAAAAGAAATATTCTCATTGATAAATGTTGAGAACCATTTCACCTTTATAATAACATGTTTTACATTAAGCTAAACAAAAGCCCACTGCTACGCAGCGGTGTCTGCATTAGAACAAACGGAGAGGTGCCCGGCTGGCTCAGTTGGAAGAACATGGCACTCTTGATTGTGGGGTCATGAGTTTGAGCCCCGTGTTAGGTGTAGAAATTACTAAAAAAAAAAAAAAAAAAAAAGAAGAAAAGGGAAAAAAAAACTTTAAAAGATATTTTATTGTTAATCCTTGCAACATATCTAAGAGTATGTTTAATCACACAATTGGAGGGTTTGGAGGGTTTGAGATATTTGAAGATAAGGACGCATGGTCAAATTTCCCTTTTATTCAGTAGTGGGGTCAGGGATGGAACGTAAGCTTCCCTACGAACATTTAGAATGCACTAAATAGAGCGGCTCCTGGGTGGCGCAGTCATTTAAGCGTCAGACTTCGATTCGGGTCATGGTCTCACAGTTCATGGGTTCGAGCCCCAAGTCGGGCTCTGTGCTGACAGCTCGGAGCCCGGAGCCCGCTTCGGATTCTGGGTCTCCCTCTCTCTCTCTGCCCCTCCCCCACTCATGTTCTGTGTCTCTCTCTCGCAGGCGCGCACCCAAAGAAGAAATAAACATTAAAAAAAAAAAGAATGCAGTAAATAGAAAAACAGGGGTTCTTGGGAAAGCCAGATTTGATGGCGTGAAAAAGTGAGGTCATGAGGCAGTGCCATAATCTCTTGTTCCAGATACTTGATATTCCGCTGTCATTTTTCAGTAATTTTGTTTTTCCAACAGAGTTTCAAATTTTAATAATCTGTCCCCCCGTCAGAATATGAATACTTGTCTTCATACAATTTTTAGTTGGCTAATATACCGTCATCATACCGATGGGCTTGTCAAAACAGCTGGGCATATTCCACTGCGACAGATTATAGGTAGTCCTTGTTTTGCAAAATAGGCAAAGCAATCTTAGCCAATGGGAAAAATTACAAGTGTTCTGTGGCCTTTAAAAATTGCCAAAACCCATTAAAATCTCTCTTACTGTTGGCTATAAAAGTATAAGAAAATGAAAAAGTAGTAAAATTAATATTTATTTAGTACACTACAGTTGAAAACACTAGAAACATTGAGAATTAAAGTGTTTTCCTTTGCAAAAAAACCCGAAACAAAACCTTATCAAGAGTAGTCTGAGCAGGTGCTTGCTGCCTGCTACTCATCATATAACCTTTGACAGGGAGCAAACTTTTTCTATGCGTTGGCAAATTAATTGTCATCCTCCTTGCTAAGTATGAATCAGCGTCCGACACTTTGTCCTTTGCACCTTTTTTTTAAAGTGTAATTTATTTATCCATTTTGAGCGAGCGAGAGAGAAGAAGCATGAGCGGGAGGAGCACAGAGCCTGAAGTGGGGCTCGATCTCACCAACCGTGAGATCATGACCTGAGTCCAAGTTGGACACTCAACTGACTGGGCCACCCAGGCGCCCCTGTCCTTTGCACTTTTAATGTTGTAAAATATCTCTGAGACTTCCTCTAAAATGTGAAAGTTTTGCCAGTGTCACTTCCTCTGGGACATCATCCTTTTCATCACAACCACTTTTTTCATCTCATTTGCAAGTTTGATTGGTTCCCCTTCAGGAAGTCTTCTGACTGTATCTCTAGAGTCTCTTGAGGGCAGAGTCATGGTCAACATTCTCGCAGTCTGCTATTTCTTCTTCAACTCCATTTATGTCCGGTTCAAATTTAACTTCCAGTATTACCACTTTTCGTTTCTTTGTGGCACTTTCATTCTTGTGTGCCAACTTTGTCTTTTGATAACCCATTTTTGTAAAATGTCACACAGAGTCATCGCAGGGTACCAAGCCAACAGCACAAGCGCGAGCTCTGCTGTCCTGGTTTGAGCTGAACCACCGATGGGCAGTGACCAATCAGAGGCAGGCTTTGAAAGACGTGCTCTGATTGGTCACTGGTTGGGAGAGGCATCTGTTAGTTACATAGTGATTTGTGGACAAAACAGCTAGGCTCCAGGGTCATACTTCGTGGAATTACTCAGTGCTAATAGGCCATGGTGACTGAAATTTGAATCACAGTATTGATACAACCCAAGGCTCTTAGATACCTGGGACTGCACACTTGCAAGGAAGAGGAAAATGCCAGGCTCAAAGTCTGCTCTTGGGAGGATTTTGGCCCAAGTCTCAGGGCTCACATTAAGGCAAGAATCTGGTGGCACCTGCGACCTGCAGAAGGTACACGAGAAGACAAGTAGGGCTCAGCCACGGTCTCAAGTTTACATTTTCTTCAAAGAGCCTCAGAGCATCCCACTGACTAGCTGAGGGGGCTTCCTGAGCAGCTGCCCACCAGGGACGTTGTTGAGAAAGGAACCACACGCTGCCCAGCAACAGAAGGATCTGGGACTATTCCAAGTACAGACCTGCAGAGAGATGCTGTTGACAGAAAACAGTGGAAAAGTCATAGGGGATGGCCTGTGTTGGGTTTCTTTGGCTGCTATGTACTAACTTACATATTTTAGAAACATCACACAGAAAAACTTACTTTCATTCAATGAATAATTACTGAGTGTCAACTCTGGCCTGCCCTAGGCAAGGCCCTGACATAAGGTGGTGGAAGAGACAGACCTCTCAAGAAGGTGGCCAATCAAATGGCTAATAGTAGGCGCAGCTGATCACTGAGCTATAGTCAAGATATCAAAGTAAGTGCCACAAAAGAGATTCACCTAGTGGTGTGACCACGTGTAAGGGGGAAGGGGTACTTGGGAATGGCTGTGGGAATGGCTATCTTGGGAATGGGAATGGCTATCTTGAGGGAGTGAAATTTGAGCGGAACTTTGGATGAAATGCCAGTTAGGTATCCCAAAGCCCTGGCATGTCCCCCATATCTGGGGGGACACAGAAAATGATTATTTCCCCTCTTCCTTTTCCAGACTAGGGGAAATGTCTCTAAATTTTATGGATGTGTATTATTTCAAAAAATTGTAATGTTTATTTAATTTTGAGAGAGAGAGAGAGAGAGAGAGAGTGGACAAGCACTAGCAGGGGAGGGGCAGAGAGAGAGGGAGACAAAGAATCCGAAGCAGGCTCCACGTTATCGGCACAAAGCCCGACGTGGGGTGCCAACTCACGAACCTTAAGACCATGACCCGAGCGGAAGTCAGAAGCTCAACCGGCTGAGCCATCCAGGTGTCCCTGGGATTTTATTATTTTTACAAAGCACAAGTTTTTAAGCCGCCCTTGGTCTGCTCTGGATTTTGCTTAAGGTGTTACGCAGCCCTTCTCTCTGTGCCAAGACCTGACCTGATCTACCTGCTTCGGTAGTTCTTGGAAGAGCTCTCTCAGTCTCAGGCTGTTCTCCCCATTTTCCCAACTCTGACCTTGCCCAGCCTCATAGATTTGACACACACTGTTGGCAACCTGGTCACAAACTGGGCTGTTCTGAGTAGTTCCAATTCTCTATGCAAGTGTCCAACCCTCCGACCTTGACATTGCATCCACTGGCATGGCTACCCCTTGATTGACCACAGCCTCACTCCTAAGACCCAGACAATTTTGTTAAATGCATTCAATAAGAACGCCAACATACTTTACCCCTAGTCCCCCTGCCCTCCCGCCAAAACGTAAGGTCTACAAAGGCAGGGCCAATGCCTCCCTCGAATGAAGGGTTACTCCTGGCACAATCATCCGGAATTCATCAATAAAGACACCAGCTCCCTATCCCCTTGGCAGGGGCCATGGACATAGCTCTGAGATGCGTGTCCAACAGTGTTTCAGAGTTCCCCAGCAGGGTTGAGCCTCAGCTGCCCACAGGGATAATCTACTTGATACTTACACTCTTTCTTGGCTACCCTCCCTTCCCTGTCTCACTTCCACACTCTTTGGCCAGTGTCTCCTGGGATCAACTACTTGCACTCAAATCCTTGTCCCAGGATCTACTTCAAGAATACAGACTCAGGCGGTGGCCTATAAGGGAACACCATCTTCCTGGCAACATGCTGAGTATTTGACACGTGGTATCTCAATTAATCTTCAGACGACCTTAAGAGGCATTTATTGGATTTTTCCCATGTCTTACAGATAAGAAATCACGGCCCTGGAAAGTAACTGGGCCTTGATTGTATAGTAAGTTCGTGGTGAAGCCAAGATTACAAACTAGACAGTCTGACTCTAAAACTCTAGAACTAAGGACTCTACTCCTTAACCACAACCTAAAGTTTCACCTTTTAGAAACGTAGGTCTTTTAGGGGGTATAGCTCAGTGGTAGGGCATTTGACTGCTGAAATGTAAGGGTTTTTCCCCCCAGACATCAGGGGGCTACATTAACTTAAACTGAGCTCCCCAAGTACCACCAGCGAAGGTCATGGGCACGCACGAATGCTGTCAGAGTGATTTGTATGCATTCCGCTTATTTCTAAGGCCAGTCCCACTTTTGGGCAATCTAGGCTCAGCAGAACTCCAAGGCACAGATTACATCCGCAATTGCTTGTGTATAAAACATTATTAAGGTAGGGGTGCCTGCGTGGCTCAGTCGGTTGAGCGTCCGACTTCGGCTCAGGTCATGATCTGTGAGTTCGAGCCCCACGTCGGGCTCTGTGCTGACAGCTTGGAGCCTGGAGCCTGCTTCAGATTCTGTGTCTCCCTCTCTCTCTGCCCCTCCTCCACTCACGCTCTGTCTCTGTCTCTCTCTCAAAAATAAATGAACATTTTAAAAGATTTAAAAAAAAAACATCATTAAGGTATATTTAGTGCCTTCATGGGGAAGGGTATGCCTAAACAAATTGTGTAGCCTGGGTTTCATCCTAATCTTCACAGAAATCCAAATGGAGTCCAAACAAGTAAAGTCTGACTGCCATTTTGAAACGTATAAAAGTTGACACATATAAGAGCTAAACTACGAGTGGAACTCTTACTCCATATTTGAAGATGGGGTCAACCAGAGGTGGTTGCAAGAAAAAGGAAATTTTTCCATCTGAAAGGCAGAAAATAACGAGCAGTGGGAGCTAAAAATCCGAAAGACAGCTGAAGAAGTTCTGATTTGTAACTCCCAGGGTTTTAAGTGTTGAGATGAGTTTTCTTCATGTGAAACAAAAGGCAAATCAGTTAATGAGACTGAAGGTGAAGTGTTATGAATCTGGAGAGAAAGCAAGCTGACAGCTTGATTGGCATATTGAAGGAGAGGAGGAGAATGAATGGAAAATTTATCAGACAAAATTTGCAGATGCCTTTTTAACCTCCAAAATGAGCGGGGATGGGGATGGGGGAAAAATGCGTTCATCCTTAAAATAAATGGCTAAGGATTATGGGCCCTGATTTTCTGGAACCAGGGTGGGGATTTGTCCAACGAATATAAAATCTCGTCGACGCATCTAAAGGTATGAGACAAAAATCACAGGGATAAAATACCCATAAAGTCCAATTGTGAGTTAATGTCTAATGGCTCTTGAGGTATTCAGCAAGGCCCAGGTACTTTGAGGTGAGGGCCAACCTACCCAGTCCCAACAGAAATGAAAATAACTGGGCCCAAGCATCATACAGGTAGGAATAGCAGTATTGGAGGGTTTTGCCTTCCCCCCATCTTTTGACTAGGTTAGCTCCCAACCACATACGTTCCTTCTTTGTTTCATGGCTTGTGACTTTTTCTCTGAAGTGCTTAGACAGTGTAGTTGGTGAACTTTTCCACTCGGCCCGTTGACCATGTCTATGGCTCCCACCAAGCCGACGGCCTTAGAATTTGGAGTACAGCCTCGGTTCTGGATTTGTTCCTGAGGGTTGCACTCCAAACATGAAGGGTACCAAATAGCTCATGAGGACCAGGGGCCTTCCAACGTCCAAGGCAGACAGCAGTGACTTGAACGTCACGGGACCCATTGGTTTGGACCCTGCCTGCCTTGTGGTCACAGCCGTGATTGGGGCCAGACCAGGTCAATGTCTCCCGTGATTATCCTTTAGAGGCTGTGCCCTATGAGACATTTTCTTAACTTCTGGTGGATCACACACTTACTCTTGGCTGTCTCCTTAAGGCACTGTTGAACCTAGATTGCTCTAAAGTAAGTGTATTAGGGGTCGCCTGGCTGGCTCAGTCGGTAGAGCATGTGACTCTTGGGCGTGGGGTCATGAGTTCGAGCCTCACGTTGGGCGTGGAGCCTACTGAAAACAGAATAAAAAATCTAAAGTAAGCATATTAGTCAGGGCTCTCCAGAGAAACAGAATCAATAGGAGATCGGTATCTATATCTGTCTGTATTTCTCTATTTCTATACATATCTATAGATCTCTATTTCTCTATAGGGATATCTCTATAGAGATAATATCTTTGTATGTATATTATATATATCATATATGTATATAGATATATCATATATATATATGATAGATATATATGTATATAGATATATATATATATCTTTCTATAGAGAAAGATAGAAACATAGGGATATAGATATCTATAGAGAGTTATTTATTATAAGGAATTGGCTCACATGAGTCTAGGAACTGAGAAGTCCTAAGATCTGCTGTTGGTAAGCTAGAGACCCAGGAGAGCTGATGGTGTAAGTTCCACTCTGAGGGCAAGAGAAGACTGATGTCCCAGCTCAGGGGTCAGGCGGGAGGACGTCCCACTCACCGGGCATCTTTGTTCTATCCAGGTCTTCAACTGATTGGGTGAGACCCACCCACATTAGGGAGGACAGCCTGCTTTGCTCAGTCTACAGATTCAAACGTTAACCTCATCCAAAGACACCCTCACACACCCAGAATAATACTGGACCAAATGCCTGGTCACCCCACGGCCCAGTCAAGCTGCCATTAAGTTAACCATATCAGTAAGATTATCCCCAGAGGGAGTGGTACCCACTTTCCAGGAAATATTCTGGGAGGGCTCTCCACCCACACCTACCAACCAAAATGTCTATGCCACCCTCATGTCCGTTCAGAAATAAATCAGAGGGGCGCCTGGGTGGCTCAGTCAGTTAAGCATCTGACTCTTGATATAGGCTCAGGTCACCATCTCATGGTTGATGAGATCTAGCCCCGCATCGGGCTCCATGCTGAGCATGGGATCTGCTTGGGATTCTCTCTCCCCCTCTCTCTGCTCCTCCTCCACTGCACTTGCTTTCTCTCTCTCTCTCTCTCTCTCTCTCTCAAAATAAGTAAATAAACTTAAAAAAGGAAGTAAATCAGAATAAGGAGATATTATTTCGTATGTATGGATGTATTAAAAGTAATGCTGTAATCGTCCAGAAGACTAGTGAAAAGCCTTTATTTCTGCTCCTGTGTCTTCTGATCTCTGGAAAGCCTCGTGAATTTAGGACAGAACCCATGACCGTTTGGACTCCTCGGAAGAGTGAAAAAAGATCAAGCTTTTAATAAGTTCGCCCCCAAACTGGGACTGATTTCCAGATACGCCACCCACCAGCTGGTCCTCTTTCCCCCTAGCTTCCAACTCCTCTCCTTCGACCTACAGATGCTCCTGGAAAGTGACCACTGTCACTCATCAGGAAGTTCCCTCCTGTCAGTGCTTATGTGACATGTTGGTTGCCGTCTTCCATTTATGCCGAGACAGCATCCAGATGCCTGATGCCTATCTTTACACCTCTTTTACACAAGCCCAAGGCTTACAGTAGCCCCAAACACGATGAGGTTCTGTCATTAAAACTCCTGAATCCCTTTGGGTTCCATCGGGAAACAGATTTTGTTACAGTTTTAATAACCATTCCTGGTGGTAACTTTGGTTTTGTTTGCTTGCTGGTCTGTTTTGTCTTGTCTCATTGCCAAGCTGTGAGAAGTTCTGTAGAGACAGGGGGTTCGTACATCCCAATTTGCCTGGGACAGTTCTTAGTTTATGACGATTGCCTTGACTTAATTTGTTTATGTCTCTTTTTTTCATTCTCAAAAGCATCCCCGTATGGGGGACGAATCATGGGTTCACCCTATAAATAGGGGCCATTGGGCACAGATTAATGTTGTCTCATGGGTAAATGGTAAACAGTACCACCGTGCCCCTCTGTGCATTTCTGAGACCAGATCGGAACTCCAGCATAGCTGTTTCTGGATGCCAGGGTCAACACCTGAAAAGGAGGTCCTTTTTGGACTAGTCTCCACCCTTCCACTTCAAGGACTACTGGAGATTTCTAAGGTTTTGATCTTACATATTCCAGTCTCTTGGGCTTTCAAATTCTGCCCCAGAAGTCTATTCCTGGAACCCAGAGGTTTTTTTAGCCTGATTTTAATGTCAACTCAAGACATCTATCCTTTCCTTCAAACTTAATGTTTAAAATAAAAGTTTATTACTTCCTTGAGAATCGGAAGGCTTTGATCCCTGTGAAGAACCTGCATTTATTTACCTATGTGTTTTTCACTCTAGACGGCAGACTTCTTTCCTTTGCAAGTCTGCATCAGTAGGATTGTCTAGTGTCCACGAGAGCCCGAGTCGTTGCTCAAGACTGTTCATTTAGCTTAGCTTATTTGCCCCCAAATGTGAAACAGAGAAATCCTCATCCTTCTGACGCACTTAAGGATCGTGGTTCGGTTCCTTGTTATGGGACCTCTGCCAGAGTAGCAACCTGTGCTGCAGTCAAAGCCATGGGGCAAAATAGGGAAGGAAAAGGGCTGTGTGCCACAGCTGGACAGAAGCTGGACAGGCTGGGGACACCCGGCTGGTAGAGGGGAAATTCCCTGGTGCCCTGAGTCTCAAGAAGGGCTGTGGGATGAGCCTTCTTGTTCTTCTGTTCTTCCCCTCCCCTGCCCTTCCTGTTCTCTGACTTGAATTTATTTTCTTTTGCTCCCAACCTCTTGTCCTCTCTTCTCCTCCCCCTTCCCTTGCTTCTCCTTCCTTCTACCACTCCTTCCTCCTCTTTCTCTTGTTCCTCCTACTTTTTGGCATTGCACACTTTGTGCCTGTTCCTCGCTCTGCCTTTGGCCCTATCAGTGGCTCCGTCTTGCAACGGACAAAAGCTAGGAGTCCTCTCCCTGGGATAGACCACAGTTGAACATACGACTTCTGGGAGTTCAAGATGCCTGAAGCTTTCCAGGTTAAGAGCCTTTGGAATAAGCGTGCTTGTGGTCTACTTCTTGTCATAAATCAAGTGATAAAATGGTTTCAAGGAATCACCGTAAGGAGACAGAAACAACTTCAATGAAGTTGGCAAGGAGGTACTCCGCATGGGTGTCAAAAGATTACACTAAATCGTAGAGCAGGCAGAGAGCTTTGGAGTGCATATGAGACCCAGGACAATTTCCGATATCTGCACACTCACAAAGTTGGTTGTTAAGCAACGCTGAAAACAGAAAATAGATGTCACCTACCTGATGACATCTATTCGTTCCATCTGCAGCCATCATTGGTGGTGGCTGTAGATGGCATCTTGTGTATACCACCAACCCCTAAAGTATTATCCACTTGTAAGGAGTGACATTCAAGTGAATTTAACTGGTAGTTAATGTCATAGCCCCAAGCAATTCTTTTTATAAATGAATACTCTGACCATGGAGGAATAATTGTAGGCTATTAGGAGTTATTTTTATTTTAATTTTTTAATGTTTATTTATTTTTCAAAGAGAGAGACACAGGGTGTGAGCAGGGGAGGGGCAGAGAGAGAGGGAGACACAGAATCCAAAGCAGGCTCCCGGCTCTGAGCCATCAGCACAGAGCCCGACGCGGGGCTCGAACTCACAGACCGCGATATCGTGACCTGAGCCAAAGTCGGACGCCTAACCCACTGAGCCACCCAGGCGCCCCAGGAGTTATTTTTCTTTTAAACACACAAGCGCACACACTTTATTTAGTCCCTGTTCTTTCCAAAATCTGTTTTAAAATTTCTTCCTCAAGGTCCTGTCCTGTCTATGGGGGAAAAAAAAAAAAACCCACCTCTGCTTTGCATATTTCTTATCCTTCCCCAAATCTCCTATTTGGATTTTTTCCCCTCATTTTCTACCTACTGCCCAGGAGAACCACATGACAATTTTATATTCAAAGGAATTTGCATGATATAAATGCGCTCTTAAATAAGCATAATAGAAATGTATTGCTCTATTATAAATTACTAATATAATCTCATTTCCATCTGGGAATTCTATAAGGCATGGTTAAATTTTTAGTAATGGTAAGTTAATGACATATTAAAAATGAAACAGGAACCATTTATCTGAAGTATCAACAATATTATTATTATATGTTTTAAAAGGTCATCATTTATTTGAAACATAATTATAGAATGACTCTAAACCACACAGAGGCTTACTTTTAAAAGTATACATTACATTTTCCCACTGATACTTAGCTGTATTTTAAACAGTGGTGGTTGGATTTTTAAAGAGAGGAAGCACTATATCATTATCGTGTGTTTGTCCTTTGAACAAATTTGGCCCATAGGGCAATGACCTTCTAAAATCAAAACCAACGGTGCCACATGAATGAATCGATAGTGTTGGGTCTGCTCTTTTCTTTTGCCCTAGATTCAGGTTCTTAGGGGTTATGTGAACTTAAGATAAAAAGGAATATGATGAAAATAACTTGGCTCGCTGGGGAAAAAAAAAAAAACGCACTTGGGCAAATGGGGAAGAGTCAAGTGTACCAGTTAAATGACACTTTTTTTTTTTTTTGGGTAAAGATCTCTCCAAATGATTATGATAAACTGAATGTGATGTGTGTCAGCAGTTAATGCCAGGTTAAAGAAAAAGAAGGGCGTAAATGATCCCAAAGAGGATATTTCAGGGCTTCTGTTTCACTTAATATGTATCTTCCTGCCGTGTTTTTCTTAAACAACTGCTTAAGTCGTTTTACGTTGCCCAAGGGGCACGTCTCAGTCTGGCGGTAAGGGATACAGGCTCCTTGAAGAGTGCTGTGATGGGAAAGACCCAGGTCAAATGAAATAGTTACCACAAGAATATTTACCCATAGAAAGTTGAAGTGATAAGAATTAATTGGTGTTTATATCACACTATACAATGTATACAAATTTTGCATATATGTTCCCCAACTCCGGGAGATAGGAAAAGTATACATAGTTATTACCCTTAGGTTACAGATGGATGGATGGATGGATGGATGGATGAATGGAAACAGAGAGGGAAAGAGGGGGAGAGAATGAATCAATAATAGGATTTTATTCTTTTATTTATTTACTTTTTTTGAAATGTTTACTTTTGAGAGAGAGCCAGAGCACAAGTGGGGGAGGGGCAGAGAGAGAGAAAGAGACACAGAATCCGAAGCAGGCTCCGCACCATCAGCACACAGTCCGACATGGGGCTCGAACCCACAGACCGTGAGATCGTGACCTGAGCCGAGGTCAAGAGTCAGACACTCAACTGACTGCGCCAAGCAGGTGCCCCTGGCTGCTAAGAATTTAACCCCACCCTCCGCCAAGATAAGGTGCTTTGGCTTTGGTGATGGTGGTTTGTTCACGATGTTTCATCCTTCTCAACTGGTATAGGGCAGAACAATTTTTGTAGATTTGAAAGACCCTAATTCCGTCATTTCAAACTCCAGGGCACTAAAAATTCACCAGGGGCACTTGTTTCAAAGGAGATGCCTGGTGGGGGGTTGCCTGACTGGTTCAGTCTGCAGAGCATGTGACTCTTGATCTCGGGGTTCTGGGTTTGAGCCCCACGTGGGGTGTAGAGACTACTCAAGAATAACACCTTTTTAAAAAATGAGATGCCTGGGCCCTACCCCCAGATATTCCAATTGAATTTCTCAAGTAGGGCCAGTGAATTTGAATTTTTGACACCCTCCCCACCCCCAACCCCGGGAATTCAAATAAATGAGATCGAGAGACTCAAGTAGCCCTCAAAACGTTTCCAACAAGATGCATCTTGCCCATCTAGGCATACCCTTTCTTTTGAAGCTGATTCATAGAACAAATTGAGAATTCATCCAAATGCTTGGAGCTCTCATAAGGGAGTGCGTGATCTTTGTAAATCCCTCTCTGTTTACGACAAATGCTCTGTTTTCTCGAAGCACCTTGACCATATGGATGAATGAATCGTGGGCTATGTTCTGCTGTGGGTCTGTCGATCTCTCTCACTTGACAGTGGGCTACCAAAGGCAAGGGCTTCTCTGTTAATAGTCTCTCCCCTGCCTTGAACTTGCCCGGAAGAGGTTTGCAATAAATGCTCACTTGATTGGCCTAAATGGACAGGATTTTAAAAATGAGAGACGTGTGTGCTTTCCTATTCCAAGAATTGCTCAAAATTGCCTTGAGATAATTCTCTCCTCCCCCTGGGCAGGGGAAGCTGCCTGTAGGTTCTTTCTACCCTCCGAAGAGGCACGTGGAAAATACGGTTTTAAAGGGCTGTTCCCCATGTTTCAGGCCTCCCTTCAGCCCACCCCAACCACAAACTGATGGAGAACAGAGAACTGACCTACCCATATTTTCCTAAAGTATTTTCTCATATAACACTTGGATCCAAGTAGAAAAATTTCACTGAAATGTTGAACCCATTGGTAAGCTTTTTAGTGAGGTCTGTGTTCAGGTCTTGTTTGATTAGTTATGAGCCTGAACCACATGCGTGCGTGCACACACACACACACACACACACACACGTGTCCTAGCAACAACATCTGCAAAAATGTCCCTGACCATCGTTCCGTCGTGCTACTCAAAAATATAAAAGAAAATGAGTTAAATAAAAACACACAACCGTGAATGTGTCTGCTGGGAGAACTTCCTTGTGTTTTACATTATCACAGCTCAACATGAAGTCAGACCCTTAACTTGATTTTAATGTATTTAAGCAATAACCATCAAGGCACAGGGTACTTTCTGGGAATTAACGAGAGGCACCGAGGGTTGATGGCCCAAAGTCAAACCAAGGACCGTTAACCCCAGCTGGCTATTAATTCCCCAGGAAATGCCTGGCGCTGAAGCTGGTATTACTATTTATAAGCCCTTTATATATATGAAGAAAAGAAATACATATATCCCCCCTGCCGTGCCTTCATTTTGCAGAGTGCTGTGGGAAAGTGGGGAGCTGAATGACAGTGTTGCTGCCGCATCAGGCCTTTTCTGCTAAATTAAAAGTAATTATCAAAATGAAGGCTTTGGTCGACAGCCAAAGACATACGTCAGAGCCCCCACACCACCCTCCTCTTCCCCGTCCCTGCCACCGGTAAATTAAAGGGAACCATTAACGGCAGCACCTTCCCGGGACATTTTTTAATGAGGTCTAACACACAAGCCGTAAAGTGCATGAATCTTAAGCGTACAGCTTGATAGAATTTTCAGATATGTACTCACTCGCATTATGACCCAGATCGAGGGTTAGAACACTTCCAGAACCCCTTAAAGCCTTCCCATTCTTTCACCCACGCCGCACCCCAGCAAAAGGGGGCCACAATCCTGCCCTCGATCCCAGAGAGTCATCTTGCCTCCTCCTAAATGTCATACAAATGGAATCATACAATGTGTACTCCCTTTGTGTCTTTCTTTTTTCCCCCTCACCCAACATTGTGTCTGTGAGTTCACACAGGTGGTCGTGTGTCGGCCTTTTGCATTGGTGCTCCAGTGTGACTTTCTTTTTCTTTTTAAATGTTTACTTACTTTGGAGAGGGAGAGCGCGCTCATGAGTAGGGGAGGGGCCCAGAGAGAGAAGGGGACAGAGGATCCGAAGCGGGCCGTGCATGGAGGGCACAGAGCCCGATGTGGGGCTCGAACTCACAAACCGCGAGATCATGACCTGAGCCGAAGTCAGACGCTTCACCTCTCCAGTGTCATTTTCAAAGGCGTTCAAGGTTTAGAAAGACAGAAACCGAAAACGTTTGTCTTTTGCTGACCTGTAAGAGGGTTTTCCGCCTCAAAGCGTGAATGTCTAGATTTTTTTTTTAATTTTTTTTTTAATGTTTATTTATTTTTGAGACAGAGAGAGAGACAGAGCACGAGCGGGGAAGGGGCAGAGAGAGAGGGAGACACAGAATCCGAAGCAGGCTCCAGGCCCCGAGCTGTCAGCACAGAGCCCGACACGGGGCTCGAACTCAGGAACCACGAGATCGTGACCTGAGCCGAAGTCGGACGCTTAACCGACCGAGTCACCCAGGCACCCCCGTAGTATTATTTGTTAAACTTACTCTGAATTCTGGATTATTTCTCTTCCACCGTGTCTGAGGCCTCAGCTGTGACGATTCAGACAGCTGTGAGTGGCCTGAGTGGCTAAGCACTGGAATCATGTAGATGTTTCGTTACAAATGGCTCCAGCGGGGGCACCTGGGTGGCTCAGTCGGTTCAGCGTCTGACTTTGGCTCAGGTCGTGATCTCACAGTTCGTGTGGGGCGATTTGAAGGCCGGAGGTAATAACTGGAAGACCCGTACACGGTCCCTCCGTGTGACTTGGGCTTGCTCACAGCCTGGGATCTCAAAACAGTCGGACCTCTCGCATGGTGGCTCGGGGCCCCAAGAAAGAATGTTCTAGCAAATGAGGTAGAAGCTTGCACCGCCTTTTGTGATCCGGCCTCGGAGGTCACCCAGAACCGCTTTCGCCGGACTCTTTTGGTGAAAGCAGTCAGCCGCCCGGCAGGATTCCAAGAGGCCCATGGGGGACAAAGATCCCCACCTGTCGATGGAAGTATTGGAGAATTTGCAGCCATGTTCCCAAATCATGACAGTTATGCATTCACTAATGACTTCTATTGAGTTGCATAAAATCTTCACCGTCCCCAGAAAGCCAAGACCGTGTTGGCTTCCACAGGAAAACAATGGAACTTGAAGCTGTTGATTTGGGACTGTTTAATACTCTGGTACCCAACTAACTTTATTCTGTATTCACGGGACATCTTGGATCTTCAGGGAAGTCTTTAAACCAAGCCCTCCCATTAACGCGTGAGTGTCTTTGCTTTTCCCCCCATTAGAGCGAGGGGACCTTTCAGCTGACAGCTTCTCCTCTCCTGTCTCCTCACCCCTTCCTAGGCAGTGCTGTAACTTGAGATGTTCTACCTACTTCTTCCCTGTCGGAGCTGAAGGGGAATTTCCTGCTTCCTGTGTGAGCAATGAGTACGCCTTACCTTAGAAAATTCTTGCTGGCTGGGAAGCTGCGATCCAGCTGAGGAGATAACCGTGAAGCAGAAGAATCGATATGTGAGGCCACAACCCAGGTCGATAACCTTGCGGTGAACGTGGCCCCAGTTATCTAGCAAACAGTTGCGCAGGGTATTTGCGTTTCTTATCGAGCAGATTCGTCATTTTGTAACCATCAATCTTTCTGTATGTTTGCGTGTTCTAATCTAGAATCAAATGGTCCACAACATCAGAGGGCACTAGGAGTTCGTATGTTGGTTCACTCTACGCATCTTACAGAGGAGGCCACTGAGGCCAGGGAAGTCGCCGGGGAGCCTTCTCCAAGGTCAAATGGCTAGAAACCAACGGAGCACAGAATGGAACCCAGGCCTTCTTACTGCCGGTCCAGGCTCTTTCCATGCAGAGAGAGAGGGAGACACAGAATCTGAAGCGGGCTCCGGGCTCTGAGCTGTCAGCACAGAGCCCGACGCGGGGCTCGAACTCACAGACCGCGAGATCGTGACCTGAGCTGAAGTCGGACGCTCAACCGACTGAGCTGCCCAGGTGCCCCAACTCTATGACTTTAGATATGCTCTCGACCCATTCTTAGATCCATGCAGCGCCCTTCAGACTTACTTTTAAAAATGCTACCCACAGAGGCACCTGGGAACAGAGGAACTAAGACACCTCTCTCTTTTTGCTTTTCCCCTTCTCCTTCCTGTCACTAGATTGAGGGTGGGACTTTGGTAGGAAGACCAATGGGTTGGAAGAGCCGGAAGAGCTGTTGGCCTTGGGTCGTATTTTTCTGGGGTTTTAACAGTATGTGGGACCTTTTCCCCCAGAGGCATATTTGGTATTTTGTTAAGTTTATTTATTTATTTTGAGAGAGACAGAGACAGCATGAGTAGGGGAGGGGTAGAGAGAGACAGAGGGAGAGAGAGAACCCCAAACAGGCTCCCCACGGCCGGCACAGAGTACAGAACCCACGAAGCCAGATCATGACACGAGCCAAAACCAAGAGTCGGACACTCTACCCACTGAACCACCCGGGTGCCCCCATGGAGGCACAGTTAGGACCGGGGGTTACCTTCTACTTAGCAGATGTCTTTAGCTTCAAAGGGCTGAGGGTACCAGGACAAGGTTCAGAGGACAGGAAGTGTTTGCATGAGATTCAAAGGTAAAAGGTAGAGACATCGCAACCTCACATACTCCACATTTTCCCAAGGCAGCCTTGATTTCCATTTTTGGCTAATTGTTTAGCCATGTATTAGATGGAGGGCTTTCCAAGCGAACTAAGAATAGAAAAAAAAAATCTTTTTCAACGTGGTTAAGAAAATCTAGGGCTGGGCGCCTGGGTGGCTTGGTTGGTTAAGCATCCGACTTCAGCTCAGGTCATGATCTCGCAGTTTGTGGGTTCGAGCCCCGCGTCGGGCTCTGTGCTGACAGCTCAGAGCCTGGAGCCCGCTTCGGATTCTATGTCTCTTTCCCTGTTCCTCCTCGGCTCACACTCTGTCTCTCTCTCTCAAAAATAAATAAAGGTTAAAAAATTTTTTTAAAAAAAGAAAAGAAAATCTAGGGGTGCCTGGCTGGCTCAGTCGACCGAACATGTGACTTTTGATCTGGGGGTTGTGAGTTCGAGCCCCACGCTGGGTGTAGAGATTACTTAAAAATAAAATCTTTAAAGAAAGGAAGTAAGGATCCTATAGTAAATTAGAAATAAGACACCGTTTTCCTAAAAGGTGATAGTAAGATAATAAGATAAATTGTTTTTATTTTTTTAATTTTTAAAAAATGTTTAATTTGAGAGAGCGCAAATGGAGGAGGGGCAGAGAGAGAGGGACAGAGGATCTGAAGCGGGCTCTGTGCTGGCAGCAGTGAGCCCCATGTGGGGCTCGAATTCACCAACCATGAGATCATGACCTGAGCCAAAGTCGGACGCTCAACCGACTGAGCCACCCAGGCGCCCCAGAGAAAATAAATTTTATAGAGATGTGCCTAAAGTGAAAATTGCATTACTAAATAAAAGTGACCATCTCCTATTTTTTTTTAAGTTTTATTTATTTATTTTTGAGAGAGGGAGAGAGAGCGTGCCGGTGTGAGTGAGAGCGGGGGAGAGGCAGAGAGAGAGAGGGAGACAGAATCCCAAGCAGGCTCTGTGCTCTTAGCACGAGAGCGTGATTCAGAACTCGAACTCACCAACGGTGAGATCATGACCTGAGCTGAAATCAAGAGTCAGACACTCAACCGAATGAGCCATCCTGGTGCCCCTTCTAATTTTTGTGTGGATAGAACAAAGATCCAAGTCCCTTTTAGGACCATTTGAGATCATACTTTCAGAAAAATCTAGAAAGACTTAGTGAACTTGATCGGACCTTCCTTTTAGTCTTGAATTCAGAAGTCCTCTCCTCTCCCTTTTCCCTGACCCAGGATTCACAGGAGCAAAAGGAACTTAGGACAAAGTATGCACATGTGAAACAGGAAAGGGAAGACTTTTCCACCCTCAGGAGCTACTGGTATAAAAAGCACACAGCACCTGTACGTTTGACCTCATTACAAAAATGTATTCTGGGGCACCTGGCTGGCTCAGTCGGTAGAGCGTGTGACTCTTGATGTCCGGGTTGTGAGTTCGAGCTCCATGTTGGGCGTAGAGATTACTTCAAAATAAAATCTTAAAAAAAAAAAAAATGTGTTCTAACCGAGATGTCCTTTTGAAAGACATTCTGAATTTTCAGTGGAAATGGATGTTAAAAATCTGTCTAAATCATTGACAGCTGTATTGTGGTTATGTAAGAGAATGTCCTTTTTGGAAACACATTCTGAAAAATTTAGGAGCAAAGGGACATGATCTCATCAATCTGTTCTAAAATGGTTTTGAAAAAATACACACGCGCGCGCGCGCACACACACACACACACACACACACAGATGAGGATGATAAGGCAAATGGGGCAAGATGTAAACCGTTCGTGAATCTGGGCCAAAGGTACACGAGAGACCCTCAAATTTGAAATTATATCAAAATAAAAAATTTCCAAAAAATGTCTAAATCGTATACCTTTTTTTTTTTTAAAGAATATTTATTTTTGAGAGAGAAAATACGAGCGGGGGAGGTGCAGAGAGAGGGGGACAGAGGACCCGAAGCGGGTTCTGGGCTGACAGCAGCCAGCCCAATGTGGGGCTCGAACTCATGAACCACAGGATCATGACCCAAGCCGAAGCTGGATGCTCAACCAACTGAGCCACCCTGGCACCTCAAAATTGTATACCTTTCACAGTCACTGATGTAAGCTATCACATCTTCGTGGTGCCTAACCTGAACCGGAACTCTACAGACAAGGTTTTCTTTTTTCTTCTTTTTTTTAAAATGTTTATTTTTGAGCGAGAAAAACAGAGAGCGAGCAGGGGAGGGGCAGAGAGAGACAGGGAGACACAGAATCTGAAGCAGGCTCCCGGCTCTGAGCTGTCAGCCCAGAGCCCGACACGGGGCTCGAACTCACGGACCGCAAGATCATGACCCCAGCCGAAGTCAGACACTCAACCGACTGAGCCACCCAGGCGCCCCTCCAGATGAGGTTTTCAAATGATTCTTCGAATGTAGAGCCCCCATCTATTATGTCTTCACAAAGAACCCATTAATACCGAAGCTCCAAGCAAAGTTCCTGTCTTTAATTAAGCAAAGTCGAACAAACATTTTGTCAGAAATAATTTTTCTGACAATAGGAGCTGCCTGTCGATATGGCCAGGTGGCCCCAGAAAAAATTATTGCTTCCCTGAGCTAGAAAGGAACAGGAAGAGTGGTTGGAGGAGAGCATTCTTGTTTAAATAGGGATGAATATTTGATAAATATTTGAAAGGTGATAAAGGAGAAGAGGGAGGTCTAAGAGGGGTCGCAGTAAAGACTGGCAAGTGAGAACCTAAGGAAATAATAGGAATTTCAAAAATCATCATTCCTGGTACCAACCCTGAGTTCCAGACTGGAAAGCAGAAACTGTTTTTTTGCCCCTTTGGTGCTGCAAATAAAGGAAGCGGCTCTCCGCATAATTCCTGTTACATAAAAATGGCAAAACACAGGGTGACAAAAGGAATATGTCCAAACCTGGTGGGAAAATGAGTCCCAAAGACTGGTACAATGTATTTTAAAGAAAAAAAAAAGCAGAGGAAAATTACCCATAATTTGTTGGAAATGGAATCTTACTCAGCGCCGCTTAATTTCTTACTTTGATGAAATGTGTTTATTCTTTCTGGTATTTTCTTGAAGCGACGGGGTCGTGTATCAAATTATAGTTCTACAAGAGTGAAAACGAACATAAGAATGGTGGTCATGTTTCTCGCTGGCGTCATGGTCTTCTGTGACCTGGCCTCAAATGTCATCATATGTCTGTATTCCCACATTGTATTGGGCAAAGCAGTCCCCAAACGGAGCCCACAGTTCAAGGGTAGGGGACATAGGCTCTACCTCTTGAAGGAATGTCTGTCAAAGATATTAGCGATCATTTTTTACAATCGTTACGCTGCATGACTGCGGCTGGTGCCTCAGTGCTTCCTTCCAGCCCGTCAGATTTCTACAAAGGCGAATTCACGGTCATTTCCCACGGACATTCCTTGATCAGCCATTGTATTAGTGTCTGATGTAGCGGCTTAAAACCACACTGACTTTTTCTATCACACTTCCGGAAGTCAGACGTGCAAAATGGGTCTTGCAGACGTGCAAAATGGGCCAAGGCATCCATCGCCAGAACCGCTTTCCTTCTGGAAAGGAAGGCAAGAATTCTCTGCGGGGAGAATATGTTTCCTTGCGTCTCCCAGTTAGTTCCTAGCGGTCGCCTATATTGCTTGATTTGTGACTCCTTCCTTCATCATCAAAATGAACAGCGTTTCCTCTTCAAACCTCTCTCCCCACCCCTTCTCCCTGACCATGGCTTCTGTCCTGTCCTCACAGCTCCGAACTCGGACCCGCCTCCCTCTCTCTTATAAGAACCTTCGTGGTTACTTTGAGCCCACCTGGATAATCCGGGATCACCTCCCCATCTCAGGATCCTTCATTTATTTGCATCTACAAAGTGCCTTTTGCCATGTAAAGTAATACATTCACCGGGTCTGGGGATTAGAATGTGGACACCTTTAGGGGGTAATTATTCACCAGCCATAGCCAGGTGGCAGGAAGCAAAGGGTGGATGCTTGCCTTTAGAACCCCAAGGTTACTCCGTACTGCTTTGTAAAGTGCGGATTTTAGGATGTGCTGGCCAAATTAAACTCTTAAAGACACCAGAGGCAGTATGTTCCTTTTACCTCCAGAAATTGTTATTGAAAGTTGGATGATAATCATCCATTGTATGACTACCAGCTTAATCTTGCCTTTAGAGTAGCTTGCAACTTCTAGTTGTCAGGCTTTTGTGAACGATTCCTGATCTGCTTTTCTAATTCTTCGTGGAAAATTCTATGACAATTCTTTCCAGACTTAAGCCCACTGCCAGTCGCAAAGTCCATTTTCGAATAATGTGTGCCAAATGAATTGAATCTCTGCACTGCTGATGAAAATAATGGGTATGAGTTCTCTCTTTACCAGGTGGTGCCTTCAAATTGCCAATAATAACCCACAAAATGTTTTCCTGAGAGAGTGTTTTCTTTCTGAGCACCATCATTTGCTTACGGAAGTGGTCAGATGATGTTTGTGATTCTGGCAAGTGGTAAAATAAACGAGATTTCTAGACAACTGGCAGCAAGCTGACATTGACCTTCTGAAGTAAGACGTTTTACACTTCTGTATCACAAATGCTAAAACTCGCCACCGACAAAGGGACTTTTCCCAATAATGTGTTTATCAAAGGAGAAGAGATGTAAATATCTCAGCTACTTAATTGCAGCAGAGTTCTCATGTGTACCTTCAATTTCTCCTCACGAAAACCCCGGGCCGGGCTGGCTAAAATAAATGCTCCTATTCTGATTTTGTCTGTATCCTCATTTTCTTTCCACTTAATTGGCCATGGTGGCCAATTCCCACCTCAACCCATGCTGAGCCATGTTGCTTACAGTTTTATATTAGGACTGAGATGTGAATTGCAGGGGACTTGTCTTTTCTTTTTTTTAATTTCATTTAATTTTTTAATTGTTTTATAATGTAGTTAACAGACCATGTTCTACTAATTTCAGGGGTACAATATAATTCAACAATTCTATACCTCACTCAGTGCTCATCATGAGAAGTGTACTCTTTTTTTTAATGATATAGTCAGATGTTAGTTTCATTTTATGATATTTAAAAAAATTTTTTTTAACGTTCATCCATTTTTTTTAATGTTTATTTATTTTTGAGACAGAGAGAGACAGAGCATGAACGGGGGAGGGGCAGAGAGAGAGGGAGACACAGAATCCGAAGCAGGCTCCAGGCTCTGAGCCATCAGCCCAGAGCCTGACGCAGGGCTCGAACTCACGGACCGCGAGATCATGACCTGAGCTGAAGTCGGCCGCCCAACCGACTGAGCCACCCAGGCGCACCATTAACGTTCATTCATTTTTGAGAGACAGAGCATGAGCGGGAGAGGGGCAGACACAGAATCCGGGGCAGGTTCCAGGCTCCGAGGTGTCAGCACAGAGCCTGACGCAGGGCTCGAACTCAGGAACCGCGAGACAGTGACCGGGGCCGAAGTCGGACGCTTAACCGACTGAGCCATGCAGGCAGCACACCCCCCCCCCCCGACCCCGCAGAATTGTACCCTTAATCCTCTTGACCTAGGTCACCATTCCCCCACCCACCTCCCTTCTAGTAGCCATCAGTTTGTTCTGTATAGTTAAGAATCTGCTTCCTGGTTTTGTTTTCTATCTGCCAGTGCTCAGGGTTAAGAATTCCCATCACGATGTCTACATCGCTGATGATTCTATAGCCATTTCCACTTGCTAATGGAGAGATACATACAAAAATGGAAACTTAAGGAGGAAACCTTTAGAAAGGGGGTTCACACATCAACCTCGCAGTGAGCAGAAACAAATAAGTTTTAGGCGGAGTTATTTCTAGTAAATGATCCTCTCAAAGCTAGAAATCTGTATAACGTGTGCACATACCCTGTGTCCAAGTCACCGTCCTCTGTTGGTCTGTGAGTGGCTATAAAAGCTACTCTTCCTTGAACACTGCATCTCCAAAGAGTCAGGCAACAGGTTTGCCCAGTGGGCTTCCACAGGGCTAGAGTTTCTCATTGGAAACGTCAGGAGATGCAAAACTGGGGGTCTTTAACAGAAAGCCAAGAACCTGCTAGAACGCTAAAGTCTGAGCAACTAGACAAATCCAAAGGGTGTCCTGAATGTCTGGGCTAGAAGCAGGTATAAGTACAGAGCCAGGAACCTAAGAAACAGAGAGATGGAAAGAAATGGATATGGGTGGAAGAGAGTAAATGGAGAGTATTCTGGGGCAAAAGCTTAGAACGGGAGCTACTGTCTATATTTTGCCTTTTTTTAAAGGTTTTTTTTGGGGGGGTTATTTATTTGTTTTGAGAGAGAGAGGGAGAGAGGGCACACGCAGGGGAGGGGTGGAGAGAAGGAGGGACAGAATCCCAAGCAGACTCCCTGCCATCGGCGCAGAGCCTGATGTGGGGCTTGAACTCACGAACCCTGAGATCATGACCTGGGCCGCGATCAAGAGTCGGCCGCTTAAGCGGCTGAGCCACCCAGGCGCCCCTGTCACATTTTCTTCAGAGTCCCTTTTGGGTATGCCTTCCGTTTCCTGTTGCCGAAACCCTAACGAACGAAGAGTCAGTGAGATGGATATTTACTATAGGTGGCTGAAAGTCTAAACAGGTCTCAACGGTGTTGGTATCTGTTGCGTGAGCGTGTATTCTGTGCTATAGCTCACCTTGTTGGGTGACTTGTGATTCAGGAAGAAAATGCTTTATTCCTGCCTTTTAGTGGCTCCTGCTGGGACGACAAGACTGCCAGACGCCGTTAGAACACCATGAAGGCCATGCTAAATATAAAGGGCAGGGGAAGATTTGCCCAAGTTCACTTGGTGTTTTCAGCTAAAGTCTCTGTTGGGAACACAAAGAAGGAATCACTGCTGGACCTCACGTTGCTTATCGGCGTTTGTTATATCTTTATCATAGAAGACCTTCCTGAATCAAGTCTGTCTTGGGTCAGGTTCCCCAGAACAGAGAACTGAGGGGAAGATTCAGGAAGAATCCCTTTATGGAGGACGTGCTCCCAAGAGAAACCCGGAAGGGAGCGAGGCGAGCAAGACCAGAATCCCTTTATGGAGGACGTGCTCCCAGGAGAAACCCGGAAGGGAGCGGGGCGAGCAAGACCCGGGAAGGGGGAAAAGCCACGAGTGTGAGTTCAGGTGATGTCCCACGGGGAGCTCAGAAGTGTAAACTCCACCTCAGATCGTGTTCCCTTTGTGTCAAGAGAAGCGGCGGCGTGGGGCGGGGGGGGGGGGGGGCTTTCCTACTCCTGCCTCAGTCAGTTGTGGCTTATGGGCTGCCCAGGGTAGGAGGGGGAGGGTGGAAGGAACATTAACCTGCCGGGATCACAGCAGATCCAGCAAAGTGAATCCAGTAGCCTTAGGGTAGGTCGCTGAAGGCAGTTACAGGTGTGAGCAGTTAGGAACAAAGTAAAGCAAGCGGAAACTAGGGGGTACATAGAACCCATAAAGGAGGGTCTAGGGGATCTGACCACAGGACCGTCAACGGGTGAACCCACGGTTAAGCAAACTCCGGGGGGGAAAAACAGAAACCCAGCTTTCCTCATATGCACATATTTAGGTACTGGAGACTCTGGAGTCGATTGTGAGTGACATCTTGTATCTAAGGTGACCAAACAGTATCCCAGGATGCTGGATTTTCGGTGCCGAAACCCAGATGGTCCGAGGGAACCTAGGACGGTCAGTCACCCTCCCTGTATCTGAATGGCCACCCAATGAAGGACTCTCAGGTTGCCTTATGGAAGTTCTAACCCAAGCAGAGGCAGCTGTTGAGTGTGGGAAGGTTGGAGACCCACCCTGATGTAGCTGCATTTGAAGCAAGAGTCTGGAGATCCGGAAAGAGATTGAGTTTCAATTAGGGACGTGGGGGGTGCTGCAGAAGAGGATGGGGAGGGCTTCCATTTTGGACTATCTTTAGGGCAAGGTGATGGCTTTTATGACCCAGGGCGGGAGAGAGTGTTCTTCTCAAGATACAAGTCTCTAGAGAGGATCCCAGTAATGGTGGTAGATCAGGATCAGAAACTCTCCACGGACCCTTTCCTGGGAAGTTTCTCCCAGATAAAACTCCCTCAGTATTGTTCTCATGCTCCTTAGTCTCCAGAAAGAAGGGTAAGGGGCGGGGGGGGCGGGGGGGGAAGATGTTTGACTGTGCGTTTGCATTTTTTGTGTGCCACCGAGTTCTATTGATGTGATAATAAATTTCCATTTAGCAAAATTCTTGTTTAGCTTCGTTTCAGATCTAATGGGAATGACGATGAGTAAGAACACTTCAAATTATATCAATTTTCTATATGAGAAAATATGCCATTTTTGTTTTTTAAAAAGGGGGAATCAAAAGGTGATTCATGACTGCAGCTTTTAACTTATGTATGAGTTGAAACATTTTCTAAAGAATGTTGGCATGATGATTTCATCCTGGATAAGCTGAGAATGTTTGAGTGAGGGTTTTAAGTTATCGAATTAGAGACAAGTTTGTATGCAGGCGTCAATTGTAACTGTAAGAATCTTTCGGATTTAATGATTCCCGGAGCTGGAATGGGGGTTCGGAGGCCTTAACTGCAGATGAAAAATATTTAGGGAGCTTTAAAATGCCCCAGGGCCCAGACCCCGCTCAAGACCAGTGAAATCTGAATTTCCGGGAGTGGAGTCCGGGCAGGTGGGCTTCATGGGCCCACGATGTATGTCGGTTCCACGGGGTCCTGCACTTACAAGGGCCCTGCCTTGGGTTTAATGCTCTGCCGTCTTGAAACCCGAAGTCATTTTTTGAACGAGGGGCCCTGCAAATTATGTAGCAGGCCCCGGGTCTGGGCATTAGCATCTTTTTTAAAAGCTTCCCAGGCGGTTTCGGTGTAGGAAGCACTGAATAAAGTGTACTAATAAAGAAGCTTTGGATCAGCTTGCCAGTAAACAGTGGCCTCTCTGCTGATGAAAGAACCCGGAGCCAAAGCCTCTCGAAAAGACTGGCGGTTGCCCCGCCCCTGCGCTGCTGAGCTGGGCCTTTCCCCCGCCCCCCCCCCCCCCCCCACCGCGAGGCTCCTGACCCCGCCCACTTGCCCTGTGTCAATGGAAACTTGCAAGGGGCCTAGCGGTGTGAGCCTTGTGGGAAGCGCCTACCGCATCTCCTACATCTAGCCCTGGAACCTAGGGTTAGACCCACAAGGGTGAGCACTGCCTTCCCCCGCCCCCCACCCCGGTCCCAAAAGGCGTGACCTCACCCTTAGCAGGACAGAGACTAGGGAGAAAAGAAGGCAGAAAGCCCGAAGTCCTAAGTGCCTTCCCTTACTGTCCTCACCCTCCGGAGGGGACCTTGGGTGAATCTTGTGTTCTTTGAGTCAGAGACTTCCCTCCCCCATCTCTGCGGTTGGAACACTTGGACTTCTGCGCAGAAAGCAAGGAAACTCCAGAGCACCTGGGTGGCTCCGTCGGTTAAGCCTCCGCCTCTCGGTTCGGACTCAGGGAGTACTGGAATGATCACTTCGGCCTTGGGCAGTGGGTAAGTTTTGTCCTCACTGCAGCCTGGGATTGGCTACCTTTCCCCTGCGCCCCTCCCCAAGGTTTAGTGCCCTGAGACCCACCTGCTGGGTGGCATTTCCAGGCACAAATCAGCCACCCTAGTCACACCATCAGGTAGGTTTACTGGTTGATGGAGTTCATGTGACTGTGAACGTCATAACAAAAATACCATGAGCGGACCACTAGCATTTTGGATTGTCGACTTTTCTTCATGGGCCCGATTAAAAAAAAAAAAAAAAATCTAGGAGCCCCTGGCACCTGGGTGGCTCAGTCGGTTAAGCATCCAGCGTCGGCTCAGGTCATGATCTGGTGGTCTGCGAGTTCAAGCCCCGCATCGGGCTCACTGCTGTCAGCACAGAGCCCGCTTTGGATCCTCTGTCCCCGTCCCCTGCTTGCACTCTCCCCCAAATAAATAATAAATATTTTTAAAAAATCGAATACAAAATTTGCTTTCATTCTACTGTAATACTTTGCTTCAATCTGTGGGCTAGAGTTGAGCCACTCCCGCACATTTTCGGGAAGGACTAACTCCAGGGAGGTCTCGAGCAACTCCTGACTGCTTCAAACATTTTCAAAAGTTTCTAGAGTCTCGGTATCGGAGATCCAACCACAGACACACAGAGAGAATTATTCCGGTTTTCCTTTCTTCGGAGAATTGACACTCTGCTTTTTCTTTCTCCTGGCACTTCTCACTAAAGAACCACGCTATTCATGTTCCAAGCGGTGCAGTCTTCTCTCACACGGATTTGGTTCTCTTTTCCCGATAATATAGGAGGTGGGAGGATTTCTGATATTGACTGTGGGTTTGTTTATATCGGGGTCTGTCCCAGGCGTACATTTCAAAAGGAGTTCGGCACTGACAGCACACCTCCAGCATCTCCCTTAAGGAAGGACACTGGGGCTGCATCTAATTGGAATTCGGAGGTGGGGGGCAGGCATAGGGAGTCCTGCTGGGGCTTGCTTGAGGTTGTATTTGCATTGCAAATGCAGTATTTTTCTTCAGTTCAGATATTTTAGGGGGAATGGCTGGAGAGGGGGTGAGAGCTCGTGGAAGTGGTTAGAGAGGCTGAACCCACTTCCCCCCCCCCCCCCCCCCGCCCTGCCTCCGTGCTAACCTTTAGGGCCACGAATGCTTCCTGGCCTTGGGAGCAGTCAAGGGAATAAAGCTCCCAGCGGCCCCCTGACTTCTGTGTTCCAGGCGTCCCATGTCATGACCAGATCCGAGTCAAGGCTATAGGACTTGTCGATCGAGCTCTGCTTCTCTCCACCCTGCCCAACCTTCATCTAGTTCTTGCTAAGCTCTGCTTCTCACTTCAGCTTGGCAAACGTTTATGGAGGATGCTCTATGAACTCAGCGTTCTGCTAGGCAGTGGCAGGGGGGATATAATGATGAGCTGATAAACATACAAGTGGGGAACCGACAAGAGTTCAGGCTGGGAAGTCTTCCAGACTTATTTACATTTTAATTTGGGATTACCAAAAAGCGTTAGTTAACACAAAGGGAGGTAGGACTGAATCAGTGGGGCACGTTGGGTGTTGGGGGTGCAACGTACACAGAGGATCCCGTCCTGCACATTTAAAAGTCATGCCACCGGCGTATCACGCACTCTCAAAAGAAGAGAAAAATCTCCAACATTCTTTGAGCACGTTAAGATTCTGTGACCCTATGATTCTCACTGGCAGCCAAGTTCCATCTCGGAGGAGCCACGAGATTAGGTAACGTCTTCCAATTCCTGGATGATCCTACCCTGCTGGCGTCCTTCATGTACAGAGATGATTCTGCCTATCAGTCTTAGACGTTCCCCAATTAGACATTTACTCTGTGCTCGATATGGCAGATTATGGGCTGGCATCACCAGGAGTTGATGATTTCCCGGTATATTGGTTTCCTAGGGCCGCGGTAGCATAGCATCCACACACTGGGTGGCTGATGAAACCACTGAAATTTAGTATTTCACAGTCCTGGGGGCTAGGTGTCCTAAATCAAAGCATTGCCAGGGTCTCTAAGGAAGGATCCTTTCTTGTCTCTTTACATCTTTGGTAGTCTCGGGTGTTCCTTGGCTTGCGCCAGCCTAACTCCGTCCAATCTGCCTTCACCTTCACACGGCCAACTTCCCTGTGTGCGCGTGTCTCTGCTCTTCCAGCAAAAACACCGGTCATACTGGATCAAGGGTCCACCCTACTTTAGTATGGCCTCATCTCAACTTACATCTTAATTACATCTGTAAAGACCCAGTTCTCAAGTAAGGTCACGTTCACACGTATCGTGGGTTAGGACTCCAACATATCTTTTTGGGGGCACACAATTCCACCCACAGCATCTAGTGACCAACAACGTTTGTTTATGTCGAGGGATAAGGTTTTGATGGGCAGCCATGAAACAGACCAAAGCAAAATGGTCCACGGGGGAGGAAACCATGATCTGACTAACTTGATGTGCTTATCAGTTGTGCTAAAGAGTCCTACAGGTATTCTCCTATCTATAACAGTGGCTTTAACCTTCCTTCCCCCTCCCTCCTTCCTTCCTTCTTTCCTTCCTTCCTTCCTTCCTTCCTTCCTTCCTTCCTTCCTTCCCTCCCTCCTTCCTTCCCTCCCTCCTTCCTTCTTTCCCTCCTTCCTTCCTTCCCTCCTTCCTCCCTTCCTTCTCCCCTCCCTCCCTTTTTTCCTTCCTTCTTTCCTTCCTCCTTCCTTCCTTCCTTCCTTCCTTCCTTCTCTCCTTCCTTCCTTCCTTTCTTCCTTCCCGCCTCCCTCTGTCCTTCCTTCCTCCCTCCCTCCCTTCCCTCCCTCCTCCTTCCTTCCTTCCTGCCTCCCTCCCTTCCTCCTTCCTTCCTTCCTTCCTTCCTTCCTTCCTTCCTTCCATCATGACATGATCTGGTTAAATATTTGGTGTTGGGAAATTGATGGGAAGATCTGGATCCGAAAAGAGTACTTTCGGAGCACCCGGCTGGCTGGCTGAGTCAGAAGAGACTGAGACTCTTGACCTTGGGTGGTGAGTTTGAGCCCTATGTAAGATATATGAGTTTACTTAAAATAAATAAAATTTTAAAAAAAGGTACTTTCCTGTGAGTAAGGTAAATATTGAAGCACTCCTTAGTTTGTCACATACCCACAAACCATCAGAAAGAGTTTACCATGAGTTTCATAACTGAAGGATCTGTTGTAAGTATTCAGGTTTATATTTGGCTTTGAATTATACATACACCCCCCCCCCCCACGCACATTTTAAGTAACTTAGCTTAGAGCACCAACGTTTCAATCTGAGCATTATGGGTGGTAACGTCTCTTATGTGAGATAACTGGGGACACAGTTCCCTGGCACCAAGAGACCAATTAAAGTAATTGGCATTCTGCACGTTTGAATCAATGATGTTGCTCACTGAGCCCAATCAACCAAAGTGAAGAAACCCAGTGCATGCTTTTCTTAGAGCCAGGAGAGGAAAATCTGGCAAAAGAGCTGTCCTCGCAGCCCCCCTTCCCCCATAAAGCATTTCCAGTCCTCAATTATCATAGAAAAGAAAGGACAGAAGACTATGCATTATGTTCAGGCTCAGTGTGAGTTATGACGCAGCCCGAAGAGGAAATGGACAAAAAAATTACTAAAATAATGATCAGGAGAAAATTGCCCAAGAGGAGAAAGCTGTTGTGTCCTAAAATCCTGTGCCGGGTGAGGATCAGAATGGATGCCGATAGGATTAAGCTGGTACAACAAACTCATGTTTTGTTTTAACCTCACTGCTTTGAATACGGACTGGTCATTGGAACTCCCCTCTCCATGGGTCTACATGGGATGTTCGGATCAGTCCTCGTCAGATTCACACACGTTTCAAAACAACTTTTGAAAACAAATGGAGACTGACACGGGATCCCTGGGGACAGCAGGAGTGTCTGGTTGCACTTTTCTTATTTAAAGATTAGTGAAAAATTCTCACTAGCACAGGAAGGAAAAGGGAAATGTGAAATGTAATGGTATTTGGTCAGTGGAGCTAGGGATTTGTAGTGGTGAAAGAAAATACAGATGAAGTTATTTGGATTGTGCTTTTTATATATCTCTTAGCATAATTCGGGCTTAGAACGGATCTCCACTGTGATTCTGTTGGCTTAGTTTTGACCTGAACAAAACGGATTTGCTAGTTCTGTTTCTTCTTTTTATTCAAATGGCACACACCCTCCGGGTTTTGAGAAATCTGATGGTTATCTCTTAGTCAGAACCAAGCATGAAGAAGTACTCTTTCCAATTTTGGATGGTTAATCATACTGGATTCTTACCAAAGACCTCAAGGGAGACTTAACTTGAAGGACAAAGATGGTTGTCAAGCGAGCTATGGATTAGGATCCGATTCTTCGGTGGAAGTTCAGGAAAACAGTTTAGGCAAAGGTGGATTCAATAAGGCAGACAGCAAGAAATCAAATATGCTTCTGGGGAAGAAGCAAGGCAAAGCAAACACACAGGAACTCATTAAAGAAGTATTTGTTATCCTTGCCTTGAAAAGAGGATCATCAGTTTATCACTCACGTTGTCCTCATTTACCCAGCAACAAATACCCCGCGAATATGCTTTTCATTAGTCAATTTAATTTTGGTTCAAAATGTTAATTAAAAAGTGTACATGTCATCCTTATAGGGCTGGAACTTAAAAAAAAAACAAAAACCTCTTGGTTCTCAAGTGTTAGGTTCAATTACTAAAAGCGGGGTTGACAAACAGGCTTAATCAGTGTGAAATTTAGTATCATGATCCTGGAGTTTGATTTTGGTAATCGATTATCATGAATTTTCCTATCCCTTTCAGGAAACAAAGGCTCAAAAAATCATGGTTACCTATTGCTTTACTTACATTTAGGGAGAGAATTTTGAAGGGAACAAATGTAAGAGGACAGAGAAAGGAAGTTTGCCTCAAAGAGAGAAACACTGAGGAAAAAGCTGCTAGAAAATGAGAATTTTATTATTTCTTCGTTAAAAAAAAAAACAAAAAAACAAAACAAAACCTGTCCTTTGCCAAATCTAAGAATGTTGCCAACCTGGGAGAAAAAGGATCCATTTTCCTACATAACCACATGTAATAATTTCCATGAAATTGACATTTTAGAATGATGGCAAAAAGCCAAATGAAAATTTATGGATTCCTGATCCCTAAATTCTGAGCCCATTTTCTTAAGAAATACCTAAAATACACTTTAAAAAGAACCCAATTAATATAATTACAGAGGGTTGAAACAACGCACACAAACTGGATCTGTTTCCGTAAAACACAGCTGTTCTGTTATTTATATTTTGCTATTATTTAAAATGAGAAATGTGGCCATTATGTCAAGCAACTTTTTTCAAAGGAGTGAATCTGTTGTCTTCTGCATCATTACATTTTTAAAAGGCCCCTACAACCAATTAGCTTGGAAATCTTATATTCAAGCCTCCTCTGAATATTGCCCCACTTGTAACAAGGAAAGCGTTACATCCAGGTATTTAACGTAACAGAAACAAGGCACAGGCAGCAACTTGTATCCTCTGGCAGTTGACATGCTAATTTCTTTGCCTCTTCTCTCTCGCTCACTCTACCCCGCTTCATCAACCCCCTTCCCCCCAAGAAACGAGGCACCCTTTGGGCCTCGGAAGGTGCCCGGCGGGGAGTGGAGCCGCCGGAAGAGCGAGGGCAGAGCGCGCGGTGCCCACACCCTTGACCGCGGGGTGAGCGCGGGTGGCCGCCGTTGGCGCGGGAGAGGGGCGCGGGGTAGGAGTGCGGGGTCTAGGCGGAGCCCCCCCTCACCCCCCTCCGCCCGGGTCTGGGCATCTGCGACACGAGGCTCGGGGCCCGCAGCCCCCGGCTGGGCCCGGGCGGGGATGGGCGGGCGGGGGGCGGAGCGCGGCGCTGCGCGGCGGGAAAGGGGCGGGGAGGACAGCTCGGGCTCTGGCGGGCAGAGAGGGACGGTGGCAGAACCTGCGGGCTAGGTGGGAGGCTCACCCTCTGGGAGGAAAGGAAGCGAGGATCGCGCGGCCGGAGAGCGAGGAGACGCTTGGAGTCCAGGGTTCGGGCCGCCCACACCTCCTCCTGCGGCGGACACGGCACAGCGGGCGGCGCACCGGCCGCATCCGCGACCCTGAGCGCAGGTGGGCACCCCCGAGCGCGGCGCTCTGCCTCCTCCAGGGCCGCCGCGGGCCGGATGCCCTGGCTTCCAGGCCAGCGAGCTCGCGGCCGAGGGCCGGGCAGGTCCGGGGGCAGCGGGAAGGTGCCCGGCCCCTTGGTGTGCACGCTTGTGTGCGCGCGCTGGGCGAGGTAGGGAAGAGGTGCGGCGCGGCTGCCTCCCTCGGGATTCTCCCCCTCGGGTCTCACAGTCCCCACCCCCACCCCCTTCTCACGAGCTGAGTCCCCGAGCGGCTTTGGAAGACTGCGCCCCCCCCCCCATCTCCGTGGTGCGTGCAGGTCGCCCCTCTCTTCGCACTCTACACCCGGCAACCATCCGGAGGCCCCCTGCCCTGGGCCCGCGGGACTGTAGAAACCCGGGGAAAGCAGAGAGTGGTGGCAGGACCAGCCGGGGCGTGTGCGGGGAAGGCTGGAGTTGTTCGAGTATTGTCTGCCCGACCGGTGCCTGAGCCCGCGCGCTCGCTCGCGCCCCAGGGCCGGAGTGGGGTTGGGGCGGGGGGACGGGTGGGATGGGGTTTGCCGAACTTCCTTCTGAAGGTTGACGGTGCACATGCACTTGGCGCCCCGTGCACGTTTGGACGAGGGTTTAATGGAGGCACGTGGGAGCAGGATTGGTCGCTGGCGGGCCCCCAGAGAGCCTCTCCGGATGGCCCAGCGCGTGTTCGGGGTGGGGAAGGGAGTGTTGAGTGTGTGTGAAATGTCCGTCCTAGGGAGCAGGAGGAGAGTGGCTCAAGGAGACTTGATTTTCTTGGGTTTGCTGCAATTCCTTAAACCGAACCAGGCTTTCGGGGCGTTAAAGGAAATTACTGGTAAGTGGGGACGGATCTCTGGTGGGGCTAAAAAAAAAAAAAAAAAAAAAAAAGGCTCGCGGGGTTGCGGGCTCGGCGGGCACGCTGGCTGGGTGGCTTGTGGCGCTATCTCGCCCGGCGGGTGGGGGTGGGGCCGGGGGTGAGGGTGGGGGTGGGGGTGGGGGTGGTGCTTGTGTCTTTGGCTTAAGGTGCCGGAGCTGGGATACTTGTTCTCGGTGGACTGTGGGACTCGCAGGAGGTAAAAAGCTGTGCGGCGCGGTGTGTTATTCGCAGTTAACTCTAGAATCTGTGTCTCCGTCTCTGTTCGCTCTCTCTCACACGCGCGCACACACACGCGCACACACACACCCTGGTTCCGTCTGTTATTCTCAGTCAACTCTAGAATCTTTGTCTCTCTGCTCTCTCACTCACACAGAACACACTCTGGTTTGATCTCTGATTCTCGGTTAACTCTAGAATCTGAATCTGTGTCTCTATCTCTGACTCTTCGCGAGCGCGCGCGCGCGCGCACACACACACACACACACACACACACACATCCCTCTCATGTCATGGCCGCATTGACTCATTGATAGTTGCTCGTGGATTTTTATTAATTGCTTGTTGTGCTCCTGGATTTTGATTCGTCTTTTTATCCCCCCCCCCCAAGGGGGGAAAAAAAAACCCCTACCTGTATTAAAATCTGTGGGGTTTCAGCGTTGTTCGTTCACCTTCAAGATGGGAATAGGGCAGTATGATGAAAATAACCCGATCTAGCTGCTGTTTAGATTGGATAAAGCACTAGTTCATTTTAGACTTGATATTATTATTTGAAATGTACGTTTTACAACCCCGTGGAGAAAGTATCCTTTGCCTGGGTCTCTCCCTCTTTTTTTTTTTTTTCTTCCTTTGTGGTAATTGACAGAATTCTTAATTACCCAGTTAACAAAGTGGTTGAGTTGTCTTCTGATTTTAAATGGCAGATCTTGAAATGGTTGTAGGTTGGCGTGTGGATGACTCCATGTCTTTCTTTAATGAACTGATCAGAATGGTGTTCGTCTGAGACTTAGTGAGTGTATGGTTCGATTCCTAAGTAATTTCTCAAACCATCCGGGGAGAGGGACTCCTCAGAAATTCTCCACACAGAGGAGAAAGAACACTTTTACCTCTTGGAGCAAATATTTGGGCCACTTTTCCCCCAGTTGTCCCTGTTAGTTGCCTGGAAAAGATGCGTGGTTGATGAGTACATGGCTTATTTCTCTTTTAAGTCTACAGGTGGCAGTGTGGAAGCCAAAACGGGAGCTTCCAGAAGTGGTTTCTGAAAAATAAGAGTGAATATGCACGAGGGAGCTCGGACAGGAATCACAAAAACCGCAGGTATGTGGAACAATTAATATACCTAGCCAGCTTTGTAATTATTGCATTCCAATATCTTGACATTTACATAGACTTTCATGAAGTGAAACATACTTTGAGGTATTCTCGGAGGAGAAAACAAAGCTCATTTTATTTTAGACGATGGATTTAAATAAAATGCTGCAGGTCGGTCTGCTGCGTTACTTTTTAACTGTTCTAAAAGAAGCGTTGCTTTTCTGTTGTGGCCATGTGGCGTTTGCCTTTAACCAGTTGTTGCTTGACGCTTGCTGTTAAAAACACTTCCTGAACAAATCACCCTGTTGAGCCTACGTAACAGCTCTGCTTTTCACAAAAACTACGTCTCACTGTTAACTTGGCATACGCTTATCAGAATACCAGTGCGTTTTAAACCAGCGCCAACCCCCTTTTTAACCATCTCGTCCTTTTTTTTTCTCCTGCCAAATCTAACACATACGAGGTACCTTCATAATTCACCGCTTCGCTGAATGAATGGCAGGTTTAATATGGGATCAACGACCACCAAGTTCAGCAAGTTTTTCATTGTGATGCATTTTCAGAGGATTTGCCTTGATGATCCTTCAAATAGAAAGTTTTGCATATTTTTTTAAAGTTTATTTATTTGGAGGAAGAGAGAGAGAGTGACCATGAACGTGGTGGGGGGGGGCGCATAGAGCGAGGGAGGGAGAAACCCAAGCGGGCTCTGCGTTGCCAGCCCAGAGCCCGAGGAGGGGCTCGAACCCTTGAACCGTGAGACCATGACCCGAGCCGAAATCAAGAGTGGGATGCTTAACCGACTGAGGCAACCTCTGTAAAGTTTTGCGTATTAAGGCCCCTTTTCAGCAACTGGGTAGCACAGTATTACGAATGATAGAAGAAGTCGGCGGGGGGGGGGGGGGTGGTCATCCTTGTGGATTTTTATCTTTCCTCACAATGTTGGGCCGTAGTTAATGCTCTTACAAGGAAACGAAAGTCATCACCATATTGGCTGTACGAGGGACAGGCATCAAAATGGCTGTTAGAATGAAGCTTTCTCGTTCCACGGGGTGTATGCATTCATCACAATGCCGGCATGTGGTGATGTCGTGTGATTTTTGACGTTCTGCCTTTACAGCTGAAGAGGGATTGAATTAGCCCCTGCCAGTTGAGGGTGTAAAACAAAGTCAGATGCTGTTCTCGAAGCTTAAAAAGATCAAATTGGACACTTACCAGTAGAAAGCAAATCGGGAGCTCTGACTCAGAAAGCATAGGCTAAGCTAGGGACCTAGAGGTTCCTACTGTAGAGGCCCCACGGACATATGGAGTGGCTTCAGGAAACCCCGTCGTGACATTTAGGAGCACGTAAGTTTGCACTGCGTGGGACTTTGATTCGTGATAGGACTCCGGCGCGGGGAGGTAACCAGTCATCCCCAAGGCATCTGGCACGAATAGGGTCTAATCTTCTAAGTCAGAAGGGAAAAGAGCAAACAGTTGAGATTTTATGCCTCTTTTGAATCGTACTGTTCTCATGGTAGAGACATTAGGTGCTTCAGAGATCTATCATTTTTGTGGTGCAACATGCCCACAACAAATTGTAAAATGCCTTATGCTAAAGTGTACTGCTTCGTGAATTTTGACGTGTGTGCACACCCATCCATGGGAGCACCACCCAGGTCGAGATCTAGAACACTTCTAGGCACCCCCCCCCCCCCCCAGTTTTTATCCTCTTTCCCCTTCTGGACAGTTTTGATCCCATTTCCCACCTGAAGGTAACCACATTCTGGTTTTTCTTTCACATCGTGATTTGTCAAAACCGGGGGCACCTGGGTGGCTGGGTTAAGCGTCCGACTTCGGCTCAGGTCATGATCTCACGGTTTGTGGGTTCGAGCCCCACATCGGGCTGTGTGCGGAAGCCCAGAGCCTGGAGCCTGCTTCGGATTCTGTGGCTCCCTCTCTCTCTGCCTCTCCCCCTCTCATGCTCTGTCTCTCTCTCTCTCTCTCTCAAAAATAAACATTAAAAAAAAAAATAAATTCTACCAGTAGTGTAAGGAGCTCTGTGTTTTTGCTAACACTTGGTTTTGTGGGGCCTTTTAACTTCATCTATTTTCTAAATTATTTATTTTTGAGAGAGAGAGAGAGAGTGAGCACATGTGCGAGCAAGTGGAAGAGAGGTGGAGAGAGAGAGGGACACAGGATCTGAAGCAGGCTCCACATTGACAGCAGAGAACCCGATGCAGGGCTCGAACCCATGGACCCTGAGATCATGAACTGAGCCGAAGTCGAACGCTTACCTGACGAATCCACCCAGGGCGCCCCTAACTTCAGCTGTTTTTGGCGGGGGCATTCTGGTATCTCCCTGTGGGTTTTAAAATTAAAAAAAAAAAAAAAAAGAACTGTGGTAAAAACACACATAACACTATCATCCGTCTCCAGAACTCTTTTCATCTTGCAGAACTGAAACTGTGCCTGTGAAACAATAAATCCGTACCCCCCCCCCCCCCAGCCCAAATCCCAGGTCTCTCTTCCCCCAGCCCCTGACAACCACCGTTGTGTTTTCCGTCTCTATGAACCGGACTACTTTAAAGGACCTCAGATGAGTAGAATCATAGAATATTTGTTCTTTTTTAACCGGCTTCTTTTACGTAGCATAATGCCCTTAGGATTCGTTCACGTTGGGGCGCCTGGGTGGCTCAGCTGGTAAAGCATCCGACTCTCTTGATTTCGACTCAGGTCATGATCTCACGGTTTGGGAGATCGAGCCCCGCCTCTGGTTCTGTGCCCACCGCGCAGAGCCTGCTTGGAAGGTTCTCTCTCCTCTCCCTCTGCCCCTTCCCCCACTTGTGCTCTCTTTCTCTCTCAAATAAATAAACTTAAAAAAAAGAGTCATGTTGGAGTATGTGTTAGAATTTTTTTTAAGGCTGAATAATATTCTGTACATCTATACCCCATTTTGTTTAGCCACTTGTCTGTCGGTGGACACTTGTTTGCTGCCCCCTTTTGGCCACTGTGAATAGTGCTGCTCTGAACATGGGTGTCGAAATATTTTGAGACCCTGCTTTCCATTTTCTGGAACTGTGTGTAGGGGGTTCTGGTTTCTCCTCATCCTTGCCAACTTCTCTTCTCTTCTCCTGTCTTCTCTTCTCTCCTCTTCTCTCCTCTCCTCTCCTCTCCTCTCTCCTCTTCTCTCCTCCCCTCCCCTCCCCTCCCTTCTTTTCTCTTCTTCCTTTCCTTTCCTTCTTTTTTTCTTCTTTTCTCTTTTCCCTTTTCTTCTCTCTTCTCTCCTTTTTTTCTTTTTCACTTCTCCCTTCTGTCTTTTTTCTTTTTTTCTTTCCTTTCCTTTTCTCTTTTTCCTTTCCTTCTCTCTTCTCTCCTTTTTTTCTTCCTTTTCTTTTTCACTTTTCTTCTCCCTTCTGTCTTTTCTTTTTTTTTCTTTCTTTTCCTTTCCTTTTCTCTTTTCCCTTTTCTTTTCTCTCCTTTTATTTCTTCCTTCTTTTCTTTTTCCCTTCTCCCTTTTCTTCTCTTTCTTTTCCTTTTGTTTCGTTTCCTTTTTTCTTTTTTTTCTTTTCCCTTTTCTTATCTCTTCTCTCTTTATTTTCTTCCTTTTCTTTTCTCCTTTTTCATTTTTTTCTCTTTCTTTCCTTTCCTTCTTTTTTCTTTTCCCTTTTCTTCTCTCTTCTCTCCTTTTTTTCTTTTTTCCTTTTATTTTCTTTTTTCCCTTCTCTTCTCCCTTCTGTCTCTTTTTTCTTTTCTTTTGTTTCCTTTCCTTTTTTTTCTTTTCTTTTTCCCTTTTCTTCTCCCTTTTCTTTTTTTTTCTTTCTTTTCCTTTCCTTTCCTTTTCTTTTTTTCTTTTCTCTTTTCCCTTTTCTTATCTCTTCTCTCCTGTTCTTCCTTTTCTTTTCTCTTTTTCCCTTTTCTTCTCCCTTTTCTTCTCTCCTTTCCTTCTCTTCTCTTGTCTTCTCTTGTTTATCTTTTCTTCCTGATAGTAGTCCTCCTAATGGGTGTGAGTTGGTCCTTATTTATGGTTTTAATTTATGTTTCCTGGTAAGTAATTTTAAGTGCCATTTCATATACTTGCTGGCATTGCAATATCTTTGTGGGAAATTTCTATTAAGATGTTTTGGCCGATTTTGATTTTGGTTTTGATTTCTTTGTTTGAGTCCTTTCATATTCTGCATAGGAGTCTTTCGTCAGGTATACATATCACAGATATTTCCTCCCAGTCTGTGGCTTGCCTTGTCACTCACTGTCTTCGTGCTATCTTTGGATGGTTTTTAATGAAGCCCAGTGATGGTTTTTTTTTTTTTTTCTTTTATGTCTGTTGCTTTTTGTGTTCTGTTTATAAAATCTTTGCCTGCTTTGGGGTTATTTTTTAAAGCCTCTCTTTTAGTTATTGAAAATACATGAAGGCAATCTGTTTGGAAAATGCAGTATATTACTTATAAGCTTATTTCAAATAAGTGCCCTAAGAATGAAAGTTGGTAATGGTCTTTGCTGCAGCAGGTGCCAGAGAAGGGGTTTGAAAAGGTGTGTTTTTGAATAAGATACGTGGACACAGATGCTGTTACTCAAGTGGCCCCTGCTCCGGTCTCCCCGTGACACTGATTATGTCCTCAGGACCCCTCTGGAGTAGGAAGTACCCTAGGGAAGAGCCTGGTGATGACTTAGCTAGAGGAAAGAATGTGGCAAAATGGATGACGATCCATTTTTCCTTAATTCGTAATCCATACTGGCTGAATGATCCTTCCCCTCTCCTTTCCTTTCCTTCCCTTCTTCCCTCCGCAAGGAGGGTTGCTCTGTTTGATCTCCCTCCTTTCCTTTGCCCCTGAAATAGGAATGGCCCTCAGGATTCTGCCATTCGTTAGCTTTTTCTCTTCTCCACCTGTATCTTGTTGCCTCAGAGCCCTGTGTTCACGTTCACTCTCAGGCCTTGAGTTGCCCTTCTCCCTCTGCCCCTCTGCCCTCTGTTCTAAAGACTCCCCAGGTCTTGGGGCGCCTGGGTGGCTCAGTCTGTTAAGCGACCGACTCTTGATCTCAGCTCAGGTCATGATCTCCCGGTTCGTGAGTTCGAGCCCCACATCGGACTCTGTGCTGACAGCACGGAGCCTGTGTGGCATTCTGTCTCCCCCCCCCCCCCCATCCCGCCCACCTCTCAAAATAAATAAACCTAAGAAAAAGCAGACTCAGGTCTTTATCTCCCACTCCCACCTCCTGGCCTTCCACAGAAGGTCTGGATCTATATCCTTATCTGCCTCCTGGACGGCTCCCACGGGATATCTTACAGGTGCCTTTGTAAAGCACACGTGTTGTTTTTCTTCAGTCTGCTCTTCCTGCTTTCCTGCCTTAATGAATGTATTTACCATCAATCCAGGATCCCAAAGTAGAAATCCCGGCCCTGTCTCCAGCCTCCCGTGCAACTCCTATCCCTCTTACAGCCTATATTTAGTTTGGTTCAGGTCCCCTTTGGGATCGCAGTCATAGCCTTCCGACTGATCTCTCTGATTCTTCCCCTTGCCTCTAACCCCCCACCTGTCATCAGCTTTCCTTTCCCCAAACGCAGGTTTAATCGTGTCCTTTCCTACTTAAGAATGATTTGTAGCTCTCTACGGCCTACAAGGGGCATTCACATTCCTTCGCCTTCAACCTTCTTTTCCTGTTCCATCGTCTGCCGTTTCCTCCCCGCACTCCATCTGTCCTAAACTATTTTCCATTCCTAGAACATTCCTTGAGTTCTTTCCTGCACGTGCCGTTTCTCTTCTACTTCTGACGCCCGTTCCTATCTGCTGGTGACTTCCCATTTTTTGCTTTAAAGTGTCGTGTTAGAGAGCGTGAGCAGGGGAGCGGCCGAGAGAGAGAGAGAGAGAGGGAGGGGGAGGGAGAGAATGCCAAGCAGGCTCCACCTTGGTAGCCGCGCTAGATCCCGGGAACCATGAGGCCACGGCGTGAGCCGAGATGAAGAGTTGGACGCTTGACCGACTGAGCCACCCAGGCGCCTCTACTTTTTCTTGAAAAACTGGCTCCCGTGTGACCTTTTCTGTGAGGGAGCCCTCCTGTCCTCTAAGTAGATCGTGTTATTCACACTTCTTTTAGGGTTGTTAGAGGGGATGCCAAACTTTGGCATTTGTTAATCTTGGTGGTGCCCTCCGTGATTACCAAGAGTAGTACTTCCAATGTGAAGGCATTTAACACTTGGTCACTGAATGAATCCTTTCTTTACTATAGCAGTTAGCTTTTGCTGCTTAACAGAACACCACAATATGGGTTGAGTCAGTGGTTTCAAGCCACCCGCATTGTCATTAGTTAGCTCTTAGGTCAGTTGGCTATTTGGACGGGACTCCGCTAGGCAGTTCTTTGGATCTGGGCAGGTTTTCTGCCGGGTGGGTTGGGGGCTGGCTCTTCTAGGATAGCCTCAGCTCCAGCCCCATGTTTTTGTGGTTTTTTTCCTTTTAATTTTCTTTCTTTCTTTCTTTTTCTTTCTTTCTTTCTTTCTTTCTTTCTTTCTTTCTCTTTCTTTCTTTCGTTAATCTCTATGCCCATTGTGGGGCTCGAACTCATGACCCCGAGATCCAAGAGTCCAGGAGTCACATGCTCTTCCGACTGAGCCAGCCAGGTGACCCCCCTGTGCTTTTTTTAAAAATATCTTTTAACCAGGCTAGCTCGGGCTCGTTCGCACTGGGGGTGTTAGGGTTCTAAGAGGGCCCAGGTATGCAAGGTCTCTTGAGGCCTAGGCTTGTAACTGCCTCCAGGTTGCTTCCTCTGAATTCTGTTAGCCAAAACGAGTCCCAGAGCCAGGGAGGTGGCAAAATAGCTTCTGTCTCTTGAAGGCAGGAGCTCCGTCATGCTGTAAAGAGCACGGATAGAGGAGAAATATTGCAGCCCTTTTTGCGAGTAACATACTGCATTTGCCTAGAAGCAGGAATATGAGATACGACCAGGTGTGGTCCAGGGGGTGGGAGGGAGGATGGTTTTAGCCCCAAGTGCATCCAATCGCATCTAAGAGGAGCCCAACTAAGATGGCCCCGTGTTTCCTAGCGTGCTCTTGATTCTCCCCTCAAGTCCTCTGTTCTCATCCTTTCATCCAAAGCATGTTTGAGACAGCCCCAGTTTCTTTTTGGCCTTGATGAGGTACCTTTGATGCTGTAGGGTGGGCAGATCGCTCTCGGTGCGGGAGAACGGACAAGCATCTCTCTGTTTCCTCTGTATTCTGGAAGCCGCTGTAGATACCCGTGGGCATTGGGGACCTTCCTGTTACGACGCGTCCTTTAGTGTTTGCCATCGATTTGTCTCTCACATCCCATTTATTTATTTATTTATTTTAGATTGTTCAGTTTCTTTTTATTTTTTTTTTTTAATTTTTTTCAATATATGAAGTTTATTGTCAAATTGGTTTCCATTCAACACCCAGTGCTCATCCCAACAGGTGCCCTCCTCAATACCCATCACCCACCCTCCCCTCCCTCCCACCCCCCGTCAACCCTCAGTTTGTTCTCAGTTTTTAACAGTCTCTTATGCTTTGGCTCTCTCCCACTCTAACCTCTTTTTTTTCGTTTTTCCTCCCCCTCCCCCATGGGTTCCTGTTACGTTTCTCAGGATCCACATAAGAGTGAAACCATATGGTATCTGTCTTTCTCTGTATGGCTTATTTCACTTAGCATCACACTCTCCAGTTCCATCCACGTTGCTACAAAGGGCCAGATTTCATTCTTTCTCATTGCCACGTAGTACTCCATTGTGTATATAAACCACCATTTCTTTATCCATTCGTCAGTTGATGGACATTTAGGCTCTTTCCATAATTTGGCTATTGTTGAGAGTGCTGCTATAAACACTGGGGTACAAGTGCCCCTATGCATCAGCACTCCTGTGTCCCTTGGGTAAATTCCTAGCAGTGCTACTGCTGGGTCATAAGGTAGATCTATTTTTAATTTTTTGAGGAACCTCCACACTGTTTTCCAGAGTGGCTGCACCAGTTTGCATTCCCACCAACAGTGCAAGAGGGTTCCCGTGTCTCCACATCCTCTCCAGCATCTATAGTCTCCTGATTTGTTCATTTTGGCCACTCTGACTGGCGTGAGGTGATATCTGAGTGTGGTTTTGATTTGTATTTCCCTGATAAGGAGCGACGTTGAGCATCTTGTCATGTGCCTGTTGGCCATCCGGATGTCTTCTTTAGAGAAGTGTCTATTTATGTTTTCTGCCCATTTCTTCACTGGGTTATTTGTTTTTCGGGTGTGGAGTTTGGTGAGCTCTTTATAGATTTTGGATACCAACCCTTTGTCCAATATGTCATTTGCAAATATCTTTTCCCATTCCGTTGGTTGCCTTTTAGTTTTGTTGGTTGTTTCCTTTGCTGTCTCACATCCCATTTAAAAGGCATTTTGGGGGGAAGAGAACGTCAGGAAATGAAAAGAGGTCTGACTGATGGTGGCCGTTCACGTGTGAAAATTGAAGATCTTATACAGAGAAATGGTCGTAGTTTACCTGGTCATAACGTGTGTGTGCTTTTCCAGCTGCTATGAACGGAATATTCAGAGTGGAAACATGAGTTTAAAGGTTTCTGGTTTGCTACCTGTTAAAGGATTCTTTTTAAGGACTCTCATACATTATAAGAAAGTGTAGTTACAATATATGGGCAGGAGCTTAGTTGAAATCTACATGAAATGCTTATTAGTAAATACTCTGAGAGAAACATATATGAAGTGACCCTGACTTTCCAGAAGTAGTAGAGTCACCTTGGGTCAGTTTTGAGTTTTTCCAGAACTTTGTTATAGTACAAATCGGTATGTTTCAGTAGAGCCGGTGGAAGGAAAGGAAACGGATCTAAATTTTTCCTCATTCAAGCCCATCTCTGCTGATCCCGGAAGTACAGATGGACTGGGGAGTGACCAAAATGCGTAAAATAAGGGACACTTGAAGGGCCTCAAGACCCCCTTTGGACCTCTTTCTGACCTTTTACAGGTGTTTTGCCTGCCTATGCCACTCCAGATCGGCTACTGACACAGTTAGAGGTATGAAACATCCACAACACGAGTAATCCTCTGTCAGAATGACAGATGTGTTACTATTTATGGGGAAAATAGAACTTTCACTTATGTTAAACAAAATCTTCTTAAAATTTTTTCTCAGGGCATGCTTCTCCTTTTATTTTGTAGAGAACAAAAGACACCGCTCACTATATTCTGTTTATAAGTCAGTTTCTTCCTGGATCTCTGTATCGCATTCGCTGTTTATTTAAAATAATGTAAATTCGAGGGGCTGTAGTTCCATTATTTTTAGAAGACCGTGACTAGTTTGAGTTAGAAAATCGTTATTTTTCACTGGTAACAATTGAGAGAGGGAAGGAGTTTTAACAGATTGAAATAGGATCCTCATTGAGATAGCATTCGCAGGTGTTTGTTTTTTGTTTTCTTTTTGAAACAAGTAACTAATTTTTATAGTGTAGTTTTTATTAAAATTTTTAATGTTCACTCATTTTAGAGAGAGAGAGAGAGAAACAGAGAAACAGAGCGGGAGCAGAGAAGGGGCAGGGAGAGAGGGAGGCACAGAATCCGAAGCAGGCTCCAGGCTCTGAGCTGTCAGCACAGAGCCTGACACGGGGCTTGAACCCACAAGCCGTGAGATCGTGACCTGAGCCGAAGTTGGACGCTTAACTCACTGAGCCGACCAAGCGCCCCTATACTGTAGTTTTAATTTTTTAAAAATGTTTTTATTTATTTTTGAAGGACAGAGAGACAGAGCATGAGCGGGGGAGGAGCAGAGAGAGAGAGGGAGACACAGAATTTGAAGCAGGCTCCAGGCTCCAAGCTGTCAGCCCAGAGCCCGATGCGGGGCTCGAACTCACAAACCGTGAGATCATGACCTGAGCCGAAGTTGGACCCTTAACCGACTGAGCCACCCAGGCCCACTTCTATTCTGTAGTTTTAATTTTTTTTTTCAACGTTTTTATTATTTATTTTTGGGACAGAGAGAGACAGAGCATGAACGGGGGAGGGGCAGAGAGAGAGGGAGACACAGAATCGGAAACAGGCTCCAGGCTCTGAGCCATCAGCCCAGAGCCCGACGCGGGGCTCGAACTCCCGGACCGCGAGATCGTGACCTGGCTGAAGTCGGACGCTTAGCCGACTGCGCCACCCAGGCGCCCCTATTCTGTAGTTTTAAAGAAATGTTTATTTATGAGAGAGATAGAGAACAAGTGGTGGTGGAGGGATCAGGGAGAGACGAGGACAGAGGATCCAAAGCGGGCTTTGTGCTGACAGCTTAGACCCTGACATGGGGCTTGAACTCATGAACCGTGAGATCATGACCTGAGCCAAAGTCGGATGCGTAACTGACTGAGCCACCCAGGCGTCCCTCATGTTTTGTTTTTCTAAGAGCTAGTTGGATAATCTAGACAATAGTGTAAAATATTTTATACACTATATTCCTGACATGTTGCGTAATGTGAATTCTCCTTCATATTATGTTTACTGATGTATAGATACATCAGTATAGTCTATATATGCTATACTGTGCGTGTGTGGGGGGGGAGAGACAGGCAGAGAGGGGGGTGGAGAGAGAGGGAGACAGAGAACACACATCCTCCTGCATAAGGTTAAAACAAAAGCTGTATAAAAATCATGAGTAAGCATAGAGCTGATTTATTCAAACAGCCACATAGAACAGTGACTTGAGCTTTATCACGGATTGTTAATATTTACATTGGAGAAGGTTATGATAGGGTAATGACTAAGGAATTCAAGGTGATAGTTTTAGGAGGAGCCTCAGACGCCACACTGAATGGTGTTACGGAGCACACTGTTGGCTTTTCAGTGGGGATTTAAAAACATACACATTTAATATGAACTAGATGGTTGGGACGCCTGGGTGGCTCAGTGGGTTAAGCGACCAGCTCTTGATTTTGGCTTAGGTCATGATCTCACGGTTCGTGAGGTCGAGCCCCGGGTTCTGTGCTGATAGTACGAAGCCTGCTTGGGATTCTCTCTCCCCCTCTCTCTGCCCCTCTGCTTGTGCTCTGTCTCTGTCTCAAAATAAATTAAAAAAAAAAAAAAAAGATAAACTAGATGGTTAATCAGTCATCCTCCTGTCCTTTGAATACTAATCCCCGCGTTGGAAAATATTTAAAATGACCTCCCTGTTTTGTAAAAACCATGTTTTTGTTCCTGATTAACGATAGCAAAATTTTCTTCTTGTTATGCCAGCTGTCGGTATTTGGAGCACAGAGGTTGGGATCTCGGGCCCAGCGGTGGGTGAGGGAGGGTGTTGGACTGTGTTTTGACAAATGAACACAAACGAAAACGTGGCGTGTATTTGATCAGGAAAAGGTAACGGAGGAAAACGCAGTAGGGTCTTCGTCAATATCCTAAAGAGGAAGAGGTACGGCTGCTTTAGCCAATCACAGCGCCTCAGATTTAACGGATGCGAAGTAAAAAGCCATGTGTGCCGAGGCGACATTTTGTGCTCTGGTGGTAAGGAACCCATGCAGAGGGTCGGCTGTTGTCTTTTCTTTACCTCCCGGGACGGCAGTGTGGGACATCTTCCCTCATTCACCGTCATGCATGGGAACCTGACTGCCGGGGTTTAAGTGATTGTCCCTGGCCGCACCTCTCTCGGTCTCTTTGACACGTTTTTCTGCTCTATCTGTGAGCATCAGGTTCAGAGTGTGACCTGTCAGTGTGCGTGTGTGTGTATGTGTGTGTGTAGGAGCTCTTCCCAGTGATAATGCTGGGTCTCCATATCTCCACGGTCCGTGAATGAACACCTAGGGTCTTGTATTTTGCGTCACCAGCAGTGACTTTCCATCACTGTTCGTGAAACTGTATATTCGTTAAAATCCGTGCATTGCAGCAAGGGTTTTCACCTTGGATTCGATTTGACCTCAGACTGGCCTGGTGCTAGAATCAGAAGTCAGGAGGCTGCCGTTCAGGTTTCCGGTCAGCTTCTAAAGAGCTGTGGGGGTTGGGTACATCATTCTTACTGCTCTGGGCTTTGGTTTTGTCAGTTTTTAACATGAGGGTTGGGCTGCTTGTCTCTAGAGTCCCGTTTTCCTCTGCTACTCCATCAGCCTTCATGCCATGGTTGTGGTTTTGTTTTTTTTTTTTTTTCCTGATGTCCTTAAACTTTACCATGAGACTATCACTGGGATTAAAACATGTTGATCGCCTGAAATGAGGAGTTCCGTTACGATACGGTTAATGAACTGAGATCAGTGGCCAGGTAGAGACCAAGAGGCAACCATCCATCGTAGTAAGTTCGAATTTATGTCACGGCGGAGTTTTCCTGTACTTGGTCAAGAGCAGAGTGATTACCACCCTATTAAAGAATGTCAACTTTATTGTTGAGTTAGGGTACCCCTCGCACTGCCCTCTTTATTATAACCTCTCCAACAAGAAGAAGGTTACGTTTTAGTGGACTGCATGTGGGGGTTGCTACATGATTTTCCGTAGTGCTTGCCATGTTTTTGTACGAAGCATTTGACCTTCCCAAGTCCACGTGTGGTTTTTTTCCCTTATGTTTAACCTGGCTTTGGTTTGTGGAGTTTCCGGAACTTGAAGGTTGAGGTCTTTCATCAGTATTGCAAAGTTCGCAGCCATTTTCTCTTCAAATGCTCCTTCTGCCCTGTTCTGTCTCTTACTCTCTTCTGTCTCTCCAATTACGTGGTCAGGAGAGCTTCTCGTGTTCCTTATGATCTGTTTAGTTTTTCCTTTCCCCTTTTCTACTTTAAAAAAAATTTTAATTTCTTTTTTAAGTGATCTCTACACCCACCGTGGGGCTTGAACTCACAGCCCCGATATCAAGAGTCCCACACCACCAACTGAGCCAGCCAGGCGCCCCCCCCCCCCCGACCTTTTCTGTTTGGGTTTTAATAGGGTTGCCTTCCATTAACTTTTATTTATTATTTACTTATTTTTTTTATTTATTTTTATTAAAAATTGTTTAATGTTTATTTTTAAATTTTATTTATTTTGATTTATTAAATTTTTTTTTAATGTTTATTATTGAGAGAGACAGAGTGTGAACAGGGGAGTGGCGGAGAGAAAGAGAGACACACACAGAATCCGAAGCAGGCTCCGGTCTCTGAACTGTCAGCACAGAGCCCAATGCGAGTCTTGAACCCACAAACGGCGAGATCATGACGTGAACTGAAGTCAGACGCTTCGGGGATTGAGCCACCCAGGCGCCCCAATGTTTGTTTTACTTTTTTTTTTTTTTTAATTTTTTTTTCAACGTTTATTTATTTTTGGGACAGAGAGAGACAGAGCATGAATGGGGGAGGGGCAGAGAGAGAGGGAGACACAGAATCGGAAACAGGCTCCAGGCTCTGAGCCATCAGCCCAGAGCCCGACGCGGGGCTCGAACTCCCGGACCGCGAGATCGTGACCTGGCTGAAGTCGGACGCTTAACCGACTGCGCCACCCAGGCGCCCCTGTTTGTTTTACTTTTGAAGAAGAGAGAGACAGAGTGTAAGCAGGGGAGGGCAGAGAGAGAGAGAGATGGTATTAGAGTGTGAGCAGGGGAGGGGCAGAGAGAGAGAGAGAGAGAGACAGAGAGACAGAATCTGAAGCAGGCTCCAGGCTCTGAGCTGTCAGCACAGAGCCCAATTCAAGGCTCAAACCCACGAGCCATGAGATCATGACCTGAGCTGACGTCAGATGCTTAACCAACTGAGTCACCCAGGTGCCCCTCCATTAACTTTTATATTCCAAGTTGGCTACATCTTGTCTGCTATTAAACCCAACCCTGCTGATCAACCCATCTGAGTTTTTTCAGATATTATATTTTTCTTAATTTCAGGTATTTTATTTTTCTAGGATGTCCATTGGATTTTTTTTTTAATTTTTTTTAACCTTTATTTATTTTTGAGAGAGAGCGAGACAGACCATGCATGGGGGAGGTTCAGAGAGAGAGGGAGACACAGAATCTGAAGCAGGCTCCAGGCTCTGAGCTGTCAGCACAGAGCCCGACGCGGGGCTCGAACTCAGGGACCGCGAGATCATGACCTGAGCCAAAGTCGGACCTTACCGACTGAGCCACCCAGGCGCCCCTAGATTATTTTTTTTTACATAGATTCTATGTAAAATTCTAGATTCTATGTAAAATTCTAAGATTCTAGTTCTTTTTTGAAATTCTCCATTTTTTTGATCCATTTTTTTTTCTCATTTTCTTTGACCAATTAATCCATTACTTTAAAGATTTTGTCTGCTGAATCCCATAATCTGGATCATCTTCGAGTCTGCATCTCTTGCCTTTGTTTTCTCTTGAACGTTGGTTACGTTTTCTTGCAATTTTTCTCCTGTCTGCTTCTTCTTTTTCTACCAGACCTGGTTCTTCCGGGCTTTTAATTGAAACCCTAGAAGATCTTTTGTCTTCTTGGCCCTGACAAACTGTGGGAGATTAAACTTTGCCCTTTGGGGGTCTTGTGCTTAGCTCCCTGTCCCCTTGACTTTTAGTCTCTCTCTTTTTTTTTTATTTTGGGGAAGAGAGCACGCACGTGTGTGCATGCGTGTGCGGGGCAGGGAAGGGCCAGAGAGAGAGGGAGAGGGAATCTGAGGTCATGACCGGACCTGAACTCAAGACTCGGACACTCAACCGACAGAGCCACCCAGGCGCCTCCTGTCCCCTTGGTTTTAAAGTCTTGCCACTGTTTTGAGGAGACACCTGGTGATGTACTCGAGGGAGCCCTCTTCCCTCAGTAAAAATGTCGTCTCTGAAACACTGAAACTGGAGACTTCACTCTCCCTTTGAATGGCCTTTGGCCTCCCATCTCTGCGTCCCTCTTAGAGCTGCGGAACTCACAAACGTGGGTATTTCCCATTTGTCCCAGGAGCCTACATTAGCGTGTTCGCCAAAAAGCTTTGCTGGTTTCTTTGGCTCCCTAGAAATCTTCTCTCTAGGCAAATCTCCTCAGCTCCCAGGGGCCCCGAGGGAGGGAAATCCTCAGAAGGAAGGGCTCCCTTCCTTTGACATTCTTGACCTTGAATCCTTTAGTGGCTCGCGGAAGCCTCCTACTGTTTTTTTCTACCTAAAACCTATAAGGTGGGAGGGGCAGTTTCATACTCTCCATCATCTTCATGTCCTCTGTTCTCCTCGTGGAGTCCTCAGTTTACGCTTTCAACATTTTTCAGCTTCATGATAAAAGTAATGTTGCCCCTGAAGCACCTGCTAACTCATTGCCATATTTCCAAAGGAGGAAAATGGCACCCCTGAGACAATACGGTCTTCTTCAAAATATTTTCATTTCACTTCCTTAGGTTCCCAAGTTTCATTTATCCAGAAAACACTTTTCCGTTGATTTAACGTCCTCTCAGACGGGTTCCTTATCGGACACATTTACTTCTCTTTTGTCCTAAAACGAGGCATGACTCATTACAAAGCCTGCCACTTGTGGGGGAGAATTTGTTCCAGAGAATTCGAGGACCATTAACAGGCAGCATCCATATGGTTTGCACATGTAGAAAGGAGAGAACGGAGCCCCTCAAATTATTTAAATTGGAACCATTTCAGTGTTAAGGAGGAGTTTCTGTTGTTAACTTTTCTTAGAAGCTGGGTAAGACCTGGCCAGCGCCGAGAGCCCCCAGGCCTGGCAGGAGCCCGGAGTTCTAGTACTGGCTTTGCCTGCCACAGGCCACTTGTCCCAGGGGGAGGCCTCTGTTTTCACCTCCTGAGAATGTTAGGACATTGGAACAGTTGAACCCCAGTCCTTTCCATCTCTGCCCTTTGGATTCCAGTCATCCATCGCTTGGAAATTAAGGTCGTCCTTGAATTTCAATCGATTGAAAGGATCAAACTCTGCAAATTTCTTTTGACTCACACATTTTCTGTGTTTGTGACACCAAGTGGGAAATCCCAGATGCTGTGTGTCAGGGTCAAGAAACTATTTTTTTTTTAAGTTTTATTGATTTATTTTCGAGACAGAGAGCAAGAGAGAGCTCACGCGCGTGCGTGCACGAGTGGGGGAAGGGGAGAGAGAGAGAGAGGGAGAGAATTCCAAGTGGGCTCTGCACTGACCCAGCGCAGAGCCTGATGCGGGGCTCGAACTCACAAACTTTGAGATCACGACTTGAGCTGAAATGGAGAGTTGGATGCTTAACCAACTGAGCCACCCAGGCACCCCAAAACTATATATTTAAAAATTTTTTAGTGTTTATTTAGTTTTGAGAGAGAGAGAGAGAGAGAGAGAGAGCATGCGGGGGAGGGGCAGAAAGAGAGAAGGAGACACAGAATCCGAAGCAGGCTTCAGGCTCTGAGCTCCGAGCTGTCAGCACAGGGCCCGACCTGGGGCTCGAACTCATGAACCTCGAGATCATGCCCTGAGCCGAAGTCAGACCCTTAACTGGCTGAGCCACCCAGGAGCCCCAGGATTTTCTATTTACATAATCGTGTCACCTGCAAAGAGATAGTTTCCTATGTGAAGGTGCTTTATAAACAGTAAAGAGCTGTAAAAACATCAATTATCATTAGGGCTGTAATGACACATCCCGTGTCGGCAGTAACCATCTGTTTGTTGTGGCTGTCACTATTAAAAGCGAGATGTGAAATCAGCCCAAGGGTATTTAAATTATAGGCACCTTGACTTTTGTTCCCACTTCAGTTTTTTTTCGGGGGGGGGGCGCCAGGGAGCGAGGAGGGGGTGGTAGGTGAACCACGAGCAAAAGCATAAGCTCTCTGCTTGAAACCATTGAAATGTAGAGCTTGGAGGGGACAGTGGGATGATTTTAGCAAGTCCCCCTCTTTGAAAGATGCCCTTGGAGAAGTGTAACTGACTTACCGAGGGTGACTGAGCCGCTTCAAGGTAAAACCACAACTGAGACTGACTGTTACCTGTTTAAACCCAGATCTGTGCCGTGACTTCGGCACTTTTGGCCAAGGACCCCAAGAGGTTTCTCTTGGCTTTCAAACCTTGAGATTCTGCTTTCTTGTCTTCCCCCTAACTTGCATTTATTTATGTTTTTTTTTTAATTTTTTTTTAACGTTTATTTATTTTTGAGACAGACAGAGCATGAATGGGGGAGGGTCAGAGAGAGGGAGACACGGAATCTGAAACAGGCTCCAGGCTCTGAGCTGTCAGCACAGAGCCTGACGTGGGGCTCGAACTCACGGCCCGCGAGATCATGACCTGAGCCGAAGTTCGGCCGCTCAGCCGACTGAGCCACCCAGGCGCCCCTTATTTATGTATTTAAAAATGCTTTTTCTTTCTTTTTGTGAGAGAGAGCATGAGAGGGGGAGGGGGAGAGAGAGAGCGGGACAGAGGACCCGAAGCGGGCTCTGCGTTGACAGCAGTGAGCCCGGTGTGGGGCTCGAACTCACGCAATGTGGGATCACGACCTGACCTGAAGTCGGACGCTCAACTGACCGAGCTGCCCAGGCTGCCAGTAGAGTTTATTTTTGAGAGAGAGAGAGGGAGAAGAGAGTTCGCAAGCGAGTGGGGGAGGGGAAGAGAGAGAGAGAGAAAGAGAATCCCAAGCAGGCCCCGTGCCGTCAGAGCTGAGCCCGACTCGGGGCTCCGTCTCATGAAACGATCATGAGATGTGACCTGAGCTGAAAGCAGGAGTCAGAGGCTTAACCAAGTGAACCCCATTAAAAATGAAGTCTCGCCTTGAAATGTGAAAGTTGGAGATTTCATTGGCAGTTTATTGAAGCCGTCTGACACGGGAACAGACCTGTGGAAAACAGAGGACAGACCGTTAACCGGAAGTCGAACAAAATCTTGATTATATTTTGGTCAGTTTCCTTTCTGTCTTTCTTCCCCCTGTGCGTGTGTCTGTTGCGGTCGACCCACAGCCGCAGGCGTGGTTTTGTGGGTTTTGTTTTGTTTTGTTTTGTTTTGTTTCGTTTTACATCATGCATCCTTCCATATCGTGCGTCTCTGATAATGATTATGTTTAATAGACCGTAGGTCGTTTCCAATTTTTTTTTTTTTTTTTGTATTCTTACAAATAATGCTGAAAGAACAGCTTCTGCCAGGAGCACAACCCAAAAGCACGATGCCGTGTCTGCTCGCATTAGTCAACGTGTGTCATAGGGCCGAACCCAAAGTCAAGTTAAGTGGGGACTTGTACTTTTCCCCCACGACAATTGAAAGGGTGACTAATGCTGTGATACAGAGGGAAAAACCGTTGGGAGTAACGAGCCCCTCGACCTCCTGGAAGGGAATGCGATGGATTTCAAATTCAGGTTCTGACCTTGAGCAGAGGCCGTGTCTTCAGATGTCTCCCGTGAAATGGAATAATTAAGAGAAATGAGGTATTCAAAGCATGTTGCGCCTGCCTGACATGTAAAAAGGCTGCCAGCAAATGTTCCCTTTGACGAAATTTTGCCATGGTACCGAATGTGCTGTTTGGATGGAACTTGACTTTCCTGGGTTTTGACTGGTTTTGACTCAAACGCACACAGTGCAGAGGATTTTGTAGGCATAAAAGAAAAGATGGGCATAATTTCTGGATTATTCTCCGTAAGTCCCTTTACAAAGTGCATCATCCCCGGGGAGCTAATTTCAAATTCCTGCCTCCGTTCCATTTCCAAGGTGATTATGTGTTCTTTGTTACTTAAAGGGTGGTCCAAGGGCCAGCGACATCCCTCACCTGAGATTCGTTATGTACATTAAAACGTGAACAACACTGATACGGATTGTCCTTAGAAACACGGTGTCAGGGGCGCTTGGGTGGCTCAGTCGGTTAAGCATCCGACTTCGGCTCAGATCGTGATCTCAGGCTCGTGGGTTTGAGCCCCACGTTGGGCTCTGTGCTGACAGCTTGGAGCCTGGAACCTGCTTCAGATTCTGTGTCTCCCTCTCTCTCTGCCCCTGCCCTGCTCATGCTCTCTCTCTCTCTCTCTCTCTCTCAAAAGTAAATAAACATTAAAAAAAAAATGAACAGGGGCGCCTGGGTGGCGCAGTCGGTTAAGCGTCTGACTTCAGCCAGGTCACGATCTCGCGGTCCGTGAGTTCGAGCCCCGCGTCAGGCTCTGGGCTGATGGCTCAGAGCCTGGAGCCTGTTTCCAATTCTGTGTCTCCCTCTCTCTCTGCCCCTCCCCCGTTCATGCTCTGTCTCTCTCTGTCCCAAAAAATAAATAAATAAAAACGTTGGAAAAAAAATGAACAGAAACACAGTTGCAAAAGTTTTCTTTGCGAATTATGATTTGCCTTTCAATTGGACTATAATGAAAAGCGATCAACAATATTTAGGTAAAATTTTTTAAAAACCTATTTTAGGGTATATAACTTAAAATGGGCATAGTTAGAACAGTAATCATTTTGGATTGTTTTTCTCTTTTCCAGCTTCTAGGAAAAACAGTTATTTTACCTAGATGGTTTAATTTCGATGATGACCTTTTGGCCCATGACCTTTGGTTTGGCTTATTTGAATTTTAGAAATCTTACTTAGATTTTATAGGATTGAACTTGAACAGTATTAGAAGTAATCTAACGTGTAATGTTCGGAATCTTTGGAACAAAATGATAATTCTTGAACTAAGGAATCTGTTGTTATCTGACCCTGCTATATGATAGTAATCTTGTTTTTGAGTTTTTTAATGTGTAGATTGTATGTCAAGAGAACCTGATTCACTGCAGGGAGGGTGTGGACACTGAATGAAGTGGGGTTTGTTTAAAACTCCTTTACACACTTGGGGTCCCTGGGCGGCTCAGTCGGTTGAGCATCCGACTTCAGCTTGGGTCATGATCTCACAGTCCGTGAGTTCGAGCCCTGCGTCGGGCTCTGTGCTGATGGCTCAGAGCCGGGAGTCTGCTTCGAATTCTGGGTCTCCCTCTCTCTCTGCCCCTCCCTTGCTCTCTCTCTCTCTCTCAAAAATAAATAAACTTAAAAAAATTTATGAAAAATCCTTGACACTCTCAGATGCCGCACCAGTGTAAGGTTTTTGCCTGGTTTTACGGCAAACGACAGCCCGTGGGCCATATCTGTACCTGTGGTTTAAGTAAAGTTTTATTGGAACACAGTCCTACCCATTAAGTTACTCAATCGCCTATGGCTGATTTCATAGTACAGTGACAGAGTAACAGAGACCATGTATGGCCTGCAAAGCTTATAAGCTATTTATTCTCTGGCCCTTTACAGAAAGTTTGTATCAACTAATGAAGGGTAACTTTTTGTATGTGTGTGAAATTCTTGTGTCTGAAGAATATTGTTTTTTTTTAAGTAAGTCTCTTTTCTTTAAATGTTTATTTATTGAAGGGGGAGGGGCAGAGAGAGAGAGGGAGGGGGAGAGAGAGGATCCCAAGCTGTCTCCGTGCTGTCAGTGTGGAGCCCAACTCGGGATTCGTGCTCACGAACCGTGAGATCATGACCTGAGCCGAAATCAAGAGTCAGGCGCTCAACCGACTGAGCCACCCAGCTGCCCCGTTTTTCTTTTTTCCTTTTCTTAATTTTTTTTTTTAATTTATTTTTGAGACAGAGACAGAGCATGAGCAGGGAAGGGGCAGAGAGAGAGGGAGACACAGAATCGGAAGCAGGCTCCAGGCTCTGAGCCGTCAGCCCAGAGCCCGAGGCGGGGCTCGAACTCACGGACCGTGAGATCATGACCCGAGCGGAAGTCGGACGCTCCACCGACGGAGCCACCCAGGCGCCCCTCTTTTTTCCTTTTAAATAGAACCGAGGAGTCAGGCTAACGTTGAATAGGTTTTTAGTTTTCTTCTTCCAAATTATATGTTCGTGTTTGGGCCCTGACCACGGGTGAAATTAACCTCGCCACTTTTTGGACCTGTTTCCTTTTAAGTCTCTCAACCAGTCCTTTTCAAAGAATTGAAGATAATGCTGTCCTCAGATGCTGACTTCATTACACAAATGCAAGAATTCATCAGCGAGCTGTGTATTCTGTATTTCCCCGCTGCCTGCTACTTGCTTCTTGCAACCCAAAGGCTGTTTTTCTCTTGGAACCCAGAAACCTTAGGCTCTTCCTTCCCTAGGGTGCCGCCTTGTGGTGGGCTGTGGGTCCTTCACCGACAAACTCCCGCACAGGTTAGTCATGGAGGAAAGTGAGTCAGCCCCGGTGTGACTCATCCCAAACCCATCATACACCTAAGAGATCGTGAGTCACTAGACAGAGACAGCCTGCTGGTGGATCCGATTTGGAAAAACTCCCCTATTGTGATTTTCAACCCTTTTCCTCCTACTTCTAAATGGGCTTAGAGTAAACATTAGGAAAAAGAATAAAGACCTGACTCATGGGGGATGTTTTGGGGATTCAGTCTTGATTTTAGCTAATTCAGTATTATTCACGCTTTGTTTTGTATGGTTGTGGGTATATATTTTAAAATGATGTATATAAATAATTATAGTATTATGTATATGAATAATTATACATAAATTATATATAAATTATTTATTTTTTAGTGTTTATTTTTGAGGCAGAGAGAGACAGAGCATGAACGGGGGAGGGGCAGAGACAGAGGGAGACAGAGAATCTGAAGCAAGCTCCAGGCTCTGACTTATCAGCACAGAGCCCGACATGGGGCTCGAACTCACAGGCTGTGAGATCATGACATGAGCTGAAGTCGGACGCTTAACCGACTAAGCCACCCAGGCGCCCCTATTTTTATTTTTTTTTAAGTAGGTTCCATTCCCAACGTGGGGCTTGAACACATGACCCTGGGATCAAGAGTTGGATGCTTTACCAACTGAGCTAACCAGGAGCCCCTAGATATATGTAATATATGTATAATTATATAAATTATATTAAAAGTAATATATTAATGTATTAGAATTATATATATATACACATGTACACATACTTGTATGCATATCCACGTATTATGAGTGTGTGCACATGTATTGTGTAACTAATTCGCATTTCTGGTGAGCCTTGTTACCAAAAGTTTCAGAGAAGAGGCTGTGATTCTTCCCTATACAGGCCCTTTCTGTGTCTGGACCCCATCCCAACTGTGATGAATTTTCCTCAGGGAGGTGTTAATCTACCACTCACTTTTGAGTCCGCACACCAGAGGACCTTTATGCGAAGAATCCCATCCCTTGTCTTACCTTCCACTGAAGTTACTTCTAGGGAAAACATGTTGGCAGAGAATAGCGGTCCACTGATAACTCCACTGATTCAAATAGCTACCACGGTAACTGCTCCGTTCTTACCTAAAGACTAGGACCCTTCTCAAAATCTGCATAAAGATACCATTTATTTGCAACTATTGTCAGGGGGGAGAAATACATGTGTACTAAATAATTGATTGTTTAGCTATATATACATGTATATATATGCATATATGTGTATGTGCACATACATATGTATACATATATGCATATATGTATGCTTATGATATATGTATATATGTGTATATATGCATATGCATATATGCACACATATACACACACATATGTATACATACACGTATATATATACACACGCATATATATATATACATATATACATATACATGCTGGGAATTAATGTCTTTAACTGCAAAATACAGTAGTAACGAGTAAACTTAGGAGCCGGCTTATCCTGCTCTAGCTTTCCCCTCGTCCACCTGCATGAAGATAGAGATGTGCCAACTTACAAGAATTGACAGATCTGGGATGGATTCAGCACAAACAGCCCTTTCGAGACAGTTCAAACTATGGTGTTCAGCTAAATGTTCCCCTAGTTTAAAGATCTGTTCATTTCTGAATGTTGCCAGGGATCTGAGTTCTGTGAGCAACCTGCAGCAAGGGTTTGGGTGGTTGCTATGTGCAAAAGCCCTAGAGTAAGCAAGCGGGAAATGATACCAGGGTGGGTAAATATTACTACAGTAACGCCTGATTTCTATAGGAGAAATTTGGAAAATAAACCCGGAATCCCTGGAACATGGGTGGAAATACACGTTGCCCCAAAAGGACAGTCCGGAAAAACCAAAGGCACGCTTCTGCCCCGCCCCCTCCCCCCCCCCCCACTTTAGTAAGGATGCTTTTCTTTTTGGTACGGACTAATTGAAAGCGTTACATGGTGAGCGACTTTCTAATGCACTACTTAGCATGGATAAAACCACAAGAGAGAGCACAAAGCCCCGAGAGAAAGCAGTGGCGTTCCTTTTTTCTGTTCTTAGCATGCCATTGGCAAAATCTGCTCCTCATACGAAATGCAGGGTTCTGGAGAAGCTACGTGTGTGTCTCCTTTAATTCCGTTGTATCAAATACCTCTTGATCATGAAATTCTTTACATACAGCCTGGATCTCTTATAGCCATTGTTTTGACTGTGAAGGACTGACAATTATGTTTCTTTGCTGGCATTTCTTTTACCGTGGTGGTCTCCACCCTCGCGGCTCGTTAGAATCGCCAGGAGAAGGTTTTACAAACTATAGATACCTGTGTCATACCTCACAGTTCTGATTCACTTCTTTTTTAAAATGTTTATTTAATTTATTTTTGAAAGAGAGAGAGTGAGTGTGTGGGTGTGAACAAGTGGGGAGGGACAGACAGAGAGAGAGAGAGATAGGGAGACAGAGAATCCAAAGCAAGGTCTAGGCTCTGAGCTGTCAGCACACAGCCCGACGCGGGGCTCAAACCCACAAACCGTGAGATGGTGACCTGAGCCGAAGTTGGACGCTTAACCCACGGAGCCACCCAGGCGCCCCCGAGTTCATCACAGTGTTTCCTCACAGGGTGAGTGGATCTCCCGTGGCCTTGCTCAAGCAAGCGCGTAGGAATAAGGTGGAACGAGGGGAGGAGAGCGCGCATGGGCCACTCGGGCTCCCATGGCAAATACTTGTGTACTTGAACACGTTTGGGCTAATGCGAATAAAGGCTCATTGTCGATGGAGGGCCATGTATGTCCTTCATGCTTTCAGGTTATACTGTGGCCATCTAAGTATATGTCAGAGGGGTTCTTAGAACTCTTTTCAGAAAAAGAACGGTTGTCGATTTCAAGTGAGGTACCTCCTGATGATCGAGTTTTATTAACTGAAGGGCTGGTAAGCCCTTTGCTCGGAACTGTGTGTCAGTTCAAGACCGTACGCTTGTTAAGAATAGTGGGGTCGCGGGGCGCCTGGGTGGCTCAGTCGGTTAAGCGGCCGACTTCTGCTCAGGTCGTGATCTCGCGGTCCGTGAGTTTGAGCCCCGCGTCGGGCTCTCTGCTGACACCTCAGAGCCTGGAGCCTGTTTCGGATTCTGTGTCTCCCTCTCTCTCTGACCCTCCCCCTGTTCATGCTCTGTCTCTCTCTGTCTCAAAAATAAATAAACGTTAAAAACAAATTAAAAAAAAAATAATAGTGGGGACGCAGCTGAGATAATTACAAAAGCAATTTTCATTTCCTGACCTTCTATTACGTGACAAGACCCTGCAGATATTTTCTCTCTAATCCTCATGAGGTAAGTGGAATTCTTATTTTGCAGGACAGGAAACTAGACTTCGCTAAAAAAAAAAAAAAAAAAAGCAAAAGACAAACAAACAAACAAAAACCCCCCAACTTTCAAGAATGCCGTGCCACTATGTGGTAAAAGTAAGATTGAAACTTAAGGTTTTTGGACTCTAAAACCTGTGCTTTTACCTGTCCTGGTAAGGAGACTGTCTTTCTTCCTGTTAGTCCTCTTTTTTTTCTTTTTAATGTTTATTTAATTTATTTTGAGCGCTTGCGAGACAGGGGAGTGGGGAGAGGGACAGAGAGAGTCTGGAGCAGGCTCTGCTCTGACAATGCAGAGCCCGGCTCGGGGCTCAAACTCATGAACCGTGAGCTCATGACCTGAGCCGAAACCAAGAGTTGGATGCTCAACCGACTGAGCCACCTAGGCGCCCGTCCCCCCCCCTCCCCCGTCATCTGTTTTTTAAAAATTAACGACGTTCCACTCAATGTGTTTCTTCAACGTTCCAAATTAGTTCAGAGTTCCAAATTAGTTTATCCTTATGTCTCAAAGAGCTGTTTGCCATACGGATCTGCCCTTTCCCCCTGTTTTGTAGCTGGTTCTTTGGGGATTTATCAAAGCCTCTTAAGTACGCGTGCATGTGTGTGAAACACAATATAACATGCAGGAGTGCAGTGGAAACAGTGTGCCGCTGAAAGAGGCTGTAAACAAACCCCCATCTAACCACCACCAAGGCCAAGAAATGGAACCTGGAAACCCTTTTCCACCTCCACTCATTATGCCTTTCTTCCGGAGAGATCCCGACTTTATTCAAATCCCTGCCTTGTTTTGCGTTTTAATTTTACCACCTACGTATTTATCTCTGAATTATGTAGTTCTGCCTGTTTCTGACCTTTATGTAAATAGATTAATACATGTGGCTTTATTTGCTCAACACATAGGGTAATATCATTCTCTGTACAGGGATCCTGCACATATATTGTTAGACTTATTTCCACGTACTTGTTATATTTTGATGTGCTCGAAATGGCGTATTTGTCAAAAGTTTATTTCTAAGAATGGCTAGTGTATAAAAATACATTTTATTTTGGAGCTTGGATACGGTCAGCAGTCTCGCTAATAAAAACCCTGGAAGGGGCGCCGGGGAGGCTCAGTTGGTTGTGTCCGACATCGGCTGAGGTCATGATCTTGCTGTTCATGAGTTCGAGCCCCGCCTCAGGCTCACTGCTGTCAGCGCAGAGCCTGCTTGGGATCCTCTGCCTCCTTCTGTCTCTGCCCCTCCCTCACTCGCGCACTCTTCCTCTCTCTCAAAAATAAACATTAAACGAAAGTCCTTTAAAATTGTAATAATTGTGAGGTCTTTGAGGTTTTTTTTAAATGCTTTATTTATTTTTGAGAGATAGACAGAGTGTGAGTGGGAGAGGGGACAGAGAGAGGGAGACACAGAATTGGAAGCAGGCTCCTGGCTCCGAGCTGTCAGCACAGAGCCCGACGCAGGGCTCGAACTCACAGACCGCGGGATCATGACCTGAGCCGAAGTCGGCGCTTTACTGACTGAGCCACCCAGGTGCCCTGAGTTGTTTTTTTTTTTCCTGTGAACATAGTCTTCTCATGTGTAAATGCATTTTTTTTCTTCCACGTTAATCCTTATATATTTTTCTTGCCTTATTGTTATGGCCAAGACCTCTAGTGCTACGCTGAGTAGGAGAAATGATGGCAGACCTCCCGTCTCATTCCCTTTTCTAAAAGGAAGTGCTTTTTATCTTTTACCAGTTAAGTGTTAGGCTTCTTATACATTTTTGGCGTGTATCTTCTTCTAGAGTAGGAATTTCCCTTCTGTTCCTCAAGTTGATTATTTTTTTTATCAATAGATGTTACTTTTTCTGTACGTGTCGAGATGACAATTCGATTTTCTTTCTTTTAATCTGCTAATATGGTCAGTGATACTGACCAACGTAAAAAAAAAAAATTAAGAGTGGAATCGAGATGTAAATTCAGTTTCAGCAGGCTGTGTGATACTTTTGAAATAAGAATATGGATTTGATGTGCCTGGTATATTTTTTGAAGATTTTCTTTTTGTAAGTAACCTTACCGCCGGTGTGGGGCTCGTACCTACAACCCCGAGATTGAAAGTCGCCCCTAATTATTGCCGCTTTGAATGTGATTTGCCTCTTCTCTCAGGCTACTTTTAAGATTTTATTTTATTTTATTTTATTTTATTTTATTTTATTTTATTTTTTCAATGTTTATTTTTATTTTTGGGACAGAGAGAGACAGAGCATGACCGGGGGAGGAGCAGAGAGAGAGGGAGACACAGAATCGGAAACAGGCTCCAGGCTCTGAGCCATCAGCCCAGAGCCTGACGCGGGGCTCGAACTCACAGACCGCGAGATCGTGACCTGGCTGAAGTCGGACGCTTAACCAACTGCGCCACCCAGGCGCCCCTACTTTTAAGATTTTAATTGCCTCTTTGGTTTTCTGCATTTTTACCGTGTTGTGCTTAACGCACAGATTTCATTTGCCCTTCTCAGGTTTATTGGGGCTTCTTGAATCTGAGAGTGGAATCTTGAGTGAATTTTGAAACTTCTCCTCTGTTCTCTTTCTATATTGTTTCTAGCCCATTTTCTCACGTGTTAATTAAATATGTGTTAATTATTTTAGGGTATTTTCTCTATGTCCTTCCGTGTTGGTTATCTGTTATTGCACACAAGCCACTCTAATAATCAGTGGCTTACAACAGCACGCGTTTCATTATTTAAGATTCTGTAGGGGCGCCTGGGTGGCTCAGTTGGTTGAGCGTCCGACTCTTGATTTCAGCTCAGGTCACGGTCCCAGAGTCGTGGGATCGAGCCCCTCATTGGGATCATGCTGGGTGTGAATCCTGCTTAAGATTCTCTCTCTTTCCCCTCTGCCCCTGTCCCCTGTTCGCTCTCTCTCTCTCTCAAAAAAAAAAAAAAAAAAAAAAAGGTTTTTGTGAGTAGACTAGGGCTCAGTTGGATGATTCTTCTGCGGTTCTTGCTTGGGATCTGTCATGAGACTGCAAACAGAAGGCATCTGGGGCTTTAGCATTGAAACTGCCTTCACTTACTTGTGTGGTGCCCTTGATGGGGACAGCTGGGAAGGCTGATGTCAGCAGTGCTGACAGGACATCTTCGTGTCAGGACTATGTCTTCTATTGGCCTCTCATCATGGCCTCTTCATGTGGTCTGTCCGGTGGGACAGTTAGGCTTTTTTACATGGTGACTCAGGGCTCCTAAAAGGGCTTCCAGAAAAATGAAAGCGGTCAGGCTTTCTTAAGACCTAAGCCCAGAACTGCTACAGTCTCACTTTGACGCCATTCCTTTAGCCATTCCCTTATGCCTCCGTCATTTATTCTGAATACTTTCTTTCCCCCCACCTTTGCTTTCAGCTCAGTCATTCTTTCTTCATCTGTTGAGTTTCTAATTTAGAAAACATTGAATTTCACACGTAGAACTGGTATTTTCTTTTTTTTCAAACTCGTGTCATTAAAAAAAAAAAAGTTTCCAGTTCCCTACTGAATTGTTTTTTTTTTTTTTTTTTAAAGATTTTGCTCATGAGTAACGTCTGTCTACACCCAGTGTGGGGCTCGAACTCACAACCCCGAGATCAAGCGTCCCATGCCTCACCGGCTGAGCCAGCCAGGCGCTCCAACCTTACTGAAGTTTTTAAGTTTGGCTTTTAGCCCCGTGAGTGTGTTAAGCATAGTTATTTTACCATCCGATTCTCACAGTTTCTGGTATTTGGAGTCCCGTTGTTTTGTTCTGTTGTGTCTTGTTTCTGTGTTTTCTTGCTCACGATTGCTTTCCTTCCTGCATAAATGGTTGTCTTTGGTTATGTTCGGAGGCTGCGTTTGAAGGGCTAAGATGCCTTATGCCTCTAGAGAATGATTTCCTTTTCTTCTGTCGGATGCCCGAAGTACTAGCTTTCTGGAATCCTCTTATTAAGCTAAGTCATCTGAGCCACTGTCTGGAAGTCCATATGAGGGCTGCTGACTTTCTGTTCACTTTGCTTTTTCTATCCCCAAATAAGGTGGTCTCTGTGGGCCCCAACTTCTGGTTTCTTTTCTCCCCCAGAGGCCATCAGAAATAACCTTCATCCTCTCGTGTTCCTGGGGAATCCACAAATACAGCCATGTTTTCACATTTGTTTCATATTTTTTTTTTTACTTCCCAGCAACATGACAAGGTTAGTTTCGTGGCAAGAAAATAGCATCTCTCTCAAATCCAAATGGACAACTTATTAAGAATTTGAAAGCCGGGGCGCCTGGGCGGCTCACTCGGTGAAGCGTCCGACTTCGGATCCGGTCATGATCTCACGGTTCGTGGGTTCGAGCCCCATATCGGGCTTGTGTTCTCAGCCTGCCATCATTTCTTCTACTCAACGTAGCTCTAGAGGTCTTGGCCGTGACAATAAGGCAAGAAAAAGATATACGGATTAAAATGGAAGAAAAAAAATGGTATTTACACAGGAGAAGACTATGTTCACAGAAAAAAAACAAAACAAACTCGGGGCGCCTGGGTGGCTCAGTCAGGAAAGCGCCGACTTCGGCTCAGGTCATGATCCCGCGGTCCGTGAGTTCGAGCCCCGCGTCGGGCTCTGTGCTGACAGCTCGGAGCCAGGAGCCTGCTTCTGATTCTGTGTCTTCCTCTCTCTCTGCCCCTCCCCCACTCATTCTCTCTCTCTCTCTCTCTCTCTCTCTCTCTCAAAAATAAATAAACAAATAAATAAAACAAAAAAAAAAACATGAAAAAAAAAAGAATTTCAAAGCTGATGGCATAAAAATACTTTACAAAAAGTAAAAGCCCGGTTACCATGCCTCAGCGAAGGTCACCCCGAGTGCTATTACAGGTAATTCCGATCATTTTCTTAAGGCACACGTCCCCATTTCCACTCAAGTGACAATACTGTAGCATAGACTGACATCTACACAGGCACTTAGACATTTAATCCTGCCAAACGGAACTGTATCTGGGCGAAACAGCCCCATGTATGTCCTCCCACCCACCTTTTGACTTGATACTCAGTTGTTTTCTTACGATTTTCTTTAACGTTTTCTTTATTTTTGAGAGAGCGCAAGTGGGGGAGGGACGGAGAGAGGGGGACAGAGGATCCACAGCAGGCTCTGTGCTGAGAACACAAGCCCGATACGGGGCTCGCACTCACGGACCGTGAGATCATGACCTGAGCCGAAGTCGGACGCTCCACTGGCTGAGCCACCCAGGCGCCCCAGTTTCTCATGATTTTAATAGCTCTTTGGTACCTTTTAGGATGTTTTCTTCTACTTTGCCCGGCTGCTATCTTCAGGGGGTGTATTGGCCTTGACTCTCTGGGCCATTGTTACCGAAAGTAAAAGTTGCTGTAGTTTTTCATATTGATTTGCTTTTCAGTCTTTATTCCTGAGGTTTTAGGTGCATTCTTTACACGTAGAGGTAATACATATTAACGGTGATCGTGGAGGACCAAATAGCTTGTCACACCCCTAGTTTAATATTTGGTCGGGTCAGGCTGGGCTTCCTGTGTTTTGCCTCATCTTTAAACTATTTTGTAATCCTAGACCATTCGAAGCACATCCTAGGCACTGTCTGGGCCTCATGCTCCTCCCGCATAAGAATTTTCTGGGGGGAAGTTATTACAAATGACCTAGTCCGATTACTGCATTTTTCATAGACAGAAACACACGACAAGAACGGTCAAGTGCGTTGAATTTAAAGTTACGGACTTCATTTGTTCAGATACAGTTACATTTGGCACGATTAAATGTATAAAGGCCTGTGTAGATGCCTGTCTAGGCTTTACTTTTTGTCGCCACTGGTTTTCAAATTCTTAAAAACAATTTTTTTTAAATTTTTTTTAACGTTTATTATTTTTGAAACAGAGAGAGACAGAGCATGAATGGGGGAGGGTCAGAGAGAGAGGGAGGCACAGAATCTGAAACAGGCTCCAGGCTCTGAGCCATCAGCACAGAGCCTGACGTGGGGCTTGAACTCACGAACCGCGAGATCGTGACCTGAGCCGAAGTCGGACGCTTAACCGACTGAGCCACCCAGGCGCCAAAAAAAAAAAAAATTTTCTTTTAATGTTGTTTTTTGAGAGCGAGAGAGACAAAGTGTGAGCGGAGGATGGGCAGAGAGAGGGAGGGAGGCACGGAATCCGAGGCAGGCTCCAGGCTCCGAGCTGTCAGCACAGAGCCCGACGCGGGGCTCGAACTCACAGACCGTGAGACCGTGACCTGAGCTGAAGTCGGACACTTAACCCACTGAGCCAGTCAGGCGCCCCTTTACATATTTTATCTTTAAGTGATCTCCACAGCCAACATGGGGCTCCGACTCACGACCCCGAGATCGAGAGCCGCAGTTTTTCCAACCGAGCCAGCCAGGCACCCCCCGTACGTTAAAATCCTAACTCCCAAAGTGATGGTATGAGGAGGTAGGACCTTTGGTGGGAGGCGATGAGGTCATGTAGGCTTTGCCCTCATGAAGGGGATCGGTGCCCTTACAAAAGGGCCTCCCTGCCCTTTGCAACTACGTGGATGGAACCGGAGGGTATTAGGCTAAGTGAAATTAGTCAGTCAGAGAAAGACAAAAGTCCTGTGACTTCCCTCATATGAGGACTTTAAGAGACAAAACAGATGAACCTAAGGGAAAGGAAACACAAATAATATAAAAACAGGGAGGGGGACAAAACAGAAGAGACCCATAAATATGGAGAACAAAATGAGGGTTGTTGGAGGGGCTGCGGGAGGGGGAGGGGCTAAATGGGGAAGGGGCCCTGAGGCATCTACTCCTGAAATCATGGTCGCACTAGGTGCTAACTAATCTGGATGTCAATGTAAAAGAATAAAAAATAAAATTAAAAAAAATAATAAAATCGTGAAAAAAAAAAAAAAAGAGAGCCTCCCTTCCCCCATGTGAGGTTACAGAGAAAAGATCGCTATCAGGAAGCAGGCCCACACCAGACGCTGCCTGGCCTTGGACTTCTCGGCCTCCCGATCTGTGAGAAACAAATGTTTGTGTTTGGGATTTGTGTTACGGCAGCTGGAACGGACCGAGGCACCGTCCGAGTGGTGGTATTGCCTACTGGCTTGCGCAGCTGAGTATCTCTTGGTTTAAGACCATCCGGGCAGAAGCGAGACATTTGGGAGCCATCAGTGTACAGATGGCATTCAAAATCGTGAGCTCGCATGAGGCCACCAAGGGAGGCGGCCGTGGGAGAGAGGGGGAGCCAGCTGAGCGCCGAGCCCTGGGACACCCTGCTTGTAATACAGTCGTGGCATCCAGAAGGAACCAATAAAAGACCGAGCAGCTGCGGCCGGGAAAAGTAGGAGGGAGAACCAAGAAAGCTGAGTGTCTTGGGAGTCACACGGGAAAAGCGTTTCAGAAAGCGTGTTCAGTGGTGTTTCGGTAAGATGGGGACTAACGGTTGACCGTTGACTGTGGGCATGTGAGGTCATGGTAGAGCTTGAGAGGCACCCTTTTGGCGAAGGGATGGCACGGAGGGGGGGCCATCCTTTATTGGAGTGAGATCCGGAATTAGCAAGTACGGGAACGGAGAAGTGGGGCTGTCCTTGGAAGGGGGCACGAGGTCAAGGTTTCCACTCTGGTTTTTAAGGTGGGAGAAACCCAAGTGCTGGTCACGTATACATGCGGATAAGGAGGATACAGTAGCAGTAGAGGAAGGAACATTCATGAAACCAGAGAAACTGGGGGCAGTTAACAACTGATGTCTCTGCAGAGGCGAGAAGGGTCTAGTACACGAGGGGGTAGGCATCACCCAGGAGGTTAGCATGTTCATAGGAGAAGAAGGTAGGGGAGGTAGGCATGTTGGAAGTCATTAGCACTAAGGTCAGACAGGGTCCGCTCTCTCTCTGCCTTCTGGACACATGGGAGGATTGTGCTTGCTGGCCCCTGATGGCATGGCGGGGTCACGTGACTGCTTGTGGCCAGCGAATCATTCTAAGCGACACACGTCATTTCCGTGCTAGCCCTTCATTGTCCGTGCGAACATCGTTGAGTTATTTCCCCCTCTTCCATGGCCACTAGCAACGCTCCAAACACTGGTTTCTCAGCAACCCACATCCCTGAGTAGGGACCACATAGAGCAGAACCCTTAGCGGACCATTATGGACGTTGAGCGTCCTTTGCTGTTCCTACCACATGAGCTTAGCCCATCCTGAGTGTTGTAGGCATGGATGTAGATAGGAGGACTTCCGTGACGGTGGGGGATTATGGGAAGTCTGTTATGGTTGTACCTGGCGTGGCAGTGGAATAGGAAGGCGAGAGTGAAGATAGGGGAGAGGCATCGGAGATTGGAGGAGAGAGCGGAGGGGGTAGAATAGTCATTAGGGAGAATCTTAGACTAATTGGGCCAGCAAGACGGTACAATTATCAATCGGGAGGTACTGCGGGCCCATTTGAGGTTGGTGGCCATGATTCAAATGAATAGTTGGTGGGGGTGTGTTTTTCTGCAACTGCTGTTGACCGAGTGGGCACAGGCATGGTGTAGACAAAGGAAGCATTGGATTTCACCGGGCAAATATGACCGTGCAAAGGGAATTGGAGATAACTCATACGAGAGTGATTATTTAGCGTATCCTTTTAGGACTTTTAATCAGCCTCAGACACATTCATTCTTAGGGTAGTTGACACTGAGGGCTGAGAGACATAGTAAAAGTCAAACTCGTGTCATGTAAACCTTGGTTTAAAATATACAAAGACCTGGGGCGTCTGGGTGGCTCAGTTGGTTGAGCGTCTGACTTCAGCTCAGCACATGATCTCACGGTTCGTGAGTTCAAGCCCTGTGCTGGGCTCTCTGCGGTCAGCACAGAGCCCGCTTCAGATCCTCTCTTCGCCCTCCCTCTTTCCCTACCCCCGTTTGCACTCTCTCTCTCTCTCTCTCTCAAAAATAAGTAAACATTGAAAAAAACCTTTAAAAAAAGTAAAATTTTACAAAAGACCTACTTAAAAAAAAAGAAAGGAAGAAAAAGCAAGAAAAGTGGCACCTGGGTGGCCGGGTCAGTGGAGCGTCTGACTCTTGATCCCGGGTCGTGATCTCACGGTCATGAGTTCAAGCCCTGCGTGGTGCGTGGAGCCTACGCGTGGAGCCTACTTAAAAAAATTAATTGATTAAATACAATTTACAGAGGACTTCTGCACATGGCAGGATATGAAAAAGGGGAGACGGTATTGTTGGGTTGGTCGTAAAACCGGTACAGCTCCTTTGGGTTGAGGAGAAGGTCCCTTGTGTCCCCATGTTTATCCTCTGTGCTTTGCGAAGTCACTGCCACAGTGGGTCCTCTTTTTTTTTTTTTTATTCCCTCCTTTCTCTCTCTCTTCCCCTAGGTATTTCTCTTTAAAATATCTGCACTCTCCATGTGTGGTTTACTATTTTTTTAATCTTTATTTTTATTTTTTTTTTTTGATGTGTATTTTTATTTTTGACAGAGAGAGACAGAGCATGAGCAGGGGAGGGGCAGAGAGAGAGGGAGGCACAGAATCTGAAGCAGCTCCAGGCTCTGAACTGTCAGCACAGAGCCTGACGTGGGGCTCGAACCCACAAACTGTGAGATCATGACCTGAGCCGAGATCGAGTCGGACGCTTAACCGACTGCACCACCCAGATGTCCCTTCTATGTGTGGTTTAAAGTTGACCGTCATACCCCTTGTCCTTCTCTTGTCTTTGCTGCTGTTCCCTTTGTTTCGTTGCGGGATTTGGCTCACTGTTGGTTGAGCAGATGGGGAGGGAAGAGAATATGGGTGTGGCGGGTTAACTCAGTTCCCAGTGAGACCCAGTGGCCCTGTGAGCCCCAGCCCCCCACAGTGGAAGTGTGACTGACATCCCCCTGATGACCTGTGAGCTCTCCGCAAGTCAGAAGTGCGGAAACTGATGCTTGAGGTTACTCGCGTGATTTCTGCAGCAATGAATTGTTATTACCTTCACGCACCACACCCCCTTTGTTGACTCCCGACTCCCCACCCCCCTGCCCCCACGTAGGGAATGTTGACCGTTAATGGGAGGAATTGTCCCTGATTCTACCAGTCGGTTTCATGTGCACAGCGTGCCCCTTTCGGACCATGTAGGATCTCAATACTGTCCCAGAGGACACTCATTCAAAGCTTCTGTTCTTTCTTTGCAGCTTCTAGGTACAGATGTTGGTTCTAATTCTGGAACTGTTTAGAGGGACGCCCTGTGTTGCTGTTGGGTCACTAGAAAGCTGGAGGGGCCAGCTGCTTCTAAGCGTTGTTAAAGGTGTCTCTTCCATCTCTGTCTTTAGATAGGGACAAGAGAGGCTGGTTTGAGGAGGCCCCGCCGTCTGCTTTTGTGCTGAGCTTGAACCCTGGACTGAGGATCCCACATGCCCATCCTCGTGAGCATGTGTGCAGCCTGCCCTGCCTGGTTTGAGGGGGGGGGGCTGATGCCCACATGAGGCCGCTGTGCTAGATCAGAGAGAAGCAGTTCATACCTGGGGTGTCGGGGTTGAGGTTGAGAGCCTGGGGCTGCCCTTGAGGATGGAAGGGACAGGCTTTGGCCATTGGGAGAAGTCTTCTCTGGCGTCCAGGAGTCCCCCAGTGCTCTTGTTAGAACTTTCTTTTTTTGGGGGGCGCCTGGGTGGCTTGGTCGGTTAAGCGTCCGACTTCGGCTCAGGTCATGATCTCATGGTCTGTGAGTTCGAGCCCCGCGTCGGGCTCTGTGCTCACAGCTCAGAGCCTGGAGCCTGTTTCAGATTCTGTGTCTCCCTCTCTCTCTGCTCCTCCCCTGTTCACGCTCTGTCTCTCTCTGTCTCAAAAATAAATAAACGTTAAAAAAAAATTAAAAAAAAAAAAAGAACTTTCTTTTTTGGTGTGTCAGAGATCTTTAATGCTTTCTATTAAAACACGAACACCTTTGAGAAGAAGGGGACTTCAGACCCTCTTGAACAACAAATACCGTGTAAAGAGTCCTTTTTTTTTTTTAATGTTTATTTTTGAGAGAGGGAGAGAGAGAGCATAAATGGGGGAGGGGCAGAGAGCGAGGGAGACACCGAATCCGAAGCAGGCTCCAGGCCCCGAGCTGTCAGCACAGAGCCCGACGCGGGGCTCGAACCCACGAACCGTGAGATCATGACCTGAGCCGAAGTCGGACGCTCAACCGACTGAGCCACCCAGGCGCCCCTTAATGTAAATCACACCGAAACTATGCAAATATATTTCTTCACCTCGTTGGTGATCTCACGTGCCTGAATGATGCCTGTGGTGAAACTCAACGGAGACTTGTTCAGAATCCTAGATCCCCCCCCAAGACCACGGAGTCATGAGCTACTGGGAAATGCAGTTCCATAGTACCTGTCTTTCAGTGTCTAAGGCCAAGATACAGAAACGTTCATTACATTTCTCTACAGGAGAACGAGCCTTGGACATTTCGAGTCCGCTCCCTTACGTAATCGTTCTTAGCCGTGGAAAGTTGAAGTCACGAGCTTTAGAAAGTGTGTAGGTGTCCTTTGGGGTCAACCTTTTCCGAAAAGAAAGCCGGGCTGACGCGAGTTCGCCCTGCCTTTTTGCTCTGTCAACTTAAGAGTTACTGTGCTCCTTACGAATAATGTTGTCTCCGTAGAGTAACTTCTGCGTTTCAGAAGAATGCGTCATGGATCGGTGTTGAGAGTAATGGGAAAGTAAAGAGAGGCCCGGGAGCGAGGGAACCAGTGCAGGAGCCATTCACGAAGTCACAGTTGTTCGTAAGCCTTGTACACTCCCTCTGCGCGTGAATTATTCATTTTGCTGCCCTTGTGATAATAGCCACAGTGTTCCGTCTCTAAGGCTGTCTTGTGATATATCCCTTCTTGCGCTAAAAGGCTCCATATGATTTAGAAGCCAATTCGGCATACCACGCATACCATTCGAGAAGCATGTCGGGATCCTTCCTGCTACGAAAATGTCATGCATGCTTCAAATGACAAAGGTTGTCGCCAGCAGTGGTTTCGAGTACTTTGTAATTCTTCTAGAATCTTCAAAGCACTTTAATTCGAGGGTTCTCATTTTCAGTAAGAGAACTCGCTGAGATACTTGGCTCTGCCCTTTAATATCCAAATGTTGAATTGGAAATTGAGAATGGCCAAAACGTACGGTGAAGGCAGTGTGTGTGTGTGTGTGTGTGTTTAATCGTGGTAAAAAAAAAAAAACTCACATACCATAAAATGTGCCATTTTAGCCATTTTTAAAGGTATACGATACAGTAGTGCAACGGACCTGTAGAACTTTTTCATCTTGTAAAACCGAAAGTCTGTACCCATTAAACAGCCCCACCCCCCGCTTCCCCCGCCCCTCCCCCAGCCCCTGGCAACCAGCATTCTGCTTTCTGTTTCCAGGCGTTTGACTCCTTTAGATACCTTGTATAAATGGCATCCCACCATATTTGCCTTCTTGAGACTGGCTTATGTCACTTAGCGTAATGCCCTCGAGGTTCACCCAGGTCGTAGCATGTGACAGGACGTCCTCCTTTTTTTTTTTTTTTTTTTTTTTAAGGCTGAATAATATTCCATTGCCTGCCTGTACTCCATCTTATGTATTCATTCGTCCGTGAAGGTAGCGTATCCTGTTTCATAAAGTGTTCTTCTGAAAGCTTTTCTTGCGAGTGAAAGCAACCGCACCACGGACACCGTAGAAAAATCCAGTCTGAGCCCCTCGTGCTGAGAGAGATCAGACTTCCGGTGATGTTTTGTATCAGCTTTTTATACTGGCAAAACTTGGCATTTCCTCAACTGAAAAACTCCAGTGTAAGAGGTTCAGGCTCACACTCCGCCCCCGCCCCCCCCCCCCACCTCCCTCCTGTCCCCCCCACACCCCTCTTAGCATTAAAGTCCCTCGGATTGGCCGTTTTAGGGGATGATGCGCCTGGGAAGCAGGACAGTGGAGAGCGTGTGATGAACATGGACATTTTCTCTTCAAGTTGTGCTTCCCTCCAAGGAATCTTCTAGAGGGAAGAGATAAGGGGAAAGGGGCGGGGTGGGAAGGCAGCCGTTGCAGCAGTTGCGAAGATGGATGACGTATGAGCTCATTAGGGTGAATAATGGGTTTTCTCACCGGGCTCTGGATTTTGCTCACGCACGGGCCTCTCTGTGGGTTCCAGCCCCCGACTCGGAGTTGAAGCAGCTCTGGCTCCAGCGAAAGCACACACACACAGTAGGCTCCGTGGTCTGGGTTTGGTCTAAATGTTGCCCGAGCGCCAGAAAGGCAAAAGGTTTGACTTGAAGACGGAACACACGGTTTGGGAGACTGAATCCTGTAGCGTTACTCTCGCCTTTCCTTGACCTAGGGTCTTCCTCTGAGCCAACGGAGGAGGCGGATTGGGGAGGCCTGATGTGGACGGTGGCGGGCCTCCTTGTCCTTCCAGAAGCCGTAGTGGCAGCCGTGGCCTGTCTTCCAGAGGTATGAGCTGTGAGGATGAGCCTTTCCTTGACTATTCTTGGGTAAGGGTGAGGGAGGAGCAACAGAGGGTGGGAGCCCCTCTTTTCCTTCTCCCTGCAGGAGTGAGTGATCTCCATTCTGTCCCGGAAAATGGCCGCCCCCACCCCCGGCCCACCCTAAGGTGGGCCTTGCCCGGCTCTGCGGCTGTTTTTCCTCCCAGGAAAGCCCAGCAGGGTGCCGTGGGGTGGGTGAGGGCAGGAGGATTGCCCGTGGCCGTGCCCAACAGCTTGAAGGAGAGACCTGAGGTGTCTGGGGGGAAATGCCTGTGTGCTTGGAATGTGACTCCCTGGGGATCCCCAACCCTCAGGCATTTCAGCAATGGAGGCCGAGTATGGGGTGAACGGGGCAAGGGGGGAGGGGGATTGAGGGGCCAGGGGTACCGTTCTTCAGCTGGCTCTGGCCTGCCTCCTGGGATGCACAGGTAACTGCCACGTGTGCCTCATAGCAAGGGATCGTTCGTTTTAGGAGGCAGATGAGAAGGGAGGCAAGGACTTTCTGCCTCGCGGATGACCGTTCGGAGACCCAAAGAAAACACTTTTCAAAGATTTTTGGCAAGTGGCTTCTAAAGATAAGTTTACAGTGTGGGTTTCGTCCCCAAACATTTTTTTTTTAATTTTTTAAAATGTTTGGGGCGCCTGGGTGGCACAGTCGGTTGAGCGTCCGACTTCAGCCAGGTCACGATCTCGCGGTCCGTGAGTTCGAGCCCCGCGTCGGGCTCTGGGCTGATGGCTCAGAGCCTGGAGCCTGTTTCCGATTCTGTGTCTCCCTCTCTCTCTGCCCCTGCCCCGTTCATGCTCTGTCTCTCTCTGTCCCAAAAATAAATAAACGTTGAAAAAAAAAAAATTAAAATGTTTACTTATTTTTGGTAAAGAGAGAGACAGAGCATGAGCAGAGGAGGGTAGGGAGAGAGAGGGAGGCACAGAATCCGAAGCAGGCTCCAGGCTCCGAGCTGTCGGCCCAGAGCCCGACGCGGGGCTCGAACCCACAAACTGCGAGATCATGACCCGAGCTGAAGTCGGAGGCCTAACCCACTGAGCCACCCAGGCGCCCCTCCCAACATTTTTCTTTCTTTTTTTTTTTTTTTTTTATGAAAAACTCCCAAGTCTGCAGCAAAGCGGAAAAAGTTTTGGAGTGGGCACACATAAATGCCTACCACCTGGATTAGTAGCATCTTAAGATACTTGCTTTTTCAAATACCTAACCATCTAGTTGCTCATCCAGCCATCCATGAGTCCATTTTATGTTCCGATGTGGTAAAAAAACCAAAACCAAAAACCACTTTTCCCCAAATGCTTCTGCATTAGTAGTTCGGTATTTGTTTTTCAAAGGCTTTGTAGGTAAAATCTGCACGCGAGGAAACGCACAGATCGGAAGCGTCGGGTGCGGTCTTTTCCATCATTTTGTCAGATGTTACCACACCTGCCCTCTGGATCTTGTCGCAGAATTTCTATCGATTATTCAGGAAGTGCAGTTTTAAACGCCGTTGGGAATGAGACCGTATGAGGAGCATGTTGTAAAGATGCTGTTCGCTGTAACATGAAGTTTGTGCCTTTACCACCCTGGCCTTTCTCTTAGTTCTTTTCCCCTCTCCACTCCCTTTCTCCTCCCCACCCCCTCCCCGCCAGGAGGGCGGGCGGTGGTAAGAAAGCAGAGTGGTTGATTGAAGATTTTTTTTTAAATTTTACTTCGATACCTTTATGAGGCATTTTTTTTTTTTTATTTGAGGGAGGAAGGGGACAAGGGCAAAGGGAGAGAGAGAGAGAGAGAGAGAAAGACAGAGCACAAGCAGGGGAGGGGCAGAGAGAGAGGGAGGCACAGAATCCGAAGCAGGCCCCAGGCTCCGAGCTGTCAGCACCGGAGCCTGATGTCGGGCTCGAATTCCCGAACCGCGAGATCGTGACCTGGGCTGAAGTCAGACACACCTTCTAGAAGGAGTGTACCGTTTACTTGGGAAGAGAGGATGGAGGTATGTGGTAGGTCGTGAAGAAGCAGGATATGGTTAAGTGTAGGAAGTGCTCCAAGAGCCAGCAGTGGCTGGCAGCCAGCGATGAGGGAAGGTTCTGGAGGGGTATCTGCTTTGAGGTGGTTCTGTGTGGAGGGAGAGGAAAAGGGGAGAGGGCTTTCAAGGTCCCTGTGGCCTGCTCACAGCAGGGACGCTTTGGCCTTCAATCCAGCAGAACTGATGGCCGATTCGAGGAGGTCTTGACCGATAATGTTGAAAAGGTAACTTGTCACGATTGTGACGGGCCGTAAGTGACCGGTCCTTTGGAAAGGCCAGTACGGTCTCTAGTGTTCCCTGGATTATTTTCCATTTCTCCCCTGTGGTTAGCAGAAATCCTACTCTTTGATTTTTTTTCTTTTGGTCAGGAGAACGAATGGTATCCGTTTCTCGATCCATGGTTTGAATAAGAAACTTTTCATCTGAAGGTTTAAAGGCGAGGGTCCCCTTTTCACGAGAAGAATGAAGAGTTGTACTCCTTTTATTAATGGGGACTTGGTCACTGTTGAAACCACAAACAAACAAAAAAGGCCCAGCAGCATTTCTTGCATATAGTTACTGGGCTCCTTAAACGTTGCCAAATACCGGAGGGAAAGGAAAATCAGAAAAGTTTGAGGGGGGGGGGTTGGTGGTTTAAAAAATATAGTGACTAACTCCTTGTGCTGACTAATGCCAGTGAACTCATAATGAGTAACAATAGTGAATTTAGAAGGGAGATTAAATAGAACAGCTATTTAAAGGTTGCTTTAATTCAAAAGACAGCCGAGTTGGTCACACAAGTCAGGATTCCCTTTGGGAAATTCAGAAGTAGTTCATTTCACCCCTACAAGGAAGGTTCTGTCTCTCTCCTTTATCGAAAGGAGTCCTCTTAGGGTGGTTAGAGATCAGTTCTGTCAAGGGTGGCTCCTTTTCCACTCGTCTCTTGGGGTGGGGGGATTCTTGGCAGATGATCTTGCTTGTGCTTTTGTGTTGGAGAAGTAACATAGGTGGCCGCTGATAAGCAAGAACAACCAATCGATGTAAAAGGACAAACAAACAAACAAACAAAACTTGGTTGGTGATGCCCGTGAACTGGAAACGCAAGGTTTGCTTGAGTTTATTTTCTCAGTTTTTGTTGCTAACCGTGGCATACAAAGAGAGGAACTGCCCGACCGTCCTTTTCGTATCTGTAAATTTTTTCAATTGAATATTTTTTAAAATGAAGATTATATAATCGAGCAACAGTGCAGCTGACCAAAAGGTACAAACATGGGAAAGTCTGTTGTGGAATTTTCAATGATCTGAGTGTTGACCGGAAAATGGTTTTGTTTTTTTTTTTTTTTTTCCATCCTTGTTGAAAATATTTAAAAAATAGATTTTTTCAGTTTATTTTTTGGGAGAGAGAGGGAGGGAGAGCAGGGGAGGGGCAGAGAGAGAGGTAGAGCGAGAATCCCACGCAGGCTCCGCACTGTCAGTGCAGAGCCTGAAATGGGGCTCGAACCCATGAACTAGGAGATCATGACCTGAGCCGAAATCCAGAGTCAGACGCCTAACTGACTGAGGCACCCCGAAAATATTTTTAAATGTTCATTTTCCTTGGAACTCCTTTTTCCCAACTTCACTTGACCCTGAGACAGATAAGGGGACTTGTCATTTCCTGTCACACCATCTGTCGTATTTTTATTGATGCAGATGAGGGAACCGGTCTCTAAGTCCCCAGTAGACTCCAGCCCAGTGCCCAGCATGTAGTAGGTACTTACTAGTTGATCAAAAAAAAAAAAAAGGTAATCACATTAAAGATGGATTTGTCTAGATGTGTTTTGGGGATGATGATGTCGTAGATGATTTTATCTTGAAAAACATATCACACTCATCTAAACCTGTGACATGACTGCATATTCACCTTTTAGCTAAAATCTTTACATGAGTTTATTTTCCCATTGCTTTTTCTTTTTGTAAGTTTACTCCTTTTTTTAGTAATCTCTACACCCACCGTGGGGCTTGAACTCACAACCCCGAGATCAGGAGTCCCAAGCTCTACCGACTGAGCCCGGCAGGCGCCCCTCGTATTGTTTTTTTCTGTTACATTTTGTTTTCTCTCAGTATTTGGGATTTCCAGGCACTTAGGTCACTCTTCAGTTTTATATTGTGTATGTATTGAGAACATAATAATATTATAATTATATTTCTATATAGATAATTTTCCCCGTTTAATATGATAAATAAGTAAGAAAATTATCTCAAAATGCATGAATTTGAATGGCATGAATAGAGAAGACAAAGCCTCGTTTCCTTGGTGAAGATATTATCTGAAGGTCTTTGAACAATTTATTGAATGGGGTATTTATTTAACGAAATTCAAGTCCATAGGCAAGTTCACGAGCAATTTTGCTTTTTTTAAAGAAATCTAATGGCTTGGAAATAATGAATTGAAATTCTTATTAAAGCATATGAGTTTTCTCTCAGTTTAATTTCTTCAACATGAAGAAGCCAATATTTGCATGTAAAGCTGGAGGTAATTTAAGTAATTTTGCCTTCAATTCAGCAGACTTCTTTTTCAGAGTTCGAGGTGCTGAGGGCAGACTCCCAAAATACCCTTCCCCCCCCCAACTGGTGGTTAATTTAGATGAAGTTTTAGAGCACAAGAAAAAGCACCCATACTGTAGAACTTGGTGTGGTAGTTAAGGAAAATTTCTCGTAAAAATTTGGCTTTCACAATCAGAGGAAACAGTTTTTAAAAGGAAATCGTTTGTAAGATCCAATTTGGTCATTGTCTTCTACCCTTTATAGACTTTGTTGCTTATAGGAGAGTGAGAAACGAATAGAGAGAGGGATTTCTATGGACATTTAATTAAAGAATTGCCTCAAGCTTTTTGCGTGCCACCTTAACCTAAACTGGGATCGTCTCCTGTTTTCCTGTCTTCTGGTTGGGGCTGGGGCCAGGTGCTAGAAGGATGCTCTCTCCTGTAGAATCACTATTTCCAGTTCGTTCGGATGTACTATAAATGTTTATTCCGTACCATTCAGAGATCGAATGCTCTCCAATCTTATCCGATCCAGAACTTGGGAAATAGGTTCGTGAACAGCATGACTCGATTTTCATTTTGACATGTAAGCGCCCCCAAAGGCGTTTAATCCCTTCTTTTCTTTTTCTTTTTAAAATTTTTTTTTCGTTTACATTTTATTTATTTTTGAGAGAGAAAGAGAGGACACGCGAGCGCCAGTGGGAGAGGGGCAGAGAGAGAGAGGGAGACACAGAATCTGAAGCAGGCTCCAGGCTCCGAGCTGCCAGCACAGAGCCCGACGTGTGGGGCTCGAACTCACAAACCGGGAGATCGTGACCTGAGCTGAAGTCGGACGCTTAACCCATTGAGCCACCCAGGCGCCCCTGATCCCTTTAAAAAAAAAAAAAATCACATTAGCGATGCTGGAAATCCCTTGCCTAAACTCAAACTTCAGAATGGAATGGAACTCAGTCTCTTGGGCCTGTTAGAGCTTCTCAGCAGAGAGCAGTGGCAAGGAGCACGGGTGACCGAAATGTTTTACAAGGAAGTTATTGAATGGACCAGGAAATGCTGCAGGTCCATCAGATTAAAGTGCAGAAACCAAACCATCCTGGATCTCGTAGACTTAGCTGTTTGCGGGAGGACGGGAAGCTTTTAATGTCGGTCACCGCTAAGGAACACGGGTTGCTTCAGGACGGGGCACGAATGACGGAATTCCTTAAACTTGATCTCAAAATTCTGGAATGCGAATGAAGCTTGAATCCTCAAGAAGACATTTGAAGAAAATAAAGCAAACATTGTTTCATGTAGCAAGAGCCAAGTCATAGAACCCATTGTCCGTTGACGCCAGTAAATGAGCTCAAGAAAAATTTCTATCAGGTGACGCCGGAAGAGGGGTCTCTGGTCACTGCAGAAAATAGGGTGCCGTCTACCCGGACCCTTTCCCTAGTGGAGTCAAATCCTGTTGTGCATTAAATACTTTCAGAAGATGCAGGTTCCTCCTAAAAACCCATAACAATGGATTTTCTTTCTCCGAGGGTGTGTGTGTGTTTTTTTAACCTTTTTCTTTTGAGCTGATTTTGCGTGTGCAGAAGAGTTGCAAAAAATACCATGAACAGTTCCTGTATACCCATCAGCCAGTTTCTTCAATCTCACGTTAACAGTGGTACGCCTACCAAGACCAGGAAATGAACGTTGGTGCAAAACGGCCAACGAAACTCCACGTTTTATTGAGATCTCTCACCATTTTCCCGCTTGTGTTCTGTTTCCGTTCCAGGATCTCATCCAGGACCCTACAGTCCTTTTAGTTATCTCGTATCCATTCTCCTCCAATCTGAGTCGGTCCCTCCGTATAAAGGGTGTTTATTACCAAGAATCCCTAGAGATCATGGCTGTTAGGTACATTTGATAATAAAGGGGATTTAGAGTGTTGAAAGGTAGTTACGAAATAAGAATTTTAATCTAGACACTTGCGAGCATCACTGAACGTATAGAGTTATCAGCTCTATTTATTTATTTAAATGTTTATTTTTGAGAGAGAGAGAGAGAGAGCAAGAGAGAGAGAGAGAGAGAGAGAGAGCGTGTGTGCATGCGTGCACAGGAGGGGCAGAGAGAGGGGAACAGAGGATCCCAAGTAGGTTCTGTGCTGACAGCGGAGAGCCCGATGTGGGGCTCGAACTCATGAACCGTGAGATCACGACCTGAGCTGAAGTCGCATGCCTACCTGACTGAGCCACCCAGGCGCCCCTACGAGATTTTATTTTTAAGCAATCTCCACCCAACCTGGGGCTCAAACTCACAGCCCCAACTGAGATCGAGAGTCGTGTGCTGTACTGACTGAGCCAGCTGGGCACCCCTTTATTTTAAGACCACCCCAACATCTTCTAAAATCATTTTTTTTAATATTTGCAAAATGCTTTAGAAAGTTCTACTTGCTCTGAAAAGTAGTGAGAGGCAGGAACCAAGCTTTGACAATTTGCTCATTTTACTTAAAAGCAAATTGAGCCATAGGGGAGTTGTATATTTTGCATGCACTTGAACAGAAGTTTCAGGCACACTGGCAGGTGGAAAAAAAGACGGCAAATTACCACAGCGATTGAAAAGTAAACCTCATTTCATCAACCTTTTTTTATTATGACAGTAACTGAAATTGAGAAGGAAAGACAAAATCTTCCAAAATTGTATACCCTCGAATAAATCAAATGTTTTACTCGTCAAAAGGTGAGATCGTAAGTGCTTTCAAATGCCTTCAAAATATTTGTCCCGTATATCTAGTTTGTGTTAAGATTATTTATTTATGTTATGAGAGAGAGCGTCAGCGTGAGCGGGGGAGGGGCAGAGAGAGAGGGAGCGACAGAATCCGAAGGAGGCTCCGCGCTGTCAGGGCAGAGCCCGATGTGGGGCTTGAACTCCGTCTCTCTCTCTGCTCCTCCCCCGCTTGTACTCTGTCTCTCTCTCGAAAATAAATAAGCATTTAAAAAATAGAAACAGGGGCGCCTGGGTGGCGCAGTCGGTTAAGCGTCCGACTTCAGCCAGGTCACGATCTCGCGGTCCGTGAGTTCGAGCCCCGCGTCGGGCTCTGGGTTGATGGCTCAGAGCCTGGAGCCTGTTTCCGATTCTGTGTCTCCCTCTCTCTCTGACCCTCCCCTGTTCATGCTCTGTCTCTCTCTGTCCCAAAAATAAATAAACATTGAAAAAAAAATAAATAAAAAAAAGTAGAAACAAAAAGAAGATGCTGTATATGAAAGACGAGAATGACAAATTGGGGGACACAGTCCCAAGCTTATTTTATTGATTGATGGCTTCACGATCCAGTTCTGGTGGAACTGAAAGCGGTGGAAAGGCCCGGAATTTCCACAGAGGATGTAACATTTTCCTTTCGTGCTGCCCCACACTCAACCTTTCTCGAATCAACCCCAACGTGGTGATGCCATTTGAAATGAAACCACCTTCTAAGCAAAGAGGCACGATACGGGAAGGCCTCCCTTGGCCAACACAAGACCCCTGATTTCGGAAGACTCATCATCAGGTTGATGTTGTCGTGAAGGAAGGATGGATGTTCTGTGGTTCCCGGATGCCAACGGTCTTCTGAGTCGAGGTCTGCCCATAAAGTAGCCAGGCTTGCAGAGGTCGCGGGACTTAGGGGAGTCAGAGTGTCTGCTTTCCCAGAATGCTTCACTTGACTGGGCAATACAGACGCGTTGCTTTTCCATGACCTGTGTACCTGGACCCTCTACATTTTCTGCCCAGTACATTTTAATTTCTGTGTTGACCTATGTGCATGGGTCAGGTTATTTGAGAGTTTCGAGCAAATGCCAAACAGTATTGGCTGCTTTTAAGGCAACCTAGAGAGGTAGAGAAATCAGGGTTTGAGGTTTCTCACCTATTAGGAACCTCCTCTCATTTCCTTGACTTCAGGAAACCCAGTGGGGGTGGGGGAGGGAGGTAGTTTCAGTTGCTTCTCACCTGGGGTCCTCTTTGCTGACGAAAACAGATTAACACGCGGTATTTATTCCTATATGAAGCGGTTAGCTATTACTCCTTTCGGGTAAAATGGTTGAAACTTAACCAAAGCCTTGCGGAGGTAATAACTGAAGGCCAAGGACTTAACCATTTCAGGTTTGGGAACACTCGAGCAAGCGAGCATGTTTCTGCTGCTCGCTCTGTTGCTACACACACTGGGGCCAGCCCTGCCAGTGTCGAATCACATGAGAAGCACGCAAAAGTGAATCTTATAAGAAACTACTAATTATAAATACAGTTTCCTCTGGAACACAGGAAGCAAGCATTTGTCAGGTCTGTGAATGGAAGAATGCTTTCCAAATGAAGCCGTTTATGCAGCGTCCTAGGTAGATTGTATTACGTCTCGCGAACTGAACCTACAGGCTACGTGGGCACGTCCCGAAGGATATGGGAGAAATAAAGAACTTGTCTCTTTGGCCGTATCCTTCGAGAAACTTGTATATCTATCTGTTCGGTCTAGACTGGACCCTTCAATAAGTTTTACATTAAAAATAATTTTTATGGGGGCGCCTGGGTGGCTTAGCCGGTTAAGCATCCAACCCTTGGTCTTGGCTCAGGTCAAGATCTCACAGTTCATGAGATTGAACCCTGCGTCGGGCTCTCTGTCAGCACAGAGCCTGCTTTGGATCCTCTGTCCGCCCCCCCCCCCCCCCCCCGCCGCTCCTCCCTTGCTCGAGCTCACTCTCTCAAGAAATAAATAAAACTAAAAAAAAAAAAAAAATATGTCGACTCTCAACATAGGTGCTTTGTTAGCTTTTGAGTGATAGTTCATTCAGTTCTTCAAAATGGACATTATCACTGCAAATCAAGAGCCCTTCAGGTGGTCAGAGAACAAGGCTGTTGGAACGAACAGACCGTTAAACTGTTCCCTCAGTTGGCCATTGTTAACCTGCTCGAGTCTTTATGTTCTGTGAGTGAGCAGTGTGTTTGTGCACTCTGTATGGTTGTTAGTGCGTAAGAAGTGTTCGATATCCTATAGCCGCATTGGGTTGCCAGGGCACATAGTATTATCAGATTTAAGGCCTGTGAAAGAGGCTGCTAAGGTTTTCTCCGTATTGGGGCTTAGGAAAAACACATTTTTCTTCATGTACTTTGAATACGGCATGCTTTTGAAACAGGCCATTTTGGGCTCTCCTTTCTTTTCGTGACTTTGCCTTCATGATGATTTGATGGCGTTACCAGATAAATCAGAGCGCTCTTTTAAGCCTTAGATTTTCTTTTGGGAACACCTTGCCCTCCGAGCTCTGGGCTAAGGCAAGGGTGCTGATACTGTGTTCTATCTTGTGCTTCTTGTGTTCCTGACAATCACGTACTTCGCCGGAGGGTTGCCAGCCCGTGAGAAGATTTATTCAATCTTAAGACCTGCCTTGGCCAGTAGGAGAGAGGTTTGTGGCACTAGGGGAACAGAGTTACGGCAGTTTTTTTAAAAAATTTTTTTAATGTTTATTTTTGAGAGAGAGAGAGTGAGCGAGCGCAAAGAGAGAGGGAGACACCGAATCTGAAGCAGGCTCCAGGCTCCGAGCTGTCAGCACAGAGCCCGACGCGGGGGCCGAGCTCACGAACTGTGAGATCGTGACCTGAGCCAGAGTCGGATGCTTAACCGATTGAGCCACAAAGGTGCCCTGAGTTACGGCAGTGTGACTGAAAGAAAGAGGAGGGATGTGGCCGGTCCTGTTTTGGGGTGAACAAGGTGTGTAGGAAATTTCCCTTTAAGTCTGCATTTACTCATTGTGTTGTTGTTGTTGTTTTTTTTTTAACGTTTTTTAAATTTATTTTTGAGACAGGGAGAGACAGAGCGTGAACAGGGGAGGGTCAGAGAGAGGGAGACACAGAATCTGAAACAGGCTCCAGGCTCTGAGCGGTCAGCACAGAGCCCGACGCGGGGCTCGAACTCACGGACCGCGAGATCACAACCTGAGCCGAAGTCGGCCGCTCAACTGACTGAACCACCCAGGCGCCCTGTGTTGGTTTTTAAACCCTGGTCCCTCTCACTCTTCTGAGGAACCACATGTTAGAAGATAGGCATATTTGGTAATACAATACCTGGCACA